>NC_041389.1:165510404-165594073 GCF_002162155.2 Triticum dicoccoides
CGCCGACCGCCGCCTCCGCCCGTCGCCTCAGGCCCGCCGCCGCCGGCCACCTCGCCTCCCTCCTCTCCAACTCCGGCGGCTACTCCGGCCAACCTCGGTTTGCGCACCCGGATCCAGATCTGGAATATTAGGGTTGACCTTGAAATCTTCTAAGTCAGCATTATTTTTAGCCATGTTCATCGCATCATAACTCTGCATCCGTAGCTCCATATCATGTGCATGATATATCAAAATGTTCATCAGGTTGTGCTCTTAATTTTGTTTCATTGGGCCATGTTCATTTGAGGTAATCTAGATGCCTGAACCTCTGATGCAAGAGTGCTATATGATGTTAGTTTCTGATTCTTAACAGAATGTGTGCATTTGTCTTTTTTGCTACTTTTATTGTGTGCATCTTTTGGGCATGAGCTCCACATGTGTTTTGTACTATGCCATTCCATATTTACAGGGGTGTATGCCATGTATTTTTGTGATCAATGTGGTGACTAGAACAAGCTTGCAAACTAGGCTTCGTGATGTTGCTGATTTCAGTCCTTGTTCTGCTGTTATTTTTATGCCATGTAAACTTGATGCTACAGAGAGATCCATGCATATTTTGAGATACTTCAGTAAGGATGTTTTGAACATATGGTTATGCTCTATCCGTTCATGCCCCTATTTGCAATTATGGAGTAGTCTAGCATGTCATTTTCTTTCTCTACTTTTGCTATAAAATGTTTCCTGGCAGATTGTTTACATGGTATTCAATTTTGCCAAGGTTGTTGTAGTTGATCCTTGAATGCTATGATCTTGTTCTTGCCATGTTTAGTTCCATAAACATGTATTCTTGCTGGTGCTATGCTTATCTTGTGATGCAATGACTTGTGATGAGTGAATCAAGCTCGCAAAGATGCCTCCATAATGTTGTTAACGCCATGCTCTGTTTCCTGAATCTGTTAACAAAACTGGCTATGTTCACATGGGTGCAATCATATCTTCTGATCCTTTTTGTCGCATGGTCAGTAAGGGAATTTTGTTCTATGCTTTGAGTAGAATCATGTCATGCCTTGTTTTGCTATTATAAGTTCCTGTAGCATGTTGATTGCTTGCTCTGAACATTGCTACCTGATGCTGTTTATGCCATGTCCAAGCTGTTATCTTTTGCACTTTTGCCATGGTTGTTTGAACCTGTTAATGTGTGAATCAGCTGTAGCTCGGTGTACATCTTTTGTCAAGCATCTCTTGTAGATCACTATCACGTGCTTTGATGATATGTTGGGGTGATGTAGCATAGTTTCTTGTTGCATGCTAAGTAGCATTGTGTTGTTAATCGCAGATTTGTGTCATTCTTGTTTTGCTTGCCATTTGCAAACCGTGCATCCGATTCCGGTGATCTGTATATCGATTTCAACCGAAATCATCTCATCTTTCCAGTGGAATACTTGGTTTGCCAAGTTGATGCCTTGTTCATCATTTTCCTTCCGGAGCATGCATAAGCATTGCATATCACATCTCGCATATCATGCCATGTATTGCATCATGTTGCTTGTGCATTGCATCGTGATTTATTGTGGTTCCATTGCTTGTGTTTTTGCTTTGGATAGAGCCGGGAGATGAGTATGTGCACGAGGAACCTGTTGAGTACGCTAACGAGGATCAAGATTTCGACAACTCTGAGAACTTTGCAGGCAAGATGACCATACCCTCGATATCACTTCTATCTTTGCTTTGCTAGTTGCTCGCTCTATCGCTATGTTAGCTCTACCTACCACTTGTTTATCATGCCTCCCATATTGCCATGTCAAGCCTTTAACCATCCCTTTCCTAGCAAATCGTTGTTTGGCTATGTCACCGCTTTTGCTCAGCCCCTCTTATAGCGTTGCTAGTTGCAGGTGAAGATGAAGATTGTTCCTTGTTGGAACATGGATATTTTGGGATATCACAATATCTCTTATTTAATTAATGCATCTATATACTTGGTAAAGGGTGGAAGGCTCGGCCTTATGCCTGGTGTTTTGTTCCACTCTTGCCACCCTAGTTTCCGTCATACCGGTGTTATGTTCCTTGATTTTGCGTTCCTTACGCGGTTGGGTGATTTATGGGACCCCCTTGACAGTTCGCTTTGAATAAAACTCCTCTAGCAAGGCCCAACCTTGGTTTTACCATTTGCCACCTACACCTTTTTCCCTTGGGTTTTTGCGAGCCCGAGGGTCATCTTTATTTTAGCCCCCCCCCCCCGGGCCAGTGCTCCTTCGAGTGTTGGTCCGAACCGAGCAACCTGCAGGGCCACCACGGGGAAACTCGAGGCCTGGTTTTACTCGTAGCTTGACTTATCCAGTGTGCCCTGAGAACGAGATACGTGCGACTCCTATCGGGATTTGTCGGCACATCGGGCGGCTTTGCTGGTCTAGTTTTACCATTGTCGAAATGTCTTGCGAACCGGGATTCCGAGACTGATCGGGTCTTCCCGGGAGAAGGTATATCCTTCGTTGACCGTGAGAGCTTATGATGGGCTAAGTTGGGACACCCCTGCAGGGTATTATCTTTCGAAAGTCGTTCCCGCGGTTATGAGGTAGATGGGAATTTGTTAATGTCCGGTTGTAGAGAACTTGACACTTGACTTCATTAAAATGCAGCAACCGTGTGTGTAGCCGTGATGGTCTCTTCTCGGCGGAGTCCGGGAAGTGAACACGGTTTGGGTTATGTATGTACGTAAGTAGTTTCAGGATCACTTCTTGATCACTTCTAGCTTCTCGACCAATGCGTTGCTTCTCTTCTCGCTCTCACTTGCGTATGTTAGCCACCATATATGCTTAGTGCTTGCTGCAGCTCCACCATATTACCCCTTTCCTACCTACAAGCTTAAATAGTCTTGATCTCGCGGGTGTGAGATTGCTGAGTCCCCATGGCTCACAGATTCTACCAAAACAGATGCAGGTACCGAGGATACTAGCGCAAGTGGCGCGATCGAGCTCAAGTGGGAGTTTGACGAGGACCTTGGTCGTTACTATGTTTCGTTTCCAGATGATCAGTAGTGGGCCCAGTTGGGACGATCGGGGATCTAGCATTTGGGGTTGTCTTCTTTTCAATTGAATTTGACCGTAGCTGGTCTATGAGTGTATTTTGAATGATGTATGATTTATTTAGGTGTTGTGTGAAGTGGCGATTGTAAGCCAACTCTCTTTATCCCATTCTTGTTCATTACATGGGATTGTGTGAAGATGACCCTTCTTGAGACAAAACCACCATGCGGTTATGCCTCTAAGTCGTGCTTCGACACGTGGGAGATATAGCCGCATCGTGGGTGTTACACAGGGTCGCGCCTGCTCTAGTGCGCCACAGTGCCCGCCAAGCGGCAAACCCGTCGACGGTGCCAGTCACGCAGCGGGGGACGGTGCGACTTGTGCGCGAGCTGGGTCTGCTTGGCCCGAAGGAGAAGATGAGCGCCAAGGCCACCGAGAAGCTGCTCCGGAAATTCGATGAGCCGCTCACCGACGACGACATCGCCTGCATCGGCAAGCTGACTCGCCTCAACAAGGAGGCGCTACGCATAGCGGCTTCCATGGCCGGCGCTGATGGAGTGGCCGAGGAGGCCGTAGTCTGATCATGTTGGTGCAATATTTTAGGGATCTCTAGTGGCGCCCGGCCTTATGCGGGGTTGAGTGAGGACTCTTTGTAATTCTTGTAGGGTTAGTGGTTACGAGTAGTTGGCGTTGCTGCAATTTGGGGCCTATTGGTGGGCAGCAACGTTCCCTGGATCTTGGAGGAGTGTACTTGTCGTCGTCAGTAATTCTGTCTTCAATCAATGAAACTAGTAGCCGTTGGAGGATGATCAAGTGTTCATATGGATGACAACCACTGTCCGATAGTTAGTTGGAATGTACGCAGGCTTAACATGCCAGCCAAACGTGACACAGTGTGTGAAGCTGTTGCGGCGCATCGACCAGCGATTCTGTGTCTTCAGGAGACGAAAATCGACACTTGGTCACAAGCTCTAGTCAGAGATATAAGAGGTAGCAGGTTAGCCGACTGCGTAGTGTTGCCTGCGATCGGGTCTAGAGGAGGGGTGGCCATTCTTTTGGACGGCGAGATTGTCTCGATCGCGTCACAGGCAGTAGGAGAATTTGCCATCACTACCAAAGTAGCGGTCAGCCAATCGGCCACTACTTTTTGGCTGACCGTGGTCTATGGTCCGGCATAGGACAATCGGAAGGATGCGTTCCTCCTGGAGCTGGCAAGATCCGCCCCACCCCCTGGTGAACCCTGGCTCCTCACTGGCGATTTCAACGTCATATACGAACCTAGAGATAAGAACAATTTCAATCTTAATCGGCGCATCATGGGAAAGTTTAGAGCGGCACTAGACGCGACAGGTTTGTGGGAAATCAAATGTAAAAACAGGCGATTCACTTGGAGTAACGAGCGGCAAAACCCAATGCTGGTTAGTATAGACAAATTCTTCCGCACTGTGAGCTGGGAGCTTCTCTTTCCCGCGTATGGCTTGATGGCAGTAGCCATGGCGTGCTCCGACCACTGCCCGTTGGTCTTGGCGCCATGCGAAGCTCCGATCCGTCGTGCTCGCTTCAGATTTGAATCTTTCTGGCCACAGTTCCCGCGCTTTCACACTACCGTGGAGCGCGCCTGGAGCAGGCCGGTTCAGCAGCGTTGCGCGTTTGTGTGTCTGCAGGTCAAGCTTACCAGGGTGGCGCATGATCTGAAGATCTGGAGCAGATCGTTGTTCAGTGATGCCAAGATCCAATTCCATATAGCTAGTGAGGTCATCCTTCGACTTGACGTGGCGCAGGAGACATGAACACTGTCAGGTGCAGAGTTCAACCTACGCAAACTGCTCAAGATCAGGCTGGTGGGGCTGGCGGCAATTGAGCGGGCAAGAAGGAGGCAAGCATCCAGGGTACTTTCGCTGCGAGCAGGCGACGCCAGCACGAAGTTCTTCCACGCCAAATGTTGCTCCCGAAGGCGCAAAAACTTCATCCATTCAATCCAGAGCGACGATCGCTGTGCCACGACGCATGGAGACAAGGAGCAGATTATACACGATCACTTTAGCAGCACGATGGCAGCAGGCGCGGGGCGACGCATGACTCTGAACTGGAGAGCACTGCAGCTGCCAAGGGTTGAAGCGGCAGGGCTGGACAATCCATTCACAGAAGGAGAGATCTGGGCAGCGATCATGCAGTCACCAGCAGAGAAGGCGTCAGGCCCTGATGGCTTCAATGGAACTTTTCTCAGGGCCTGCTGGTCCATCATTAGTGCTGATATCATGGCAGCTTTTCACCAATTCTACCGCTTAGCGGGCGGGAACCTAGCTGCTTTGAACACGGCCTTTGTTGCACTCCCGCCAAAGAAAGATGGAGCTGTGCGGATGACAGATTTTCACCCGATCAGTCTAATCCACTCCTTCGCCAAGCTAGTCACGAAGGTGTTGTCAATTCGGCTCTCCAAAGTTATCAGCACGCTAGTTTCCCCTGCTCAGTTAGCCTTCCTGAAGACGAGATGCATACAGGACAGTTTTCTCTATGTCCAAAACGGAGTGCGGGCGCTGCATCGATCCAAAACCCCAGCGATGCTACTCAAATGAGACATCTCCAATGCCTTTGACAGCGTGTCCTGGGATTACTTGCTAGAGCTACTGCAGGAGTTAGGATTCAGCGCCAGATGGAGGGACTGGGTGGCCTGGCTACTGGCATCATCAAGCTCGGAGTTCATGCTTAATGGAGTGCCAGGGAGGAAGATTAGGCACCGCAAGGGTCTGCGGCAGGGCGACCCGCTGTCCCCACTGCTATTTATTCTGGCCATTGACCCGTTGCAACGCCTAATCGATGTAGCAGTTCAACAACAAATGATGCAGCCACTGCCGAGGAGGGAGCTGAAGCTGCGAGTCAGCTTGTACGCAGGTGATGCAGTTGTGTTCATGAACCCAGTGAAAGAAGAGATGGAGGTGCTCACCACCATACTGAATTTGTTTGGCGAGGCCATGGGCCTGAAGATCAACAGGCAGAAATCAACAGCGACCCCAATTAGATGTGAAGAAGTGGATGTTCAGCAAATTCTGCAAAGTTTTGGAGGCATCATCACTAATTTCCCGCTAAAATACTTGGGACTCCCGCTAACTCTGACAAGAACGAGACTTGTGCACCTCCAGTTTGTTTTGGACCGAATCAGAGCACGGCTAGCTGGATGGAAGGGCAGGCTCATGTCCATTGCTGGCCGACGAGTCCTCATCAGAGCAGTGCTAACTGCAATCCCAGCGTTTGCAATGTCAGTGCTTCGCATGCCCAAGAAATTCTTCAGAGAAATCGACAAAGTCAGACGACGCTTCCTGTGGGCACAAGAGAATGAGCTTTCCGGAGGCAAATGTAAAGTAAACTAGAGCAAAGTGTGCTCATCGGTGGATAAGCAAGGACTTGGCATCCTCAACCTGGTGTGCTTTAGCCGGGCCTTGCGGCAGCGATGGCTATGGCAATCCTGGAAGCATCCAGACAAGCCATGGGTTGGCATGGAGGTGTCGTGCACGGCCTCCGATCGGCTGTTTTTCAGCGCAACCACCTCGGTCACGATTGGTAATGGACAGATGGCAAGGTTTTGGACCTGCTCCTGGCACCAGGTCGGTGCGCTGCATCTCCTTTTTCCAGCTCTGTATAAGCACTCCAGGAGAAAGAACAGATCGGTTGCAGATGCCATACGTGATGATCGATGGATCCTCGACCTTTCGCACGGGCAGACAGATCAAATAGTAAGTGACTGTGTTTCCCTGGAAAGACTGCTACGACTGCTGCCCGTAAACCTTGATTCAGACGCGAGCGACGAGATCAGATGGAACTTGGAAGCCACCGGCTACTACACTGCTGCCTCGGCTTACCGGGCGCAATTCCAAGCGAACCACAACTCCACATACCCACAGATAATCTGGAAGACTTGGGCGTCCGGGAAACTGAAGATCTTCTTCTGGTTGCTGCTGCTAAATAGGTTATGGTGCAATGATCGACTGCAGCGAAGAGGGTGGCCTAATGCATACTTCTATCAGTTCTGTTTCAGAAACCTCGAGACGGTTGACCACATCTTCTGGTCCTGCCCCTTCACCATCACAATTTGGAACAGCCTCTCGCTTTGGAAGGGCTGTGAAGCGCTGCGTATGCTATCTGATGAGCAGCCCACATGCAGCGCTGAGCGGATCATGAGCATTGTCCAGGCCTCAACACCAATGTTCAGGAAGGGCATAAAGTTGCTCATAATGCTAGCTGCTTGGAAAATTTGGAGACACCGGAACGACTGCACTTTCAGGAGAAAGGAGGCATCTGGGAGAGTAATCCTGCAAGCCATCAGGCGAGGCATTGATCTATGGAGGCAGTCCGGAGCAACATGCCTGATGCATCCATTCACGCTGCCACCAGAAGGGATAGGCTGAATGGAGCTAGTGCTGGATTTGCCGCCGGGTCAAAACCTGGGCTTTTTCAATTTTCATTTTTCTGTTTAATCCTTTGATAATTCTGATCACCTCATGTATTTGACTTTATCCATTGCTCTCTGCTATGATCAACATGAAAAGCCAGCCAACCTGGATCTTTCAAAAAATACTTATTCTTCTTTTAGAAAAAACTTCCATCGCGCCGCCATGGATGAGCTATGTGCCCAGCCTCGAAGCACCGCTCGACGCACTCGCCTGGCGCTGCCCTCGCCGCCGGTCGCCGTCGTTGCCGCCGGCCACTAGTCACTGTGTCGCTGCCGGTCCTCATCATGGTGGAAGCAAAAAATATAGTTGGATCCAACAAAAACCGAACATGGTGGAAGCAAAAACTGGAGCAGCTCGCCGCGGGTCAGAGTGCCTAGCAACAAAAATCAGAAGCAGCGAAAATCTTCGCCACGGGTCAAAATCCGGTGGTAGGTTGAAGCAAAATAAAAATGCTTCCAGCAAAAACGACATAAGCATTTGAGAGCTCTGCAATCGTTGAAGCACAACATTATCTCGGTTCCAACAAAAAAATTACATCGTTCCAGCAAAAACAAAATTTTGGTTCGGCAAAAGGAAAATGCATTCGCAAAAATGGCCATCCCTCTTGCAGCTCCCTGAGTAGCCGGTTGCAGCTCCGACCTGCACGGTTGCAGCTCCCGACATTGAACGGCGTTGGATGCAGCACTCTTCACCGCTGGATGTAGCTTCCTCCTCGTGGACCTTGTAGCACATACACCACACCATCAGGTTGCAGCAAACCGGGGCACCGCTTCCAGTAAACAAGATGTGCATCACAATTGAATGGGGATGGTAGCAAAAAACGAAAGGGGTTGTAACAAAACAAAAAGGTGGATCCAGCAAAAATAAATACCTGGTTCCAGCATGAACTCGCCGCCACCATGGCCGGTTGCAGCTTGGCCATGGTGACGGGCGCACCCTGGCTGCGGCGGCCATGGACAGGGCGCGCATCCAGCTGCTGGCGGAGGCGGACAAGGCGACGAGTGCGCCCGTCGCTGCGAGCGGCCATGGAGAAGGGTGCATCCCGCGCCGGCGATCCACATACGAATCAGATGAGGCGCATCTATTTGCCGACGGCCACGGCGGCGAGCTTGCCTCCTGGGTGCGGGTGGATGGGAAGAAGACGCGGCCGGCTGGATAAGAATACGGATGGGCACCGAATGGATAAGAAGAGGAAGACAAGAGTAACGGGCGGTGCCTGGGTCACCAACAGCCACGCGTTTAGTGCTTAGGTGTGATGACATGGCTAATCGAATCGAAAAAAAATCCCACGACACGCACTCGGCCGGCCGAAACTTTGGCCGGTGTGCCGGTCGCAAACATTTACCTTTGTTTAATGGGTCCCAGCAGTAGTAGTCTTGATTTTCCCCATCCCAGAGTCTTCTTTACTTCTCCGTTCTTCTTTCCCGTAATTATTTCACACAGTGAGAATGTTTGTCTTTGCTGAGATCCCCTTTCTCCTATCCTTATTCTCTCAGCTCACCCACAAATTGCTGCTACCGGACAGATCCAATCAGCTTGCTTTCTTTACTCGCTGCATTGAGGTTGCTCGTCCTCCACCTGAATCCACTCCGCTGCTGGTTCTGCTACAGGTTTAGCATCGACGGCAGCTGGTTTGGCTGCTCGTACGCCTCATCGGTCTCTTGTAAATGGCGATGGAGGGGTAGCAGCGCTCAAGGATTAGCTGCGCCAGGGAGATAGTGAGATCGACTTGGTAATGGATTTCATCTCCCGCGGGCTCGCAGTCCTCTTGGATCCAGCTTTAGTATGAGGATGCTGACGGCATTTTCTTCCCCAAGAGCACAAGCCAGAAGCATCATCTATATATCCACTCGAGGCAGCTCGGCACTTCACAGCAACATTATTCGAAGTTCAACCTGCAGGTCCCCCTTTTTCCTTTTCCCGACTCTGTCATATTTCCCCTTTTTCTTAACCTTTTCCCCTTTTTGTGCGATTCTACCATAATATAATTAACAAAAATGCATGTTAGTGTTAAATATTTCATCATTTTTCCTTGAAATCTTGAAAAAACATGTGATTATTTTTTTAAGTGGTCTATAAGTGTTGACTGAGGTACAAAATAGATACAAGTTAGAGAAAAATTTAAAATGTAAATATATGTCTGAGCAGGCATACCAATGCAAATTAGTAGTGACCGAAAACGTCTTATATTAGTTTACATAGGGAGTACTACATATATTCATTGTATCATCGTGTACAATGACTGCTCTTTTTTTCAATTGATTGACTCAGAGCTAAGTTACTAAATGATGATAGTAAGTTTTGAATGTGAAATACATCTTAAGGTGTAGAGTTAATTTGTTTTTGCCCCCTCCACTTTTTAACGGGCTTAGGGCCGGCATTGGTAGTGTTAGTCCCCCCTACCCCTATTAATATTTGACAAATTCAAGCAACAATTAGTACATTTGTGATTAGCTATAGTTTAAATATTTCGTAGAGAAGAATTAACATATAATTAGTGAATGTGAGAACATGTCTGATTGCATTGTACATATGAAATATTACAATGCCCCCATGCTCTCACTATTGGTTTGCATTAAATAATAAGCTTGTAGAATCAAATGCCACATAATATATATTGTCTATGCTTGTTAGGCATGAACTATTTTCAACTGTTGATGCATGTTTGCAATACTTTGCAATGAAAAATTAATATATAATAATTGAATATGAAAACATGCCTGATTGCATTGTACATATGAAATATAACAATGTCCTGATGCTCTGACTATTGGTTTGTATTAAACAATAAGCTTGTAGAATCAAGTATCACATAATCTACATTGTCGGTGTTTGGTAGTACTGAACTATTTCACGTGTGGATGCATGTTTGCAATACTTTGGCACGGTAGTAGACCATATTCGACCTGCCATATCATGTTAGGATAGTTAAGTCAGATTTTATTTTAAGGATATTTCGCAGTGTACTAAATTTATATGTATGCAATTCTTATGTAAGAGGCCAGTGGCCTCATCTACTGAAAGAAGCATCATGCTGAAATTGTGTTATTTGTTCATACCATTAGAATATTTCTTTATAGGCTATGTTTGTGACCACATCGTCCTCATTGCTATCTTCATCATTTACCATTACCCATAGTCCATCCCTTTTTTTGACTCTTGAGAAGGCTACGTATAATTGTCCACGTGCGAAAACTTGTTCTGGTAGATATAATCCTACCTTGTTTATGGATTGTCCATGGCTTTTGTTGATAATCATAGCAAATCAAACTGATGTAGGATATTGTCTCATTTTTAGAACAAATGGCCATGCTAATTCAGTTGGCGGCATTATTATTCTTGGATAATGTACCTTTTCTCCCACATGTGTTCCCGTTGTTATCTATGCTTCGATAAATCTTGTTCCAAGTTGAATAGTCACCATCCTTGTACCATTGCATAACCCCGCACTTTGGTTGAAATTATGTAGGAGCGTCATAAGTATGCCAACTTTTAATTTTAGCTTGTGATTTGGGATTCCAGGAAATGTTAAACTGTTCAAGAATTCTGTTGGATATAACACTTCCGTTTCTGCATTTTAGGTAGTTGCTTTGCGTGCTATCGCAACTCAGATGGAGCTGGTGGCATCAGGACATGAAGCCGCTATCGAATTTAAGGTTGATCAGATATGAAAACCATATAATGCATCATACATATTTCTCTATATCATAGCAAGCAATCCCATTTGTTTATGTTACAGTTGTAGTATGGTTCTAGTCTTCTAGAGTATGTATTATCCTAATGTGAATACATTGGAACCAACATCCACGCATCAACCTTCTCTGGATGAGTAAAAGTATGAACCCAGACATATAGAATTGCATTACTTAATATCGAATACACATGATAGTTTTTTCTATTTGTAGATTATCAACCTTTTGAGCTAACATGTCAAACCTTTTTGATGAGCACTTCTTAGAGCATAACTGATGTATTATTGATCCATTAATAGGTCTGATTATTGTACATAATCAACCTTCTGAACTAACATGGCAAATCTTTTTAGATGAGCAATCCCTAGAGCATAATTGAGGTTTTATTGGTCCATTAATAGTTCCGATCTATAATTTCGTGAAGATTGTACCTAGAGGTGGTTTGATTGCTCGACGGAGCCGGCTAGTGCCTGCTGGAGGAAGACAATGAAGTTGACCTCGAAGAACATGAGATTTTGGTTGTATGTGGACTCTAAAGAGATATTCTTCTATTTGGAGAGACTGAATCTCTGTACATTGTTTGTGAGATTTTGGATTTGTTTGGAGAGTTTTGTACAAGTTCATGTTTTTTTGTGTGGGAGGATCATGAGAGTTTGTTCATGTTATGGTTGCCGAGAGAATATAACCTGTAGGCACTATTTTTAAGGAGGTCTAGTCACTCGTGCTATTGTCCAGCCTGTTTAGATCGGGAGATTGAGTATAAGGGATCTCACGGAAGAGTTTCCATCTCTATGTTTTTTTGGGTATTTTTTGGTCGCTCATGGCCTCCTGGGATAGTCCAGCCTCTGTACCTATTGTGATCTCACGGCACGTGCCCATCTGGTTTATGTAGATCTAATGGCTATTCTCTGTTAATCGGAAATAGACACACCGAATTAAATGTCGGATGTTTCTAATTATAGTGGGATTTTTAAGCTAATTATCTTTATTCTGATAAGCCCGTCAAATACTTTTTAGATATAATAGCTGATAGACTATTGCTTTGAATCACTTGTGTCTTAATATTCATGCCATACTTAGATACATGATCAAGATTATGCTAGGTAGCATTCCACATCAAAAATTATCTTTTTTTTATCATTTACCTACTCGAGGACGAGCAGGAATTAAGCTTGGGGATGCTGATACGTTTCCGTCGTATCTATAATTTTTAATTGTTTCATGCTAATATTATTCAACTTTCATATATTTTTGGAAACATTTTATACTATTTTTTTGACTAACATATTGATCCAGTGCCTAGTGCCAGTTCCTGTTTGTTGCATGTTTTATATTTTGCAGAAACCCAATATCGAACGGAGTTCAAACGGGATAAAAACAGACAGAGAATTATTTTGAAATATTTGTAATTTTTGGGAGGAAGAATCAACGTGAGACGGTGCCCGAGGTGGCAACAAGGGTAGCCCACGCCACCACTCCAGGTGGGCGCGCTCCCCACCCTCATGGGCCCCTCGTAAGGAGGTTGGTGCTCTACTTTGGCCGCAAGAAAAGCTAATTTTTGGAAAAATATCTGGGCAAAGGTTTCAATCCATTCGGAGTTACGGATCTTCAGATATAAAAGAAACGGTGCCAGGGCAGAATCCGAGAATGCAGAAACGGAGAGACAGAGAGATAGATCCAATCTCGGAGGGGCTCTCGCGCCCTCCCAAGCCATGGGAGCCAAGGACCCGAGGGGAAACCCTTCTCCGATCTAGGGAGAAGGTCAAGGAAGAAGAAGAAGAAGGGGGGCTCTCTCCCCCTTGCTTCCGGTGGCGCCGGAACACCGTCGGGGGCCATCATCATCACCGTGATCTTCACCAACACCCCCGCCATCTTCACCAACATCTCCATCACCTTCCCCCATCTATATTCAGCGGTCCACTCTCCCGTAACCCGCTGTATCCTCTACTTGAACATGGTGCTTTATACTTCATATTATTATCCAATGATGTGTTGCCATCCTATGATGTCTGAGTAGATTTTCGTTGTCCTATCGGTGATTGATGAATTGCTATGATTGGTTTGAGTTGCATGTTTTATTATTGGTGCTGTCCTATGATGCTCTCCGTGTCGCGCAAGCGTGAGGGATCCGCGCTGTAGGGTTTGCAATATGTTCATGATTTTCGTATGGTGGGTGGCGTGAGTGACAGAAGCACATACCCGAGTAAGTAGGTTGTTTGCGTATGGGATAAAGGAGACTTGATACTTGAATGCTATGGTTGGGTTTTACCTTAATGATCTTTAGTAGTTTCGGATGCTTGCTAGAGTTCCAATCATAAGTGCCCTTTATCTAAATAGCACCTACTTTTTATTTACGTGCTCTTTATTATCTTGCAAACCTATCCAACAACACCTGCAAAGTACTTCTAGTTTCATACTTGTTCTAGGTAAAGCAAACAGTAAGCATACGTAGAGTCGTATCAGTGGCAGATAGGACTTGAGAGAATATTTGTTCTACCTTTAGCTCCCCGTTGGGTTCGACACTCTTACTTATTGAAAGAGGCTACAATTATCCCCTATACTTGTGGGTTATCACCGGCCACCTCCTCTCTGCCTGCTTGACCGGACGTCTCTGGAAGACGCCACGCGCCAGCCCTGTACCCCCCTCACTCTCCTCCCATGCCTTCCCTCTCCTCTGCTCTCTCTCCCGCCCGGTACCAAACGCGTCAGAGAGCGCCGCCGTGCACCGCCGCGGCCACAGCCACTCCCTCGCTCCCTCTCCATCCCAGGCGTCTCTGCCTCGCCGTCTTCGTCCTCTCCACCGAGTCACGCGGCGCCAGAAGCTCTGCTGCGCCGTCACCACCGCCGTTTCCCTCCTCGGCCACCAAAGATCGTCGTCGTCGATTCACTGCCCCGAGCGCCTCCCCGAGCCCACGGAGCTGCTCTTCGACCTCCTAGTGAGGTCCTTCACCATCTCCCCTTATCCCCATGGCCTGTAGCTCGCAGTAGCATCTCTCCCCGCCGTTACCGTGGCTAGAGCAAGCTCATCTTGCCCCTCAGCACGTCATCGCGCTCGTGCTGCTCCCAGGAGCAGATCTAGCCCACCCATTCGCCCCACCGTGCACCACATCGCCGATTCCAAGCACTCCCGAACTCCAATCGCGGCGCAAGTTGCTGCCACCGTTGACATAGACCACCGGAGCCGCTATTGCGTGCACCACTCGACGCGGACGAGCCTCCCCGTCGCGTAGATGCCCTTCGCCGGCCATTTGGTCGCCGGAGGAGGAATCCCGAGCCCCTCCGCCGTCTCTGGCCTTGCCGGCGACGAGCCCCGGTTCAACTCCGGCGAGTTTGACCCGGGTTTGACCCCTGTTTGACCCCCCAGGGTCACTGACGCGTGGGCCCGCCCCTGTTAATTATTAGTTAGGTCTAGTTTGGTGCTAATTAACCTAGATTAGTGCTTAACCTAACACTAACTAACTCTGTTAGTTAGTTGTGTCACTGACCAATGGGCCCCACTGGCCAGGTTTGACCTGGAGGGCGCCTATTGACCTGCTGAGGCCAGCATGACGCAATGCTAACGCAGTAATCGGTTTTATCTGGATTTAGTCTTACTCAGGAAATTCCAGAAAATAGTGCTAACTTCTAAAATTCATAGAAATTCAACCATTACTCCAAATGAAATAAATTATATATGAAAATGATCAGAAAAATCCAAAGAATCTGTTTATGGCATTATCATGCATGTTTGAGCAACGTAAAGCTTCTGTATACAACAATTTGAATTAATGGCATTTGAAATGTCATATATGGAGTTTGAATTTGAATCTTAGATTGAAACCAACTCCATTTAACCTGTTGCTAGTTGCATTAGCTCAATCCATAGAATACTGCCATGTCATGATCATGCACCATATTGTTGCATTGCATTGATTGTGTTCTTCCTTGTTTGCCGGTATTTGTCCCCTCTCAGTAAACATGGTTTCAACGATGAGTTCGATGACACCGATGAAGAGTTATATCATCTTCAGAAGTGCCAGGCAAGCAAAACCCCCTTGTTCATTCCGATACAATCCCACTCTCTCGCTTCTGCTCTCTTTTACTACATTAGGACAACAACGATTCATCTGTTACTTGATGTGGTAGTTGAACCCCTTCTCCTCTACATGACCTGTCATTGCCACAGTAAATAGATGAAACCCACTAGTATGAGTAGGAGTTGTTTGAGCCCTGATGTGCCTACTCATTCATGCTTGTTTGTCATGCCTGCTACTGCTTAGAGTTGAGTCAGGTCTGATTTATCAGGGATGAATTGGAATGGTGATGAACAGGTCCTACTGTGTGTGAGCTAAGTGTATGAACACGATTTGGTAAAGGTAGCGGTGACAGGCCATGTAGGAGTACGTGGTGGGTTGTCTCATTGAAGCCCTCCTTAGGAACTGAGTTCTGTGTTTGTGATCCATGAAACAGCTACTACCATGCATTGGGCCCGGAAATATGACCCCGCTCGACTTCTTAACCACCCTAGTCCTCTGTCCAGGAGTTGCAAGTAGTTTCTGGTGTTTGTAGTTGCTGGGGGCCGTGCGTAGCGCCGACCAGAGGGGTGGGCTGTGATGCGGTAGGCACGTGGCCGGGTATGCCGGGCGCCCGTTTGGTGTCGCGGAACCCTGTACACATCGTTCAGGGCCATATGTGGAAACCTCGGCCGGACTCCCTGCGGATGGAACCTGAATAGGCGATAAACCTGGACTAGAGACTTGAGTGTGTTAGGTAGGTCATGGTCTACACCCACGTCGGCTTTCGCTTGAAGTCTGTCGAGCACATGTCGTGTGCAGACGCTAAGTGGTGGAAACATGTATAAAGAAGTACACCCCTGCAGGGTTATAAATGATTTGTTCGAATAGCCGCGTCCGCGGTAAAGGACTTCTGGGTTGCCTATAATAGTTCATAGACAAGTGAAAGTGGATACTATAAAATGCACAAGACAAGCGTGAGTGCTATGGATGGCGTCCTCGTAGGAAGACGGGAGCAGATCCATAGTGGTGTATTGATATGGTGAATATGTGGACTCGTGTTTGCCACCTCAAAAGAGTTACTTGCAGTCGTAGTTAAGGATAGCCACCGAGTCAAAGCTGGCTTGCTGCAGTTAAACCCCCACCATCCCCTTTGTTGAAAACGACGCATATGTAGTTAGTTCTGATGTAAGTCTTGCTGGGTACATTTGTACTCACGTTTGCCTATTTTATGTTTTGCAGAGAGACTTCCGTCTCGCTAGTAGTTCCGCGTGGACTTCGGCATTTAGCTTGTTACCTCAGCTACGATCTTGTGCCCTCGGCATGATCTGGTAGTCAGGCTTCTCAGCCTTTTTCATTTGTAGATGTCTGTACTCAGACATGTTAAGTTTCCACATGTGCTTGACTTGTATGCTCTGAATGTTGGGTCATGAGACCCATGTTTGTAATATCTCGCTCCTTGGAGCCTATTGAATAAATACTTTGAGTCGTAGAGTTTTGTTGTGATGCCATGTTGTATTTATACATATCGAGCATATTGTGTGTATGATTGAAATGCTTGGTATGTGTGGGATCCGACAACCTAGTTGTCTATCCTTTCTAGCCTCTCTTATGGGGAAATGTAGTCTAGTGCTTCCATTGAGCCATGGTAGTCTGCTACAGCCCGGTTTACCAGAGTCCTGTTAGCCCAGTTGCTACTGCTCTGGAACACTTAGACTAGCTGGCATGTGTCCTTCTTTGATCCTGTGTCTGTCCCTTCGGTGAAATATCACACGGTGTCTTTCGGAGTCCTGTTAGCCTGCTACAGCCCGGATTCCCGGAGTCCTGCTAGCCTAGTTGCTATAGCCCGAATTCACTCACTGATGACCGACACGTTTGTTGCTGGGTCATGTATGCCTGTCCCTGTAAGTTAGTGCCACTTTGGGTTCATGACTAGTCATGTCCGCCCGGGTTCTCTGTCATATGGATGCTAGCGACACTATATATACGTGAGCCAAAAGGCGCAAACGGTCCCGGGCCAGGTAAGGTGGCACCCGTGGGAATACCGTGGGTGAGGCCGCAAAGTGATATGATGTGTTTCATGCTAGATCGGTGTGACTTAGGATCGGGGTCCTGATAGCAAGGTACCTCCACGACCTTGCGCCTCATTAAGAACCCTATGTACTTGGTCAGCACGGTGCTGAGGGATACGCGCGAGCGCTACCCCATGTAGCAGAAGCTCCTCCTCTTGCTCCTCATTACCTCCAGGAAGCTGCACCTCTACTTCCAAGGCCACCCCATTAAGGTCATCTCTGCGCACCCCTTGGGGCAAATCCTGCGCAGCTCCAATGCTGCCGGCCGAGTCGCCGGACGGAACATCGAGCCGCGAGTGGCAAAATGGACGAATCCGTATTAGGAAGGGCCCTGTGAGAACAAATCCCTCCTACCGTGGGATGAGGCGCCCAGGGGCGGGTCATGCACTTTGATGGCGTGTTCTCCAGGTAGGGCGCTGGGGCTGGGGTTGTGCTTACCAGACCAACCGGAGACAAGCTCTACTACACTATCCACCTTTGCTTTGGGCACGATGAAAAGGTCTCCAACAACATCACAGAGTATGAGAGACTCATCGCTAGCCTCAAGGCCGCCTTTGCCCTGGGCATCAAGCGCCTCACTATCAAGGGTGATTCTCAGCTCCTCGTCAAGTTCTCTAATACAAATACAAGCCCAAGGACTAGCACATGGCAGCCTACCTAGAGGAGGTACGTAAGCTCAAGAAGCATTTCCTTGGCTTTGAGCTACAGCACATTCCATGCGGCGTCAACAAGGAGGCCGACGACATCGCCAAGCAAGCGTCTCGCCATGAGCCCCAAAGCCCAGGCGTTTTCGAAGAAAGGCTCCTCAGGCCATCAGCACGCCTCCCACCGCTGGCACAACACTGCATCATGAAGAGCTTCCTCCCGCGCCATCCATGGGAGTGCCAGACTACGGCCCAGCCTCGGGAGCCCGCTTGCTGCTGGCTGATACGTCTCCAACATATCTATAATTTTTGATTGTTCCATGCTATTATATTACCCCTTTTGGATGTTTATGGGCTTTATTTTACACATTTATATCATTTATGGGACTAACCTACTAACCGGAGGCCCAGCCCGTATTGCTGTTTTTTTTTGCCTATTTCAGTATTTTGAAGAAAGGAATATCAAGCGGAGTCCAAACGGAATGAAACCTTCAGGAGCATGATTTTTTGGAACGAACGTGATCCGGAGAACTTGGAGTGCAAGTCAAGAAGCTTGCGAGGTGGCCAGGAGACAGGAGGGTGCGCCCCCTATCTCCTGGGCCCCACAGGCGGCCACCGACGTACTTCTTCCTCCTATATATACCTACGTACCTCGAAAACATCCAGGGGGCCAACGAAACACAATTTCCACCACCGTAACCTTCTGTATCCGCGAGATCCCATCTTGGAGCCTTCGGCGGTGCTCCACCGGAGGGGGGAATCGACCATGGATGGCTTGTACATCAACACCATAGCCCCTCCGATGAGTCATGAGTAGTTTACCACAGACCGTCGGGTCCATAGTTATTAGCTAGGTGGCTTCTTCTCTCTTTTTGGATCTCAATACAATGTTCTCCCCCTCTCTTGTGGAGATCTATTCGATGTAAACTCTTTTTGCGGTGTGTTTGTCGAGATCCGATGAATCGTGGTTTTATGATCAAGTTTATCTATGAGAAATATTTGAATCTCCTTTGAATTCTTTTATGTATGATTGAGTTATCTTTGCAAGTCTCTTCGAATTATCAGTTTGGTTTGGCCTACTAGATTGATCTTTCTTGCCATGGGAGAAGTGCTTAGCTTTGGGTTCAATCTTGCGGTGTCCTTTCCCAATGACAGCAGGGGTAGCAAGGCACGTATTGTATTGTTGCCATCGAGGACAAAAAGATGGGGTTTATATCATATTGCTTGAGTTTATCCCTCTATATCATGTCATCTTTCTTAATGTGTTACTCCGTTCTTATGAACTTAATATTCTAGATGCAGGCAGGAGTCGGTCGATGTGTGGAGTAATAGTAGTAGATGCAGGCAGGAGTCGGTCTACTTGTCGCGGACGTGATGCCTATATACATGATAATGCCTAGATAATCTCATAATTATTCGCTTTTCCATCAATTGCTCGACAGTAATTTGTTCACCCACCGTAATACTTATGCTATCTTGAGGAAAGCCACTAGTGAAACCTATGGCCCCCGGGTCTATCTTTTATCATATAAGCTTTTATTTGCATCTTTACTTTTTGCTTCTATATTATAAAATACCAAAAATATATTTATCTTATCATACTATCTCTATTAGATCTCACTTTCGCAAGTGGCCGTGAAGGGATCGACAACCCCTTTATTGCGTTGGTTGCGCTTTGTTTGTTTGTGTAGGTGCGCGGGACTTTTGAGGAGCCTCCTACTAGATTGATACCTTGGTTCTCAAAAACTGAGGGAAATACTTACGCTACTATTGATGCATCACCCTTTCCTATTCAAGGAAAACCAACGCAAGCTCAAGACGTAGCAAGAAGGATTTCTGGCGCCATTGCCGGGGAGGTCTTCAGTCAAGTCAAGACATACCAAGTACCCATCACAAACGCATCTCCCTCGCATTTACATTATTTTCCATTTGCCTCTTGTTTTCCTCTCCCCCACTTCACCCTTGCCGTTTTATTTGCCGTCTCTTTCCCGATCTCCTCTCTCTTTTCCGCTTGCCTTTCTCCCGTTTGCTCATGTGTTTCATCGTTTACCTTGTCGTTATGGCTAGCTCAATCTTTATCCCTTCGTCTCCCGACTTTGAAGTTCTCCACTTCAAGCAAAGACAAGGATAAAATTTAAAAGATGTTTGGTTTAGGATGTTAGAATCTTATCGTAGTTGCGCTTTAGAAGGAGATTTCAAGATTTTAATTCGCAATTTTTATGTTGGGTTAACCTTACCCCCACAAACAACTCCTTGATTTCGCCGCTTTAGAAGGGGAATTTATTGAAATTGATCCTAGTTCCGCTTATGAAGTTATAGAGGGGATAGTAGGAGTACTTTCCCTACAAAAAGGATCACCCTTCTCTCTTGAAGGAACCCAAATTTTAGAGAAATTACTTGAATTGCAAAAACTTGCTGAACCATTTAAGAATATTGTTGGGAGTATCAACCGCATGAATAATTTGATCACACTTTACAATAAGCGGTTGGATGCCTTAGATCAAAGGGTCTCTGACCATGAAGGTAAACGCAAAGAGCCTCCCGGACTTCAGCATAATTCCATTAAAAAGATGGGTGCCAAAGAGGGCACTACTTAGATCTATCTTCGCTTTTATGCATAGCTAGGGGCGTTAAACGATAGTGCTAGTTGGGAGGCAACCCAAATTTATTTGTGTTTTTGTTTTTGTTCCTGTTTAGTAATAAATTTTGCATATACCTTCTGTTTAGATATGTTTTTATCTTTTAATTAGTGTTTGTGCCAAGTAGAACCTATAGGATAACATATGATGATAGTTGATTTGATTCTGCTGAAAAACAGAAACTTTGTGCGCACGAAATTAGTTTTGTTAAATCACAGAAACATGATTTTGTGTTGATTCTTTTTGCTGCTGATCAATAGACAAATCGTCCAGGACTTCCTATTTTGGTAGGAATTTTAGAGTTCCAGAAAATTGCGTTAGTTACAGATTTCTACAGACTGTTCTGTTTTTGACAGATTCTGTTTTTCATGTGTTGTTTGCTTATTTTGATGCATCTATGGCTAGTAAAATAGTTTATAAACCATAGAGAAGTTGGAATACAGTAGGTTTAACACCAAAATAAATAAAGAATTAGTTCATTACAGGACCTTATGTGGTGGTTTTGTTTTCTTTCACTAACGGAGCTTATAAGATTTCATGTTGAGTTTTGTGTTGTGAAGTTTTCAAGTTTTGGGTAATGCTTTGATGGACTATGGAATAAGGAGTGGCAAGAAACTAAGCTTGGGGATTCCCATGGCACCCCAAGATATTCAAGAATAGCCAAAAGTCTAAGCTTGGGGATGCCCCGGGAAGGCATCCCCTCTTTCGTCTTCGTTCATTGGTAACTTTACTTGGAGCTATATTTTTGTTCGCCACATGATATGTGTTTTGCTTGGAGCGTCGTGTATTATATTGGTCTTTGCTTTTTATTTTACCAAAATCATCCTTGCTGTACACACCTTTTGGGAGAAGCCCACTTGATTAGAATTTGCTAGAATACTCTATGCGCTTCACTTATATCTTTTGAGCTTGATAGTTTTTGCTCTAGTGCTTCACTTATATCTTTTAGAACACGACGGTGGCTTAATTTTGAAGAAATTGCTAGTCTCTCATGCTTCACTTATATTATTTTGAGAGTCTTTTAGAACAGCATGGTATTTGCTATGGTTACAAATTTGGTCCTAAAATGATGAGCATCCAAGTTAGGTATAATAAAAACTATCATAGAAAGTGCATAAAACACTAGGATCAATTCGATGCTTGATAATTGTTTTGAGATATAAAGGTAGTAATGTTAGGGTCACGCTAGTGGGTAATTATGAAATTGAGAAATACTTGTGTTGAAGTTGGCAAGTCCCGTAGCATGCACGTATGGTAAAAGTTGTGTGACAAATTTGTTGCATGAGGTGCTCTTTTAATTGCCTTCCTTATGAGTGGAGGTCGGGATCGCGCGATGGTTAACTCCTACCAACCCTTCCCCTAGGAGCATGCGTAGTAGTACTTTGCTTCGAGGGCAAGTAGACTTTTGCAATAAGTATATGAGTTCTTTATGACTAATGTGAGTGCATGGATATACACACACTCATCCTTCCACTTTGCTAGCCTCTATTATACCGCGCAACTTTCGCCGGTATCTTGCACCCATTATTTACCTTCCTCAAAACAGCCACCATACCTACCTATTATGTCATTTCCATACCCATTCCGAGATATATTGCCATGCAACTTTCCACCGTTCCATTTATTATGACACACTTCATCATTGTCATATTGCTCTTTGCATGATCATGTAGTTGACATCGTATTTGTGGCAAGGCCACCTTCATAATTTTCATACATGTCACTCTTGATTCATTGCATATCCCAGTACACCGCCGGAGACATTCATATAGAGTCATATCTTGTTCTAGCTTTGAGTTGTAATTCTTGAGTTGTAAATCAATAAAAGTGTGATGATCTTCATTATTAGAGCATTGTCTCAATGATGAAAGGATGATGAAGACTATGATTCCCCCACAAGTCGGGATGAGACTTCGGACTTTACAAAAAGAAAAAAACAAAAGAAAAAGAAAGGCCAAAGAAAAAAAAGGAAAAAAAGAAGAAGAAAAAAATGAGAGAAAAAGAGAGAAGGGATAATGCTACTATCTCTTTTTCCACACTTGTGCTTCAAAGTAGCACCATGATCTTCATGATAGAGAGTCTCCTATGTTGTCACTTTCATATACTAAGTGGGAATTTTTCATTATAGAACTTGGCTTGTATATTCCAATGATGGGCTTCCTCAAAATGCCCTAGGTCTTCGTGAGCAAGCAAGTTGGATGCACACCCGCTTAGTTTCTTTTGTTGAGCTTTCATATATTTATAGCTCTAGTGCATCCGTTGCATGGCAATCCCTACTCACTCACATTGATATCTATTGATGGGCATCTCCATAGCCCGTTGATACGCCTAGTTGATGTGAGACTATATTCTCCATCTTTTTATCCTCACAACCACCACCATATACCACCATAGTGCTATGTCCATGGCTTGCGCTTATGTATTGCGTAAGAGTTGAAAAAGCTGAAGCGTGTTGAAAAGTATGAACCAATTGCTTGGCTGAAACAGGGGTTGTGCATGATGGGAGTATTTTGTGTAATGAAAATGAAGCATGGCCTAACTATATGATTTTGTAGGGATAAGCTTTCTTTGGTTATGCTATTTTGATAGGACATCATTATTTGTTAGTATGCTTCGAAGCATTATTATTTTTATGTTTTATAAGCTTTTATTTTGAATCATTTGGATCTGAACATTCATGCCACAATAAAGAAAATTACATTGAGACTTATGCTAGGTAGCCTTCCACATCAAAAATTCTGTTTTTATCATTTACCTACTCGAGGACGAGCAGGAATTAAGCCTGGGGATGCTTGATACGTCTCCAACATATCTATAATTTTTTATTGTTCCATGCTATTATATTACCCCTTTTGGATGTTTATGGTCTTTATTTTACACATTTATATCATTTTTGGGACTAACCTACTAACCGGAGGCCCAACCCGTATTGCTGTTTTTTTGCCTATTTCAGTATTTCGAAGAAAAGGAATATCAACTGGAGTCCAAACGGAATGAAACCTTCGGGAGTGTGATTTTTGGAACGAATGTGATCCGGAGAACTTGGAGTGCAAGTCAAGAAGCTTGCGAGGCGGCCAGGAGACAGGAGGGCGCATCCACCCCCTCCTCCTATATATACCTACATACCCCGAAAACATCCAGGGGGCCAACGAAACACAATTTCCACCACCATAACCTTCTGTATCCACGAGATCCCATCTTGGAGCCTTCGCCGGTGCTCCTCCGGAGGGGGAATCGACCATGGAGGGCTTCTACATCAACACCATAGCCCCTCCAATGAGTTGTGAGTAGTTTACCACAGATCTTCTGTCCATAGTTATTAGCTAGATGGCTTCTTCTCTCTTTTTGGAGATGGCTGTATCTTCCATACTACATGCATTATAGGCAGTTCCCAAACAGAATGGTAAAAGTTTATTCTCCCCCACCACCAACAAGCATCAATCCATGGCTTGCTCGAAACAACGAGTGCCTCCAACTAACAACAGCCCTGGGGAAGTTTTGTTTAATTAGATTGATTTGCTTTGATCTTTTTGGATCATGGGACTGGGCATCCCAGTTACCGGCCCTTTCTCATGAATGAAGAGCGGAGTCCACTCCTCTTGAGAATAACCCACCTAGCATGGAAGATATAGGCAGCCCTAGTTGAAACATGAGCTGCTCGAGCATACAAAACAGAATTTCATTTGAAGGTTTGGAGTTTGTCACATACAAATTTACTTGGAACGACAGGTAAATACCGCATATAGGAAGGTATGGTGGACTCATATGGAACAACTTTGAGGTTTAAGGAGTTTGGATGCACAAGCAGTATTCCCGCTTAGTACAGGTGAAGGCTAGCAAAAGACTGGGAAGCGATCAACTGAGAGAGTGACAACAGTCATAAACATGCATTAAAATTAATTCACACCAAGTACAAGCATGAGTAGGATATAATCTACCATGAACATAAATATCATGAAGGCTATGTTGATTTGTTTCAACTACATGCGTGAACATGTGCCAAGTCGAGTCACTCGATTCATTCAAAGGAGGATACCATCACATCATACCACATCATAATCATTTTAATAGCATGTTGGCACGCAAGGTAAACCATTATAACTCATAGCTAATTAAGCATGATACAAGCAACTAGAATCTCTAAATGTCATTGCAAATATATTTGCTTCATAATAAGCTGAATCAGGAACGATGAACTCATCATATTTACAAAAACAAGAGAGTTCGAGTTCATACCACCTTTTTTCATCTCAATCAGTCCATCATATATTGTCATTATTGCCTTTCACTTGCACGTACGACCGAACGATGTGTATAATAATAATAGGGCACGTGCATTGGACTAAGCTGGAATCTGCAATCATTGAACTCAAGAGAGAAGACAAAGTAATATGGGCTCTAAGTTAAATAAACAATCATGCATATGAGAGCCACTAAACATTTTCAATATGGTTTTCTACTCTCGACCCCCAAAGGAAAGAAAAGAAAATAAAACTATTTACACGAGAAAGATCCCAACAAGTAAGAAAAAGAACGAGAAATCTTTTTGGGTTTTCATTTTAATTTCTACTACAAGCATGGAAATTAAACTAACAAAGTTTTTGATTTTTCTTAAGTTTATCAAACTCACAAGAAGAAAGCGAGAAAAAGAAAATTAAACTAACATGGATAATACAATGAAAGAGTATGAGCACCGACGACTAGAATAGTGTGTGAACATGAATGTAAAGTCGGTGAGAAATACGGACTCCCCCAAGCTTAGGCTTTTGGCCTAAGTTGGTCTAATGCCAAGGGTAGCCTGGCTGATATCCGTAGTTGTAACTGGGGTCGTACTGAGATGCAGCAGCAAATGCCTCCGGAGCTGCGGCATGCTGGCGAGCCGCCTACGCTCTCCCCTCGTGTTCAGCTGCTTCCTCCCTGGTAACAACATATCTTCCTTTTGCCTGGTAATCAAAAAGGAGAGGAGCAGGAAGAGTAACATGGACAGCGTGGCGTCTGTCATAGATTAGTCGATACTGGAGGAATTGTTCATTCCTCTTAAGAAAATGATGTTGGACCATAGTGTCGTAATCTAAATAAGCAGGAGGTAACATCATATCCCCCTCTCGTGGGGCTATACCAAGATAATTAGCCACACGGGTCGCATAATTCCTCCAAATAAATCTCCAGCCCTACCATTATTATGCATCCTACGTGCAACTATTTCCCCCAAGTTATAATCTTTATAACCTAACATGGCACTCTTGAGGACACAAAGATCAGGGACACACATATGACATGCTTCATCTTTACCGTTAATGCATCTACCAATGAAAAGAGCAAAATAATGTATAGCAGGAAAATGAATGCTCCCTATGGTAGATTGTGCTATGTACCTAGATTCTCCCACAGTTATACTAGAAAGAAAGTCTCTAATGCAGATTTGTGGGGATCATTAATATTGCCCCACTGTGGAAGTTTGCAAGCAGTTGTAAAATCCTCTAAGTTCATGGTATAAGATGTATCATAGATATCAAATAGGACACTCAAAGAATTACGTGTACAATTATATTTAAACCTTCACACAAATGAATCAGTCAATTGATAGTACTGAGGACACTTATCTTGTAAGAAGTCCTCCAGATCAGCATTACGCACATACGCGCCAAATTCCTCCTTAAAGCCTGCTTCGACCATAAAATCGTCGGATGGCCACTCACAAGCTCGTACTTCTGCGTCCCTCGATAGTTCATCATCTTGCTCACGTATAGCAATCCTGTGTCCTTTCTTTATCGAGGAACCACCTTGGTACATTCTGCTAGACATAATTCTTTTTCTGAAATTTTAGTAACTTCAAAATAAAAGTGAATAAAAATAAAGAAGATTGGTAGCAACTACTCCTACAAGTTCCTAGAGCCTATATCATGCATTGGAATTACTTGGGACCTCATAAATTTAACATGCAAGCTCAAGAACATGGTCACCTATGTAGCAAAAATTTGCAATGAATAAAGCACTAGAACAAAAACTAATTGGACCAATAGGGGAGTCACATACCAAGCAACAATCTCCCAAATCAGTTTTATAAATGGAGCTTTGAGCAACGAGATCGAAAATCGCAGCAAAATGAGCTAGAACTCATGCTTGAGCTGGATGGGTATTTTTTGGGGAAGAAGATGGAGTGTGTGGGTGCTGGCATAAGTTGAGGGGGGCCACCAGGGGCCCACGAGACAGGGGGGCATGCCCAGGGGGTGCGAGCGCGCCCTCCACTCTCGTGGCCTGGTGCTTTCCCCTCCTGTAGTGATTTCAGTGCCTAAAATCCTCAAATATTCCATAAAAAATCATACTAAATTTGCAGGGCATTTGGAGCAGTTTTATTTTTGGGATATTTTTTATTGCACGGATAATTCAGAAAACAGATGGATAATATTATTTTTGCTTTATTTATTCTAAATAACAGAAAGTAAAAAGAGGGTACAGAAGGTTGTGCCTTGTAGTTTCATCCATCTCATGATCATCAAAATGAATCCACTAACAAGGTTGATCAAGTCTTGTTAACAAACTCATTCCGAATAACACGGAACCGAAGAAATTTCGAATAACACTAAGTTACCTCAACGGGGATATGAACATCCCCAACAATAAGAATATCATACTTTTTCTTGACAGTAGGGAGAGGAAATTGAAAACCTCCAATAATAATAGTTGGAACTTTTCCAATAGAATTGATGCTATGAACTTGAGATTGTTTCCTCGGACAGCGTACCGTATGCTCATTACCATTAACATGAAAAGTAACATTGCCTTTGTTGCAATCAATAACAGCCCCTGCAGTATTCAAAAAGGGTCTACCAAGGATAATCGACATACTATCGTCCTCGGGAATATCAAGAATAACAAAGTCCGTTAAAATAGTGACATTTGCAACCACAACAGGCACATCCTCACAAATACCGACAGGTATAGCAGTTGATTTATCAGCCATTTGCAAAGATATTTCAGTAGGTGTCAACTTATTCAATTCAAGTCTACGATATAAAGAGAGAGGCATAACACTAACACCGGCTCCAAGATCACATAAAGCAGTTATAACATAATTTCTTTTAATGGAGCGTGGTATGGTTGGTACCCCTAGATCTCCAAGTTTCTTTGGTATTCCACCCTTAAAAGTATAATTAGCAAGCATGGTGGAAATTTCAGCTTCCGGTATCTTTGTTTTATTTGTAATGATATCCTTCATATATTTAGCATAAGGATTTACTTTAAGCATATCAGTTAAGCGCATACGTAAGAAGATAGGTCTAATCATTTCAGCAAAGCGCTCAAAATCATCATCATCCTTTGTCTTGAATGGTTTAGGAGGAAAGGGCATGGGATTCTGAACCCATGGTTCTCTTTCTCTACCGTGCTTCCTAGCAACAAAGTCTCTCTTGTCATAACGTTGATTCTTTGATTGTGGGTTATCAAGATCAACATCAGGTTCAATCTCTACTTCATTGTTTTTGCTAGGTTGAGCATCGACATGAACATTATCATTAACATTATCACTGGGTTCATATTCATCACCTGATTGTGTTTCAGCATTAGAGATAGAAATATCATTGGGATTCTCAGGTGTGTCCACAACAGGTTCACTAGAAGCATGCAAAGTCCTATCGTTTTTCTTTTTCTTCTTATTAGAAGAATTAGGTGCCTCTAAATTATTTCTCTGAGAATCTTGCTCGATTCTCTTAGGGTGGCCTTCAGGATACGAAGGTTCTTGAGTCATTCTACCAGTTCTAGTAGCCACTCTAACAGCAAAGTCAGGTTTATTATTTAATTCATCAAGCAAATCATTTTGAGCTTTGAGTACTTGCTCATCTTGACTAGCAACTATAGAAGCATATTTGCTAACGAGTTTAAGTTCACCTTTAACTCTAGCCATATAATTACTCAAGCGTCCTATCTCGAAAGCATTATTCTTTAACTCTCTACCAACATAAGCATTAAAACTTTCTTCTCTAGCCATAAACTCATCAAATTCTTCTAAGCATGGGCTATGAAATTTAGTAGAGGGAATTTCAACTTTATCATATCTATAGAGGGAATTTACCTTTACTACCTGTGTCGGGTTATCAAGACAGTGTGGTTCTTCGACAGGCGGTATATTAAGACCATGTATTTCTTCAATAGGAGGTAAATTCTTAACATCTTCAGCTTTAATACCTTTTTCTTTCATTGATTTCTTTGCCTCTTGCATATCTTCAGGACTGAGAAATAAAACACCTCTCTTCTTCGGAGTGGGTTTAGGAATAGGCTCAGGAGTTGGCTCAATTGGTTCAGGAATTTTCTCGGGAAGAGTCCAATTATTTTCATTAGTCAACATATTACTCAATAGTAATTCAGCTTCATCGACTGTTCTTTCCCTGAAAACACAACCAGCACAACTATTCAAGTAGTCCTTGGAAGCATCGGTTAGTCCATTATAAAAGATATCAAGTATTTCATTTTTGCTTAAGAGGATGATCAGGCAAAGCATTAAGTAATCATAGAAGCCTCCCCCAAGCCCGTGGGAGACTCTCTTCTTTGATTTGCACAAAATTATATATTTCCCGCAAGGCAGCTTGTTTCTTATGAGCAGGAAAATATTTAGCAGAGAAGTAATAAATCATATCCTGGGGACTACGCACACAACCAGGAGCAAGAGAATTAAACCAAGTCTTAGCATCACCCTTTAATGAGAACGGAAATATCTTAAGGATATAATAATAGCGAGACTTCTCATCATTAGTAAACAGGGTGGTTATATTATTCAACTTGGTAAGATGTGCCACAATAGTTTCAGATTCAAGGCCATAAAGAGGATTAGATTCAACTAAAGTAATAATCTCAAGATCAACAGAGAATTCATAATCCTTATCAGTAACATAGATATGTGAAGTAGCAAAAGCAGGGGCAGGTTTCATTCTAGCATTAAGAGATTGGTGCTTCCATTTAGCTAATAACTTCTTAAGATCATATCTATCTTTACAATCAAAGATAGCTCTAACAGCTTACTCTTCCATAACATAACCCTCAGGAACAACAGGTAATTCATAATCAGGGGGAGAACTTTCATCATCACTATCATCAATAATAGCAACTTCAATAATTTCATTCTCTCTAGCCCTAGCAAGTTGTTCATCAAGAAATTCACCTAATGGCAAAGTAGTATCACGCGCAAAAGTAGTTTCATCACAAGTATCATGCATAGCAGAAGTGGCATCATCGATAACATGCGACATATCAGAATTCATAGCAGTAGCAGGTTTAGGTGTCGCAAGCTTACTAATAACGGAAGGAGAATATATTGCAGATCTAGATGGCAGTTCCTTACCTCCCCTCGTAGTTGAGTGCGAAATCTTGGTTCTGTCGTCTTTCAAGTTCCTCATAGTGATCAACAGATATAAATCCCAAGTGACTCAAAGAATAGAGCTATGCTCCCCGTCAATGGCGCCAGAAATTAGTCTTGATAACCCACAAGTGTAGGGGATCGCAACAGCTTTCGAGGGTAAAGTATTCAACCCAAATTTATTGATTCGACACAAGGGGAGCCAAAGAATATTATTGAGTATTAGCAGTTGAGTTGTCAATTCAACCACAACTGGATAACTTAGTATCTACAACATAGTATTTAGTAGCAAAGTAGTATGATAATAAAGGTAACAGTGGCAAAAGTAAAGATAATAGTTTTGTAGTAATTGTAACAGTAGCAACGGAAAAGTAGATAAGTGAAACACAAGATGTGAAAAGCTCGTAGGCAATGGATCAGTGATGGATAATTATGTCGGATGTGATTCCTCATGTAATAGCTATAACATAGGGTGACACAGAGCTAGCTCCAATTCATCAATGTAATGTACATGTATTCCGTATATAGTCATACGTGCTTATGGAAAAGAACTTGCATGACATATTTTGTCCTACCCTCCCGTGGCAGCAGGGTCCTAGCGGAAACTAAGAGATATTGAGGCCTCCTTTTAATAGAGAACCGGAACAAAGCATTAACACATAGTGAATACATGAACTCCTCAAAATACGGTCATCACCGAGAAGTATCCCGATTATTCTCACTTCGGGGTTGTCGGATCATAACACATAATAGGTGACTATAGACTTGCAAGATAGGATCAAGAACACACATATATTCATGAAAACATAATAGGTTCAGATCTGAAATCATGGCACTCGGGCCCTAGTGACAAGCATTAAGCATAGCAAAGTCATAGCAACATCAATCTCAGAACATAGTGGATACTAGGGATCAAACCCTAACAAAACTAACTTGATTACATGGTAAATCTCATCCAACCCATCACCGTCCAGCAAGCCTATGATGGAATTACTCACGCACGGCGGTGAGCATGATGAAATTAGGTATGGAAGATGGTTGATGATGACGACGGCGACGAATCCCCCTCTCCGGAGCCCCGAACGGACTCCAGATCAGCCCCCCCGAGAGAGATTAGGGCTTGGCGGCGAATCTCCGATTTTTTTCTCTGATGAAACTTTCTCTCTGATTTTTTTCTCCGTGAAACGGAATATATGGAGTTGGAGTTGAGGTCGGTGGAGCCTCAAGGGGCCCACGAGATAGGGGGGCACGCCTAGGGGGGGGTGGGCGCGCCCCCCACCCTCGTGGACAGGGTGTGGGCCCCCTGGTCTTGATTCTTTCGCCAGTATTTTTTATATTTTCCAAAACTGCCTCCGTGGATTTTCAGGTCATTCCGAGAACTTTTGTTTTCTACACATAAAACAACATCATGGCAGTTCTGCTGAAAACAGTGTCAGTCCGGGTTAGTTTCATTCAAATCATGCAAGTTAGAGTCCAAAACAAGGGCAAAAGTGTTTGGAAAAGTAGATACGTTGGAGACGTATCACCGGGGAAACCTGCTTCGCCCGTCTGCACTTTGTGGCCTTGATCCTTGGTGTTGCCTTGTTTGTCTCGTGCTCTCGGCTTCTCTCTGGCTTCCCTCCTTTGGCCTGCTACGCATGGCCGTGGCGCGTGGCTCTGACTGCCCGTGCACAATTAAAGGGGTCAAAAGGAGAGCCCCTACTTTTGTACACCGACAGGAGTCCCCGGGCCTGGGCCACACATAAGCACGACACATTGTTGAGCCAGGCCTAGAACGGTGCGCAGGCAGGCGGGGCGGATTTTACCGTGGTAACTATTCCCTCCGCTGTGCTTCTCTACGAACCGTGTTGAACGTGCGATGCGGGGGGTCGCGCGTGCGTGAGTGACCGAATCATGCGGGCGTCATCTTGCGGTGGACAGTAAAGAGGCAGCTTGCATGTCTCTTCAAGACCACAGGGCCGCTGCTCATTTACTGTCCTTACTTGGGAACCGTCGCTCCATGCGTCCCACTGCGCCCCTCTTTTGCCCCACGTTTGCTGCATGCATGATGCAGAGCGAATGACATGCGCACGGGATACGGGAAGTCGCGCGCACATGGGTCAATTCCCACGCGCCTTCAATTGAGCGGGGAGGGCGGTCGACGGCCCCGCCTGTTGTCACTTCAATGGGCTGGATTGGCCGAGAGGGGCGGCCGAGCCCCGCCCCCGCCCCTTTATAAAGAGGGGAGCGGGAGGAACGACGCCTCTCAATCCTTCGTCATCCGCTTCTCCCCATTCCTGCTTCCTCCTTCTTTCTGCCATGGCGAGGGGGAGTGGCGATGCTTCATCGGTGGCGGCGAGGATCTCGGCTAGAGAACACATCGCTCCTCCCCAAGAGCTCGTAGCGGCGGAGCCGGCCGTTAGAGGGAGGGGGAGGGGGCGAGGCCGAGGCCGTTGTCGGTGTCAAAACCGGCGGATCTCGGGTAGGGGGTCCCTATCTGTGCGTCTTAGGCTGATGGTAACAGGAAGCAAGGGACACAATGTTTACCCAGGTTCGGGCCCTCTCGATGGAGGTAAAAGCCTACTTCCTGCTTGATTAATATTGATGATATGAGTAGTACAAGAGTAGATCTACGACGAGATTGTAGAGGCTAAACCATAGAAGCTAGCCTATGATGATTATGGTTGTGATTATGATCGGCCTTCTAAGGACCAACCTCTCCGGTTTATATAGACACCGGAGAGGGCTAGGGTTTACATGGAGTCAGTTACAAGGAAGGAAATACAATATCTGAATCGCCAAGCTTGTCTTCCACGCAAAGGAGAGTCCCATCCGGAGACGGGACGGAGTTTTGAGTCTTGTATCTTCATGCTCCAATAGTCCGGACAAAGTATATAGTCCGACTGTCCAGATACCCCCTAATCCAGGACTACCTCAGTAGCCCCTGAACCAGGCTTCAATGACGATGAGTCCGGCGCGCAGTCTTGCCTTCGACATTGCAAGGCGGGTTCCATCTCCGAATACTCCAAATTAATTATCGAACACCTGAACCATTTCCGGATCTGCAAAATGATATTCACATGCCACTGTAGGGGGCATAACATAAATCTGATTTGCTGGTAATTTTTAGACAACATGACATATCGTCATGGTCGGGTCGTTATCCGAATCATTTTCCCATAACCGGCCTTAGCGCCTATCGTGAGGCGGTTTCCTCCGCACGTTTTTCCACAGCAAAGGTCGTGTCCCCTTATTGCGGGATTCTCATCAATACGGGTATGGGTAATCCAAATGCACCGCCAATCGTGGCGAGTGGAGAACGAGCGGGTTCCACCAGGCAAGTGGGGAGGCATAAAAAGCTTCTACCATCTCTATAAAGTGATAAGGTCTCTTCCTCTTCACCCACGCCTTCTCCTTCTGCTAGCTCATTCCCCTCTGCTCGAGCCCTAGCGCCCAAGCATTCTTCTTCTCCATCAAAGAGAGGTTTTCCAAAGATGTCCGGATCCGGAGCAGGAGGCAAATGGATGGCCTCTACCGTCCGGGAGAAGGACATGAGGAGGCTCCGAGAGGCTGGGTACCTGGCCAAGAAGATCGGCCACCGTCTCCCTCCGATGGGACAGATCGTCCCTACTCCGGAGCCCCACGAGAGGGTCGCATTTATTCCCCATTTTGTCCGCGGGCTTGGGTTTCCCCTTCACCCATTTGTTCGCGGAGTCATGCATTAATGTGGGATTGATTTTCATGATCTTTCCCCCAATTCTTTCCTTAACATCTCGACGTTCATTGTCGTGTGTGAGGCTTTTCTCTGGATTTCGCCTCACTTCGCCTGGGGCTCAAGATTTTCAAATTTGAAGCCCAAGGTGGTGAGTGGCGAGCACGCCGAGTGCAGCGGTGCCATGGTGAGCAAGATGCCCAAGGTTGTTTGGCCAACAGGCGCCTTCAACGACTTCGTCAAGGAGTGGCAGCAGCAATGGTTCTATATCACCAAACGCGCGGCAAAAAGTGGGCTGCAGCTCCCGAGTTCAGATCCGGAGCCCCACTGCAGCTTACGTCCTGGCCCAAGAAGGGCTTGAACTGGTCCTCGTCCTATGAGCTGTCACTGCTCCAGACGCGCGTCCAGAGTGTGGTCAACAAGGACGTCAAACTCATCGACGTAGTCCATGTGATGTTAGTTCGCCTGGTTCTCCCTTGCCAGCGCCGAGCCTGCTATTTGTGGGAGTACGACCCAACCGAGCACCAGACCCTTCGGGAGCTCTATGATTCCTCCCACAAGGATATCTGGAAGGTGCTCTTTAAGTCCGGTAAATCATGGCCGGGCTCAGCCGAGGATCGTGGGTATCAATTATCCCATTCTGCAAGCCCGGTAAGTGATTGCTATGCTCTGTCCATTCATGCTCCAGTTGGCATGCCCTGAGGGAGACATTTTTATCATGCTTTATCATGACCCCAGGGATGGATAAAAAAAGGTGGAGCGGATACATTGTCCGGCCCCGCTGCCGGAGGAACCGGCCAGACCTCTTCTGACGAAGATGCTGGTCCCGGCGCCTTACGAGGCGCCAAAGAAAGAGGCCTCCAAGAAGGTCAAAAATACCCGGAGTGGCCTCCATCGTCGCGATGCTTCGGACGTAAAATCCGAAGACTCCAGCGACACTCCTTCTTCCGAAGACGAAGAGGAGGAAGCAGAGGAGGACGAGCCTCACTCAGGAGGTGGGAAGAAAAGGACGGCTTCCTCGTCCCTGGAGGCCGGATCGCCCAAGAGTGGGAGAGGTTCCCACCCAGAGGCATCCAGCACAGCTGCAGATAACAGCCCGGAGTGGGATCCCAGGGCCCATCCCCTGGAAAAGTGGTAAGTATACGAAATCCAAACACGCATATGCATCCAGGGTCATTTGGGTATAGTAGTTTTAATTGTCGCCATATTTTATACAGCCCAGCGAGGTCTCGCGCCGGATAGTCCTCATCGGAGGATTCGCTGAGCTCAGATGCTTTGGCGAGCGAGACGCCTCCAGAGGCCCCTTCCCCAAAGTCCAGGCGCGACACTGAGGTGTCGTCTCAACGGGACCCAGACCAGGGGGGCATGTCTTTGGGGCCGGACACATGGTAGCGATGGCCCCCAGGCGTGTCGACGGTGGGGGCGATCTCGGGTTCGGACCACAGCCGGACACGGTCCTGGTGACCTCTAAGGCTCCAGGATCGGGCGAGCAGCCACCTTCGACGGTGGGAGGCTTGCCTACTCCGCCGGCAACCTCTGTCCAAGCAGAGCTGCCTGGCGGTCTATCGACAGCGTTAAAGAGCGTGTCTGTTGTCGATGAACATCGGACCCTCATGGGTGCAGTGATTGAAAAGATTCAGTCCGCCGAGAGCGGGCTGAATGAATCCTGCCTTGGCCTTATAAAGGCCTTTGAGGTATGTTTTCGAAGAAACCTTTGAGGAGTTGTCATAATATGAGTAGTAGCCCCTGATACACTGTTCGGCGAAAGAGAGAAAAAGCCGGACAGGGGATCAAATCCTCTGTTTTTTGCAGGAGCCTTTGTTAATGACGTATACGCCTTTGTGTGAAAATAGGCGTCCGCAGAGAAGACAGCTGCTCATAATGTGGAAGTGTCCAGACTAAAGCAGAGCCTGGAACGGGCCGAAGGGGAACTTGGCCGTGTGAAGAAGCAATTGGAGGTCAAGCAAGGTATGTGGAAACATTGTCTTGAATTCGGAAAGAATGAGTAATTGTGCCTAGTGAAAAGTATTTGTATTGTATGCTCTAGGAGCGACTGCCGAATATGAGGCACTAAAGAAGGCTATGGCTGATGCCAACGAGAAGGCTGCCGCCGAACAGGCGCTTCATGAGAAACAGGAGGCCAGGGTCATCGCAGCCAAGCGAGAGCTCCAGGAGGCTGTGAAGAAAAGCGAGGGCTTGGATAAGAGTCTAGTAGGGAAAGAATCTGAGCTCTCCCAAGCTCTCCAAGCCGCGGAGGATGCGCGGGAAGAAGCCCGAGGTGCTGCGCGGGGCATTCAGGAGGCTCGTAAGGTTGCGGCTGGTAAGACCTTTTGTATTCATGGCCATTTTTACCTGATAATGGGAAGAACTCGAAGCGACAAGCCGAATTCTTGTTTTCCAGGGGCGTTTGTGGATCTGCCTCGCAGCACATCAGATGCTGCCCAATTCTACCAGACCGAGGAGAAGAAGTCCGCAGAGAGAGATTTCTGGTCGCAGTATTTGGCGCCGAACTATCCGGTGCCCTTTATCGATCAGCTGAAGCAACTGGTCGAACTGCACCAGGCGGCCGAACTAGCCATGAAGGACTTGGTTGTCCGGCTGTGGCCTGCGGAGCCAATTCCGAGTAGTTACTTTGGGCTCGTGAAGCGGATTGTTGGCGCCGGCCCTCAGCTTGATGTTATTAAGCGATCGGTCTGTATAGAGGGTACGCGAATGGCATTTGCCCGTGCAAATGTGCATTGGGTGAAGCTTGATGCGGAGAAGCTGATGACTGAGGGGCCACCAGAGGGTAAGGAGCACCACAAGCCCGAGCTGTACTATGAAGGTGTATTGAAGGGAGCCCGCCTTGTGGCGGATAAGTGTACCAAAGACATTATATTTCCCTGAGGGCATTCGTGCTGTTCTTTGTAATATGGAATAATGGCACTTTTATTATTTATTGCCTGTTTTGTTTGAACATTTGTTCTTCCTGTGCGGCTGTTTAGTGTATGTAAATCATGAGAGTTGGCCAGTCGTCGGCTTTTGCCCCCATGAAAAAAGTACGCGGGTGTTCGGGACATACGTGAACACTCTTTATCCCATGGTTGGGTCCTTTTAAGGAGGTGTTCTTCACCACGAACCAGGCAATCGGACTATAGGGCTTTACCACTCTCACTTAGCCATAGGAATTCGAGTATGGTCGGCGCAGCCCCTAGTGTTTGGAAGGCCGAACTAGGGGCTCTATTGGCGCCTGATCAGAAGACCGATCCATCGCACTCTGCATTTACAATGGCGTTATGCGGAATAAATCTTTAAGGATTTTACAACCTCTCGAACAGCTAACCAGCTCTCGCCGTATCATGACAGTCAGTTTTCGGCTTTCTCTACTGAGGTGCTCATCCGGAAGAACCAGGACACAATCGCAGTAGTTCTCCCAGCGCTACCTTAGCCGATAGAGCGGAATGTAAGGTACCAAAACATGGGAGCCGGGCAAACCCAACCAATGACCCAAGACATGATTCAAAGCTGATGCATATAGTGCTATAAGTTCGGGGTGCCGAGCGACCGAAAAGGTGGTCGGACTTTATTGCCGTACTGTGAAGCCCCTGGCATAATCGGGCATAACACAAGGCGTGGGTGTCGTTTTTGACAAAGAGGCGTCAATGAGAAACAACGGCCGGTAACTGTTATTTTAAGTCTAGGCATTGTAGTAGGATGATATGTCTATGCATATGAGTACGATTTATGATTATGAAAAGAGGTGTTTTTGGAGGAACCTGTCATGGCCGGACTAGAGGAGGCTACGAGTGGATCTGAAGCGAATCCGGATTGCCTTCCTTGGGGGGGGGGTTACTTGTGTGTTCCTGCCCTCGTGTGTCCGGGCTGATTCCACGCTGCCAATCCTATTCTGCGTCAAAGTTAGTCTGTAAAGGCAAATACTTGAGGGCAGCTGAACGCCCTCTTATGGTTGGACCGTGGGTGCCTGATCGGAGCCTGGGTAAGCCAGGCATTATTCCGTAAAATAGCGCGGACTCCTCAGTTGGTGTCCTGGTAGTTGGCTGCCCTATCAGGATTTGATAGGTAGGCACGACTCGCTACTCCGACGGCGGTATGATTTCCGCTCTAAGGGCGGGGTTCAGCCTTGCCCATAGATGTGACTATATCACACGGGGCTGGCCTGGTGGTTTACCACGTGGAATCTAGTCAACGTGGTTCGTCCCGTTAACATATGGTAAATTACCGTATGAGGGGAAAGGGCCGAAGAATTATTCTTTGGCGTGGTATTTGTTTGGTGATCCGAAGACAACCTTTAGAGTGGTGGGCCAATAAAACTTGGCCTTTGCACCTGGCATATTTTACAAGATGTTATTTGTGGTTTCATACCCGCGGGGGCTTTATGTGAGATGGAGCCCCCAGACTACTAGGTGTAGAGGTACTGCAATTAAATTGCTGTGGTTGATATTGTCCGGACGGTTGATGTGATCGGGGGAGATCGGCCGTACTGGTTGGTCTTTCGTTGTTGGAGACCTCCCTTTATTGTTTTTGGCGTACGACCGGCCGCTTTGCTCTAAGGATTCGGCATTATCTATTGGTGTGCTTGGCCGTCCTTCTAGGAGTACCATGAATTTGACATGGTTGATCGAGTATGTTGCTCGGGCCGGATAGGCTTGAGCTGTTCTTTGTCCACTGACCGGACTGGGAGTTGTTGGATTTGGCACCAACTTCCCTGACTTGACATTTATGACAATTGCGCCGAGGCTTGAGGATGCCTCTTCGTGTATCCTTCATATTGTCTTGGACCGTTGTGGTGTTTTGACGTCAGGGTATGTGCCTTGGGTTCTCCTGCTTAGGTTGGGGTAGCGAATTATGCCGTGTGTGCCCTTTGTCGGGGCGGTCGAGTTTGTATTTTTCAGTGGCCAGGACCTTGGTCCATCTGTCCACGAGCAAATCTTGGTGAGCTTTGATCTGCTGCTGCTTCCTTTGCACGCTCCTTGCCGTGGCCATGAGCTGTCGCTTGAAGCGAACTTACTCCACTGGATCCTCAGGCACGCCGCATTCAGCATCGCCGAGGCTTCCCTCATCTTCGGAGTAGGGCATATAGTTGTTCCTCTCCAAGTATCCCACCGTGTCTAGTCTGGCCTGCTTGAAGGCAGGCTGATCAGGGTTGTGTTCATCTTTGGCACCATCCGAATTGTTTTCTCTCCTGCTCCGGTATTGTTGCGGTGGGGCTTGGAGCGGCGTTGACGACGCCCATGCTTTGCTTTCTTCCATGAGGGGTTATCCTCCGTTTCCTCATTGCCATTGGTTTCCTTCGGAGTGTCCGCCATATATATATCATATGAGGAGGTGGCTGTCCGCCGCCCCATGAGCGGTGGTTCCTGTTCTTCTCATGCATCGTCGTCCATACCGTCGATGTCTTCGGAGTCGAAGTCAAGCACGTCGGTTAGATCATCAACCGTGGCAATGAAGTGGGTGGTGGGTGGGTAACGAATTCCTTCGTCGCCTGATTCCCACTCGAGCCGGACATAGTTCGGCCAAGAGCCTCCTGACAAAGAGAGAGACTTTAACAAGTTCAACATGTCGCCAAAGGGCGAGGGCTGGAAGATATCCACGGCGGTAAGCTCCATTACCGGAGCCCGACCAGGCTCGGCGGGCTCGGGAGCGCGCGGACCTGAACCTACAACCGGATACGAGTCCGGGGGTCCGGAGTCACAGGTGTCACACCCTAGCTAGTTCATGCATTAGAGTGTTGCATCATGTTTATTTTTTTCAACAGAAACCTGAAATGGGGATGACAGAACCCCCAGCCCCCTCTGAAACCAACTAGGGTTTACTAAAAATATTTTCAATGAACCTGAAATGCCCTTCTAAAATGTCCATCATTTTTGTCTTGATCCAGAACCTCTGCCAAAAGTGATGCACAATTTCCTAGGTCATCCTAGGGCCTTTGAATTAAATCATAAGTATTTGAATTTGGGCATTTAAAATTTATAAAATATTTCAAATGCTCAAATATTCCCAACCTAAAATGTTTCATGTTGGAAATATTCCAACTATGGACCAGGAGCAGTTTGGTGAATTTTGGAACTGTTTAAGTATTTTTAGAAATTCAACAAAGTTGCAGAAAAATAGAAAAAGAAAAACAGCAAGAAAACTTACCTGGCGCCTACTAACCGGCCCACCTGCCGGCCCAGCCCAGCTGCCGCGCCAGCGAGCTGCTTGGCTCGGCCAGGTAGGCAGGCAAGGTGCTCGGCAGCGAGCACCGCATGGGTGCCACGCACCTGGTCGCCGCCTCGCCGCTCCCTTCATCCAGCTGCGACGTGGATCACTCCCCCCCTCTCCCCCGAACCCCCCAGACACCTCCTCTCCTCTCCAGCTCCTCCCCCTCGCGCTCCCCAGCCATGGCCGACGCCACCGCCGCCGCTCCATCACCGTAACTGCGCTCCCCGCCGTCCGTGCTCCGTCTCGCCGTGTCCAGGAGCTCCGCCGCCATCCTCTTCGTCGAGCTAGCCGAGCCCCGCGTGCTCGTGTGGCCCGAGTCCACCGCACCGACCTCGCCCGAGTCCGCCGTCGCCGGAGATCCCTTTCAACGCCGTCGTCACATCAGTTCGTCCCCGACCCCGCCGGTTGCCTCTACGAGTGCTCTGTGAGCATAGCTACCCCCTACCCTTCCTCTCTCGCCCCCGAGCTGTGTAGCAACCGCATGAAGATCACCCGCACGCACCGCCACGGATCTCGTCGCCGACGTGCTCGCGGCCACCCTCTGGCCACCTCTCGGTGTCCATCGCACTCACCACGATGCGTAGGGTCTAACCATGCACTCCCCGCACCTCACCACACACCCTAGCTCGAGTTCACATCCACCCGAACTCCGGCGGCCGCCTAGGTCGTCGCAGGCGCCGACTCCGGCCACCCCGACCCCAACCAACTCCTCCAAGAGCTGCGGGTTGTCCCCAGCTCCACTTTGATGCCTTCCGCGACCCATTTGGTGGCCGGAACGGCCAAAACCACTTCCGCCTCTGCGTCGGGCTCGCCGGCGGCTAAACGCCGGTGCAGCCGACTTTGACTTTGACCACGGGTGGGCACTGGTTGACTCTGTTGAGTCAATGACAGGTGGGTCCCAGCCCTGTTAACTAATCTGGTTTAATTTTAATTAATTTTTAACTAAACTAATTGCACTGACACCCTGGACCCACAGTCAGGTTTGACCTGGACGTCTCCGTTGACTATGACGTCATCCTGACGCATTGCTGACGCAGTAAATTAATTACTAGATTTATTCTATTATAGGAAATTCCAGAATTTAGTTCATACTTCAAAAATTCATATAAATTCAACCGTAGCTCCAAATCAAACAAATTATATATGAAAAATGATAAGAAAAATCCAATCTATCCATCTGTACTGTTTTCATGCATGTTTAAACAAGTTAACTTGCTGTTTAGTGCAAAACATGATAAAGCACTATTTAAGATCACAAATGTGTTTGGAAATTGAATCTTTGGTTCAAAATGGTTCAAACCATCTGGTCTTAGTTGCATTAGCCAACACATTCATATTTGCCATGTCTCATGCATGCATCATATTGTTGCATATTGTTTGTTGATGTTTGTGTATCGGTGTTCTCTGCGGCAGGTTCTGCCCCCGAGGAGTACCGTGATTACCCCAACGAAGAGCAATACCAGTGCACCGACCCATCAGGCAAGCAACCAACCATTTGATCATGTCGATACAATCCCATGTTCTTGCTCCCGCTCTCTTATACTGCATTAAGACAACGCGATTCAAACGGCTATGTGCTGCGGTAGTTGAACCCATTTCCTTTGCATGACCTGTCATCGCCACAGTAACTAGATGAAACCCACTAGCATGTGTAGGAGTTGATTGAGCCATGTGTGTGTGTTGTTCCTACCTTGCTATGCCTGCTATGCTTAGAGTCGTGTCAGGTTTGGTTCATCTGGGTGATGGGCTAGAGTGAAATGATCATGTCAGTATGAGAGTGGTGTGTTGAACACGATTTGGTAAAGGTATCGATGAGAGGCCATGTAGGAGTACATGGTGGGTTGTTTCATTGAAGCCGTCCTTAAGCACTGAGATCTGTATGTGTGATTTAAGAATCAGCTACTACCATGCATTGGGCCCGAAACCAATGGACCCTCTCGACTTCTTATTCACCCTAGTCCTCTATCCAGGAGTTGCAAGTAGTTTCTGGTGTTTTTAGCCTACTGGAGGCCGTGGACAGCGCTGACCGTAGGGGTGGGCTGTGATGCGGTAGGTACGTGGCCGGGTATACCGGGCACCCGTTAGGTGTCTCGGAACCCTGTTCACATCGTTTGGGGCTGTGAGCGAAACCCCGGTCGGATCTCCTCACGGATGGAACCCGAATAGGCGATAAACCTGGATTAGAGACTTAGGTGTTTAGGTAGGTCGTGGCCGACACCCACGTTGGGCTTCCCCTTGAAGGTTGCCGAGTACATGTTATGTAAACGGCGGTAAGTGGTGAGAGCATGTATGAAGAAGTACACCCCTGCAGGGTTAACCTAATCTATTCGAATAGCCGCGTCCACGGTAAAGGACTACTTGGTTGCCTATACAGTTCATGGACAAGTAAATGGAAACTACTAAAAGCCTCAAGATAAGCGTGAGTGCCGAGGATGGCTCTTCCGTAGGAAGACGGAGGTGGATCCTCGGTAGTGTATTGGAGTGGTGAGTAGTGGAATCGTGTGCGCAAAACTATTTCGAGTTGGAGTCTCGTAGGATAGCTTAGCCAAGAGTCAGAGCTGGCTTGCTGCTATAACTCCACCAACCCTTTTTGATAATGAGCATGTATGTAGGGTCTGACGTAAGTCTTGCTGAGTACCTTTGTACTCATGTTGCTTTAATTTATATTTTCAAAAGATGCTACAACCCCTTCCGACGGGTTCTTCGTAGACGTTGACATTGATGAGTAGACTAAGGCCCATGTGGTGATCCTGAGCTCGTGAAGGACCATGTAGTATAGCTAGGCTTACCCAAGCCTCTTTTATTTTACTAGTTGTCTGTACCCAGACAAGCTACTTCCGCTGTCGACTTGTATGCCTGTATGACCTGAATGTGGGTCGTGTGACCCGTACTTGTGTGTATGTTATGTATGGCTCTCTGAGCCTTTTAAAATAAAGTACTTGTGTCGTAGAGTCATGTTGTGATGCCTTGTTGTATTTGCACATATCGAGCATATTGTGTGTATGATTGAAATGCTTGGTATGTGTGGGATCTGACTATCTAGTTGTTTATCTTTAGTAGCCTCTCTTACCGGGAAATGTCTCCTAGTGTTTCCATTGAGCCATGGTAGCTTGCTACTGCTCCGGAACACTTAGGCTGGCCGGCATGTGTCCTTCTTCGTTCCTGTGTCTGTCCCTTCGGGGAAAAGTCACGCATTGAGTACCGGAGTCCTGTTAGCCCGCTACAGCCCGGTTTACCGGAGTCCTGCTAGCCCAGTGCTACAGCCCGGACCCACTTGCTGATGACCGACACGTTCGATGCTGGGTCATGGATGCCTGTCCCTGTAAGTCTGTGCCACTTTGGGTTTACGACTAGTCATGTCAGCCCGGGCTTCTTATCATATGGATGCTAGCGACACTATCATATACGTGAGCCAAAAGGCGCAAACGGTCCCGGGCAAAGGTAAGGTGACACCCGTGGGGATACCGTGCGTGAGGCCGCAAAGTGATATGAGGTGTTACAGGCTAGATCGATGTGACATGGAGTCGGGGTCCTGACAGCGTTGGCATCAGAGCCGGACTGCCTGTAGGTTCTCCAAGCCAAACTGGTCGATGCTGAGTCTAGAAATGCTTTAGTTATATGTAGGGGAATTGATTGTGGGATGGTACGTCAGGCTCTTTTTACTTCTTTACCTCATGGCATTCTGATCTGAGTCAGTCCATTCTTCCACCGGGGGTTAAGGACTAGGATCTCTTCTCTCTATCAGGTTCACGTGTTACTACTCAGTAGTACCTTATAGGTTTGATGACTACAGGCCTAGTAAAGTTCTACTACCCTGTTATGTTGTTAAGTTGGACCCAGAACCTTGATATGATGTTGTTGAGTGTCTATGCAATTCTTTGATAAATGTCTCAAACTCTTCTTGAGCATTTACAGCCGTTATGCTGTCAAAATTCTGCTAGAAATTCTAATGCCTTTGCATTATGGTTGTGCTTTCAGATGGCCACTCGTGACCAAAATCAAGTGGTTTGCCTGACCCGATGCATTGGTGTGACCGGTCATACGGCTATGTTAGTCCGGGTGATGATCGAGACGGGTTACCGTTGGTATCCCGAATACACGGTCGAAGAGCAATTTCGAGATTTTAACCAAAGCCAGAATCTTTGCACCGTCCGGATATTTCCCTCTTATCCTGGTTCTACCGAGGCCCTCCACTGTTCCTATGGGCTCGGTGTTACTATTGAGATGGCCATGCAAGATGCGGCTTATTGTATGATGACCATCATGCGAGTCAGGACTGGCCTGCTTCGCAACACCGACTTCCGGTATATGCCAGCTTCACTTCCTGGAGCGCACGGGTATCTCCGGGCTATCTATGCTGACTCCAGTCAGGAGGACTCACTAACTCGCACCACTGCTGAGTTGCTCGAGGATAAGGACCGAGAGAATCGGGCCTTGAGAATGGAGCTTTTCAACACCCGCGCTGATCACTGGGCCACCTTGACTCGGTTTGCATACCTGGATATGAGAGACCTGTATCCTGTTAGGTCTGCTCTGCCGGACATGATGGATTGGCATGATGTGGGAGGCATCACCCCACCTCGTGGTCCCCGCAGGCCACCGTTTGTTGGTCCAAGACCTCACCCTAGCCCCTTTGGTCCACATGCTCCTCAGGACCGTCTGTTTCCGGATGCTCACGTTGAACTTCCAGGCTATGGAGGAGACTTCTATGAGAACTACTACGGAGATGACTGAGATAGTAGTAGTTCCACTAGTAGTGTAATAGTTGTATTTCCACCATCCTGTGTGACTTGTGGAATATGACTTAGTGTGTAGTAATTCCGGGGGTGTAGGAAAAATAATGTATAGGAGCTTGGGATGCCTCCGATGAGATGTAATCCTCTTCTCACCGTAGTAGTACTTGTTGGTCTTGTACTAAACCTTGTATGGTGTATGACGATGGAATAAAAGAAGTAGTTTCTGTATCTACCATGTCATACGGATGATCATCTTGCATTCTGGGTTGTCCATTACATTCTACATTCTATGTCGGAATCTTATCATTTTGGACTAAACCATTGTCTTGTTTTCCTAGGATGGTCAACACCCGCAACAACCCTGCTCGCCCAGGGCAGGCAGAAGGCAGCAGAATTGGGGAAACAAACCTGCCTCATCCTCCTTCTTTGGCCGAAGTTATGCTGGAAGCCAAGAGAAACAAGCGGGAGACCAACCGTTTGTTGGAGCGCATCGAACAGAACACAGCACACCATCAGAGGAATAACTTGGTGTCACTCAGTGATTTCATCAAGTTACATCCACCTACCTTCCACCACTCCGTCGAGCCTCTCGACGCCGATGACTGGCTTCACAGTATTACTCACAAACTGCATTCTGCACTCGTAGCTGAGGCTGATAGGGTCACCTTTGTTGCATATCATCTCGAAGGCCCCGCCAGTCTCTGGTGGGAGAACTATGAAGCTATGCGCCCAGCGGGCCACGTCACTACTTGGGCTGAATTCAACGAGGCTTTCCGTGAACATCACATTCCGGAGGGTCTCATGGACCGTAAACGGGAGGAGTTCTGCAGTTTCACTCAAGGTCGACTCTCTGTTGACGGTTACTGCAGGGAGTTCGGCAACCTTGCACGATATGCAACTGAGGAAGTTTCTACCGATGCCAAGAAGCAGGCAAGGTTCCGTAAGGGACTTAGCCCTGAGCTTCGTCGTGACCTCCGTCTGCATGAGTGCACCTCTTTTTAGAAGCTTGTGAATAAAGCCATCAGTGCTGAGACAGGTCAGACTGATTTCGACGCATCACACAAGCATGGCCGTGACTTGGGTTCCTCATCCGGTGCTGGACCACAAAAGCGCCGGGTGTGGGTGCCTAACACTGCCCTGCCACCCAGGTTTACACCGAGGCCTTCCTATTAGGCGCCTTGGCCAGCTCAACAGTATGCACCAGCCAAGCCCTATGGTGGTCCAACCAACAATTCTCCTCCACGCACTAGTTCCGTGACGTGCTTCAAGTGTGGGGAGTCAGGCCACTATATGCGCGAGTGTCCCCAAACCAACCCCAACCAGATAGCAAAAACTGTTGGCTGTGGCAAGCCGACAGGGAAAGTGTTCTACGCCAAGCCGGCCACCACTGCACGTGGCCATGTTAATTGTGTCTCTGCGGAAGAGGCTCAAGAAGATCCCAACGTCATTCTCGGTACGCTTCTTGTAAATTGCCACCCGACATCCATTCTTTTTGATACTGGAGCATCTCATTCATTCATATCCGAAAACTATGCTCGCTTGCATAACACCGCATTCTATGACATGCCTTCCACCATGGAAATTTCCACTCCCGGTTCTTGATGGCAAACCTCTAGTGTAAGCCATGGAAATGAAATTCAAGTTGACAGACTTGTTTTTCTTGCATCCTTGATAGCTCTCAAATCTTCAGATATTAATATCATCTTGGGTATGGATTGGATGTCAGCCCATCATGCCAAGATCGATTGCTTCTCTAGGACTGTTCAACTCACACACCCTTCGGGAAAGATAGTCAATGTCTTGACCCGAATAGCCAAGCGACAGTTATATTCTCTTAACGCCAGTCCCTTGCCAGACCTTGAGGACGTTCCGGTAGTCCGTGACTTCCCGGATGTCTTTCCAGAAGAACTGCCAGGTATCCCACCTGACAGAGATGTCGAATTCGTGATAGATCTCATTCGAGGAACTGTCCCAATTTCCAGAAGACCCTATAAGATGGCACCATTTGAACTAGCCGAACTTAAGAAACAACTCGATGAGTCCTTGAAAAAGGGTTTCATCCGACCTAGTTCATCTCCTTGGGCTTGCCCCGTCCTCTTCGTCAAGAAGAAGGATGGTACGGACCGGATGGTTGTAGATTATCGACCTGTCAACTTGGTCACAATTAAGAACAAATATCCGCTCCCCAGGATCAACGACCTGTATGATCAGCTCGCTGGATCCTCAGTCTTTTCCAAAATGGATTTGAGGTTGGGCTACCATCAAATCAAAATCAGAAATGGGGAGATTCCTAAAATGGCCTTTGTTACTCGTTATGGCCAATACGAGTACACCGTCATGTCCTTCGGTTTAACCAACGCTCCAGCCACCTTTTCTTGGTTAATGAACTCAATTTTCATGGAGTATTTGGATAAATTCGTCATGGTTTACCTCGATGATATACTCATCTACTCCAAGAACGAGGAAGAACATGCCGAACATCTAAGACTAGTGTTGAAGAAACTTCGAGAGCATCGCCTTTATGCCAAATTTTCTAAGTGTGAATTTTGGTTGTCAGAAGTGACCTATCTAGGACATGTAATTTCTGGTAAAGGTATTGCTGTTAACCCCGAGCGAGTTCAAGCCGTCCTTAATTGGACTCCACCTGAATCGGTCAAGCAAGTTCGGAGTTTCCTGGGCTTAGCGAGCTATTGTCGTCGCTTTGTCGAGAATTTCTCCAAGGTTGCTAAACCTCTAACTGAACTCCTCAAGAAAGATAAAAAGTTCGAGTGGACTCCACAATGTGAGCACAGTTTTCAGGAACTGAAAAGACGTCTAACTTCTGCTCCCGTACTGGTACCACCGGATTTTTCCAAGGACTTTGTTATCTACTGCGACGCCTTGCGACAAGGACTGGGCTGTATTCTCATGCAAGGTCGACACGTAATTGCTTATGCTTCATGGCAATTACACCCACATGAGGAAAACTACCCCACTCATGATCTAGAGCTTGCAGCTGTAGTCCATGCACTCAAAACTTGGCGACATTACCTTCTCGGTAATCGTTGCGAAATCTACACTGATCACCAAAGTCTAAAGTACATATTCACCCAACCGGATTTAAATCTCAGGCAAAGACGTTGGGTCGAGTTGATCACAGATTTCGACTTAGGCATAACTTACACCCCAGGAAAAGCCAATGTCATGGCTGATGCGCTAAGTCGTAAATCTTATTGCAACAACCTGATGTTGCAACAAAGTCAACCACTTCTCCATGAGGAATTTCGGAAGCTTAATCTCCACATTGTTCCTCAAGGATTCCTTTCCACCTTGGTGGCGAAACCTACCCTTACGGATCAGATCATCAAAGCACAGAAGGTAGATCCGGGAATTTCCCGCATCAAGAGAAACATCAAGAAAGGAGTCACGAATTGTTTCTCCATTGATGATCAAGGAGTCGTATACTTCGGGAATCGTCTAGTGGTTCCCAAGGTGCGAAACCTAAGGCGATTGATCCTTAAGGAAGCTCATGAATCTCCTCTCACCATTCATCCCGGTAGCACTAAGATGTATCAGGACCTACGCCAGAGGTTCTGGTGGACTAGGATGAAGAGAGAAATTGCTCAGTATATTGCTAGCTGCGACGTCTGCCGTCGAGTAAAAGCAGAGCATCAACGGCCTGCTGGCACCCTTCAACCCCTAGCTATTCCTGAATGGAAATGGGATAAAATTGGTATGGACTTCATCACCGGTTTTCCCAGGACGAAGAGAGGGAATAATGCTATCTTCGTCGTTATCGATCGTCTTTCCAAAGTGGCCCATTTCTTACCTGTTCGTGAGAGTATAACTGCTAGTCAGTTAGCAGACTTGTACATCTCCCGAATAGTGTCTCTCCATGGTGTTCCTTTGGAAATTAACTCGGATCGAGGAAGTCTTTTCACCTCTCGATTTTGGGAAAGTTTCCAAAATGCTATGGGAACCCGCCTTTCCTTTAGCACCGCTTTTCACCCTCAATCAAGTGGTCAAGTAGAACGCATTAACCAGATTCTAGAAGACATGCTTCGAGCTTCTGTTATCTCATTCAGAATGGATTGGGAGAAATGCCTTCCATTTGCCGAATTCTCTTATAACAACAACTATCAATCTAGCTTGGGTAAAGCCCCTTTTGAAGTTCTCTATGGACGACGGTGTCGAACACCCCTTAATTGGTCAGAAACCGGGGAAAGACAATTCTTTGGCCCGGATATGATCCAGGAAGCAGAAGGGCAAGTTCGCCTCGTTCGTGAAAAGTTGAAAACAGCCCAATCTCGTCAAAAGAGTCAATATGACCGAAAACATAAGGCTATGACTTTCGAGGTTGACGAGAAGGCTTACCTTCGAGTTACTCCTCTGAAGGGAACCCATCGTTTCGGTATCAAAGGCAAATTGGCTCCTCGTTACATTGGACCTTTTCGCATTCTTGCTAAACAAGGAGAAGTTGCCTACCAATTGGAACTACCTCCGCATCTCTCCAGAGTCCATGATGTCTTCCACGTTTCTCAACTCAGGCGTTGCTTCTCGGATCCTATCCGTGGAGTGGACCACGAAATGCTTGATCTCCAAGATAATCTCACGTATCGAGAGTACCCCGTTCATATCCTCGATCAAGCCGAGCGTACCACTCGACGTCCTAATATCAATTTCTCAAAGTTGAATGGTCGCACCATTCTGAGAATGAAGCAACTTGGGAAAGGGAGGATTGTCTTCGACTCGAGTATCCCGCTTTCTTCGCGGAGGAACCCAAATCTCGGGACGAGATTCTTTTGAGTGGGGGTGAGTTGTCACACCCTAGCTAGTTCATGCATTAGAGTGTTGCATCATGTTTATTTTTTTCAACAGAAACCTGAAATGGGGATTATAGAACCCCCAGCCCCCTCTGAAACCAACTAGGGTTTACTAAAAATATTTTCAATGAACCTAAAATGCCCTTCTAAAATGTCCATCATTTTTGTCTTGGTCCAGAACCTCTGCCAAAAGTGATGCACAATTTCCTAGGTCATCCTAGGGCCTTTGAATTAAATCATAAGTATTTGAATTTGGGCATTTAAAATTTATAAAATATTTCAAATGCTCAAATATTCCCAACCTAAAATGTTTCATGTTGGAAATATTCCAACTATGGACCAGGAGCAGTTTGGTGAATTTTTGAGCTGTTTAAGTATTTTTAGAAATTCAACAAAGTTGTAGAAAAATAGAAAAAGAAAAACAGAAAGAAAACTTACCTGGCGCCTACTAACCGGCCCACCTGCCGGCCCAGCCCAGCTGCCGCGCCAGCGAGCTGCTTGGCTCGGCCAGGTAGGCAGGCAAGGTGCTCGGCGGCGAGCACCGCATGGGTGCCACGCACCTGGTCGCCGCCTCGCCGCTCCCTTCATCCAGCTGCGACGTGGATCACTCCCCCTCTCTCCCCCGAACCCCGCAGACACCTCCTCTCCTCTCCAGCTCCTCCCCCTCGCGCTCCCCAGCCATGGCCGACGCCACCGCCGCCGCTCCATCACCGTAACCGCGCTCCCCGCCGTCCGTGCTCCGTCTCGCCGTGTCCAGGAGCTCCGCCGCCATCCTCTTCGTCGAGCTAGCCGAGCACCGCGTGCTCGTGTGGCCCGAGTCCCTTTCAACGCCGTCGCCGCATCAGTTCATCCCCGACCCCGCCGGTTGCCTCTACGAGTGCTCTGTGAGCATAGCTACCCCCTACCCTTCCTCTCTCGCCCCCGAGCTATGTAGCAACCGCACGAAGATCACCCGCACGCACCGCCACGGATCTCGTCGCCGACGTGCTCTCGGCCACCCTCCGGCCACCTCTCGGTGTCCATCGCACTCACCACGATGCGTAGGGTCTAACCATGCACTCCCCGCACCTCACCGCACACCCTAGCTCGAGTTCGCATCCACCCAAACTCCGGCGGCTGCCTAGGTCGTCGCCGGCGCCGACTCCGGCCACCCCGACCCCAACCAACTCCACCAAGAGTTGCGGGTTGTCCCCAGCTCCACTTTGATGCCTTTCGCGACCCATTTGGTGGCCGGAACGGCCAAAACCACTTCCGCCGCCGCGTCGGGCTCGCCGGCGGCTAAACGCTGGTGCAGCCGACTTTGACTTTGACCACGGTTGGGCCCTGGTTGACTCTGTTAAGTCAATGACAGGTGGGGCCCAGCCCTGTTAACTAATCTGGTTTAGTTTTAATTATTTTTTAACTAAACTAATTGCACTGACACCCTGGACCCACAGTCAGGTTTGACCTGGACGTCTCCGTTGACTATGACGTCATCCTGACGCATTGCTGACGCAGTAAATTAATTACTGGATTTATTCTATTATAGGAAATTCCAGAATTTAGTTCAAACTTCAAAAATTCATATAAATTCAACCGTAGCTCCAAATCAAACAAATTATATACGAAAAATGATCAGAAAAATCCAATCTATCCATCTGTACTATTTTCATGCATGGTTAAACAAGTTAACTTTCTGTTTAGTGCAAAACATGATAAAGCACTATTTAAGATCACAAATGTGTTTGGAAATTGAATCTTTGGTTCAAAATGGTTCAAACCATCTGGTCTTAGTTGCATTAGCCCAACACACTCATATTTGCCATGTCTCATGCATGCATCATATTGTTGCATATTGTTTGGTGATGTTTGTGTATCGGTGTTCTCTGCGGCAGGTTCTGCCCCCGAGGAGTACCGTGATTACCCCAACGAAGGGCAATATCAGTGCACCGACCCATCAGGCAAGCAACCAACCATTTGATCATGTCGATACAATCCCATGTTCTTGCTCCTGCTCTCTTATACTACATTAAGACAACGCGATTCAAACTGCTGTGTGCTGCGGTAGTTGAACCCATTTCCTCTGCATGACCTGTCATTGCCACAGTAACTAGATGAAACCCACAAGCATGTGTAGGAGTTGATTGAGCCATGTGTGTGTGTGTTGTTCCTACCTTGCTATGCCTGCTATGCTTAGAGTCGTGTCAGGTCTGGTTCATCTGGGTGATGGGCTAGAGTGAAATGATCATGTCAGTATGAGAGTGGTGTGTTGAACACGATTTGGTAAAGGTATCGATGAGAGGCCATGTAGGATTACATGGTGGGTTGTTTCATTGAAGCCGTCCTTAAGCACTGAGATCTGTATGTGTGATTTAAGAATCAGCTACTACCATGCATTGGGCCCGAAACCAATGGACCCTCTCGACTTCTTATTCACCCTAGTCCTCTATCCAGGAGTTGCAAGTAGTTTCTGGTGTTTGTAGCCTACTGGAGGCCGTGGACAGCGCTGACCGTATGGGTGGGCTGTGATGCGGTAGGTACGTGGCCGGGTATACCGAGCACCCGTTAGGTGTCTCGGAACCCTGTTCACATCATTTGGGGCTGTGAGCGAAACCCCGGCCGGATCTCCTCACGGATGGAACCCGAATAGGCGATAAACCTGGATTAGAGACTTAGGTGTTTAGGTAGGTCGTGGCTGACACCCACGTTGGGCTTCCGCTTGAAGGTTGCCGAGTACATGTCGTGTAAACGGCAGTAAGTGGTGAGAGCGTGTATGAAGAAGTACACCCCTGCAGGGTTAACCTAATCTATTCGAATAGCCGCGTCCGCGGTAAAGGACTACTTGGTTGCCTATACAGTTCATAGACAAGTAAATGGAAACTACTAAAAGCCTCAAGATAAGCGTGAGTGCCGAGGATGGCTCTTCCGTAGGAAGACGGAGGTGGATCCTCGGTAGTGTATTGGAGTGGTGAGTAGTGGACTCGTGTGCGCAAAACTATTTCGAGTTGGAGTCTCGAAGGATAGCTTAGCCAAGAGTCAGACCTGGCTTGCTGCTATAACTCCACCAACCCTTTTTGATAATGAGCATGTATGTAGGGTCTGACGTAAGTCTTGCTGAGTACCTTTGTACTCATGTTGCTTTAATTTATATTTTCAGAAGATGCTACAACCCCTTCCGACGGGTTCTTCGTAGACGTTGACATCGATGAGTAGACTAAGGCCCAGGTGGTGCTCCTGAGCTCGTGAAGGACCATGTAGTATAGCTAGGCTTACCCAAGCCTCTTTTATTTTACTAGTTGTCTGTACCCAGACAAGCTACTTCCGCTGTCGACTTGTATGCCTGTATGACTTGAATGTGGGTCGTGTGACCCGTACTTGTGTGTATGTTATGTATGGCTCTCTGAGCCTTTTAAATAAGTACTTGTGTCGTAGAGTCATGTTGTGATGCCTTGTTATATTTGCACATATCGAGCATATTGTGTGTATGATTGAAATGCTTGGTACGTGTGGGATCTGACTATCTAGTTGTTTATCTTTAGTAGCCTCTCTTACCGGGAAATGTCTCCTAGTGTTTCCATTGAGCCATGGTAGCTTGCTACTGCTCCGGAACACTTAGGCTGGCCGGCATGTGTCCTTCTACGTTCCTGTGTCTGTCCCTTCGGGGAAATGTCACGCATTGAGTACCGGAGTCCTGTTAGCCCGCTACAACCCAGTTTACCGGAGTCCTGCTAGCCTAGTGCTACAGCCCGGACCCACTTGCTGATGACCGACACGTTCGATGCTGGGTCATGGATGCCTGTCCCTGTAAGTCTGTGCCACTTTGGGTTTACGACTAGTGATGTCAGCCTAGGCTTCTTATCATATGGATGCTAGCGACACTATCATATACGTGAGCCAAAAGGCGCAAACAGTCCCGGGCAAAGGTAAGGTTACACCCGTGGGGATACCGTGCGTGAGGCCGCAAAGTGATATGAGGTGTTACAGGCTAGATCGATGTGACATGGAGTCGGGGTCCTGACAACAGGCCTCCTTAGAGGTGAGGCCCGTATTCGGCTCTACCGCCGATGAGTGTACGGCCTGTGGGGCGGGGTCCATCCACCCGTCCTTGGGCCATGCAGTCTGCTCCGGATTCAGGTCCGGGGCTACTACAGGGGTGATATCCCGAGCACTGTCCGATAGCAAGTCTAAGCAGTGCTCATCCTGACTGTCCGGCGCTCCTAGCACAGGCCCGATTCCGTCGAAGATCAAGTCTCCACAGATATCGGCTGTGTAGTTCAGGTTTCCGAACCTGACCTGGTGGCCAGGGGCGTAGCTGTCGATCTGCTCCAGATGGCCAAGCGAATTGGCCCGCAGTGCGAAGCCGCCGAACACGAAGATCTGTCCGGGGAGAAAAGTCTCGCCCTGGACCGTGTTGTTGATGATTGAAGGAGCCATCAAGCCTTGCAGCGACGACACAGAGGAACTCTCAATGAAAGCACCAATGTCGGTGTCAAAACCGGAGGATCTCGGGTAGGGGGTCCTGATCTGTGCGTCTTAGGCTGATGGTAACAGGAAGCAAGGGACACAATGTTTACCCAGGTTCGGGCCCTCTCGATGGAGGTAAAACCCTACTTCCTGCTTGATTAATATTGATGATATGAGTAGTACAAGAGTAGATCTACCACGAGATCATAGAGGCTAAACACTAGAAGCTAGCCTATGATGATTATGGTTGTGATTGTGATCAGCCTTCTAAGGACCAACCTCTCCGGTTTATATAGACACCGGAGAGGGCTAGGGTTTACATGGAGTCGGTTACAAGGAAGGAAATACAATATCCGGATTGCCACGCTTGTCTTCCACGCAAAGGAGAGTACCATCCAGACACGGGATAGAGTCTTGAGTCATGTATCTTCACGCTCCAATAGTCCGGACGAAGTATATAGTTCGGCTGTCTGGATACCCCCTAATCCAGGACTCCCTCAGCCGTCGTGGCGCTCGAGGAAGAGGAGGACGGGGCGGCAGATCAGCTTCGCCTCCGCCAGCGGCCCCTCCTCCAGTGGCCCCTCCTCCAGTGGAGGGCCACGTCGGGGATAACCCTTGCAAGTTCTTCATCAGGCTGCGCCAGCCGCCGCGCCGTCGTCTTCGCCTCCCGACTCCATTTGCGCGGGAGATGGAACTGGATCCACCACAGGTGTTGTGGCTACATATGAGGGGTTGTGAGAATAGCGACACATGGGCCAATGTCGAGTTCCCCACCCCTCACATCATGTATCTTTGCCGATGTGGAAGACCTTCGCCCGCATCCACAGGTTGACGGAGGGGCTCACTCTCCATTTCAAATTAATGGAGAGTGGCCTCCTCTTTGTCAAGATCTTCGGGCACTTCAGGACTCGTGTAAGGTGCTATGTGGAGAGCTCCTCTGACAATGAAGATTCCTCCTTGAGCAAGAGTGGCGAGGAAGACAGCGGCAGTGACGACGAGGGTAGCGGGCGGCAGGATGACGGGTCCAACTAAGCGTTGGGCGCCGCTCCGGGCGGCACCGACGACCCCATCATCCGTGTCGCCAACTCCTTGAGCTTCTCGGGGTCGTCTCTTGGGCCGCTGGTGTTGGGAGGCTGCGGCAGAGGAAGAGGGTGGGTGGCAAGGCCGTCCAGTCAGAGTACACGGGCACCGACGCCTTCGTCGCATATTGACGTCCTGCCGCCTCGTCTTTGAGCTCTTCCCCCGGTGTCGTCATCACCAGCCAGCCTTTGGACAGCCACCGAGATGTTCTCTTGGTGCTTTTTGCCGCTCGTAGCTGGCCTACGCGCCCCTTTTGCCCTTCTGCTTTCTTGTTTCATTTCCTGAGGAGAGGGACAAGAAAGGGATTACGGGCACCTTATCTCTTTTTAGTCTTGTAAGCCTTCGGGCCTTCCTTAAATTTGGAACTTGTAATCCCCTTGCTCATGTTTTTCATTTCGTATGAACTGTACCTATACGGGATGTTTTTAATGAAAAAGGGATGTTTGCCGGGTTTTTCGTTCGTGGGTGAAACCCGCGACAAGAAACGAATCTTCGTTACTATTTAAGATAAACGTTTTTCGCCCGGCAACAGGCCTTGCCATCCCCCCCACTTTGCTCAACCTTTCTCACGCCCTTGGCGGAGGTAGGGATGAGGTGGGCTTAGGCTCCTCGTTCCATTTCCTTGCTGCCGCGACTACGACCAAATCCGGACCCAGGGAATGATCCTTGGGTGTGGAAAAAAGGGGAGCACAGTAGCCTGGAAATTAAACAAGGCTTCACATATCCTAGTCCATAACGAAATGCATGATAGAGGATAAAAGACTTATCTGGATCTGCAGCCCCTGGCAACCTTGGCTTGCCGTGGATGGATCCTTGTACTTGCAGCCCCCGACAACTTTGGCTTGCCGCGGTCGGGACGCCGTGCCGTTCCTTTCTTCCAAACAGCTCGGTAGAAGTGCTTATGTGCCCTCCGAACCAAAGAGGACAAAAAAGAGCAGAGAGATGCGCACTCGACCTCTAAGCTAGGGGTTAGCCGCCGCCAAGCACTATCAGCCCTAATCGAGGAAGATACTCGACCTAGCATGCATGCTATAACTTAGGGCGCCAGCGCTTCATTTATTTATGCTCAGGGTCTGCGCCTAGCTTTGTATAAAGGGTTACATTCCTCGCCGGCAAGGCTTGTACAACAGGTGGCTTGCCGGGAGGCCCGGCAGCCGCGCCTTATGGGTTAAACTAGCGAAGATGCTCGATGTTCCAGGAGTTGCTCACTGGAATGGCATCTTTGGTCTCCAGGCTGACTGCGCCGGGCCTGGTGACTCGTGTTACCTGATAAGGGCCTTCCCACTTTGGCGTCAACTTGTTGGAATTCTTGGCTGACTGAACGTGCCGAAGAACAAGGTCACCTTCCTCAAAGCTCCAGGCATGAACCTTGCGGCTATGGTAGCGGCGCAAGGCTTGCTGGGAGCGTGCTGCTCTCACAGCAGCCCGGAGACGATCTTCCTCAAGGAGCGTTGCGTCATCTTGCCATAATCGCTCTTGCTCAAGCTCATCATAAGAGAGCACTCGAGGTGACCCGTATATGAGTTCCGTGGGGAGAACTGCTTCTGCCCCGTAGACCAGGGCAAAGGGTGTCTGGCTGGTGGCTCAATTTGGCGTCGTTCTGATCGACCAAAGAACCGCTGGCAACTCATCAATCCAGCGCCTCCCACTCTTGCGCAGCCTGTCAAAAGTCCTCGCTCTCAAGCCTCGCAGAACTTCAGCATTTGCTCTCTCCGCTTGGCCGTTGCTTCATGGGTGTGCCACGGAAGCAAAATAGACCTTGCTGCCGAGATCCTCAATGTATTGCATGAAGGCATGGCTTGTGAACTGTGTACCGTTGTCGGTGATGATCCTGTTGGGTACCCCAAAACGGCACACTAGTCCCTTGAAGAACTTGATGGCTGACTGCGTTGTCACCTTCCTCACTGCTTCCACTTTCGGCCACGTTGTGAACTTGTCGATTGCGACGTACAAGTACTCAAAGCCCTTGACGGCACGAGGGAAAGGGCCCAATATGTCAAGCCCCCAGACCGAGAAGGGCTAGGAGAGAGGGATGGTTTGAAGGGCTTGAGCTGGTTTATGAAGCTTCTTTGAATGGAACTGGCATGCTTCACACTTGGTTACTAGTGCCGTCGCATCCTGGAGGGTGGTGGGCCAGAAGAAACCTTGCCGGAAAGCCTTGCCAGTAAGGGCCCTTGACCCTATGTGGGAGCCACATATGCCTCCATGTATGTCTGCTAATAGCTCTAGTCCTTCCTCCTGGGAGATGCACTTCAATTTCACCCCATTCGGTCTTTTTTTGTACAATACGTTGTCAATGAATTGGTATAGAGCAGACTGGTGGGCTACTCTTTCTGCCTCTTCCTGCTCCTCAGGAAGCTCTCCTTTTTGGAGGAATCGGACGGTGTGCTGCACCCATGCCAGAGCCTGTGGCTCGACGACAAGGACCAAAGGCATCTCTTCTGCCACGGGAGCGGCCCTCTCTACGGCCACAGCCTGAGGCCCTGCCAGAGTCGGTCGCTCCGCGGCATGATCGGCATCCACGACAACATCTCCGCCTGCGGCTCTGGGGAGCTCGGTGGGGAAGTACTTGCAGGGGCCTAGCTTCCTCTGCTTGCTCTGCCCGGTTGATGGTTCGACGGATGGTTGAGTTAACTGAAGCACAAAAGTACCTGGTTCCACAGGTAGCTTGAGGGCAGCATGCTTTGACAGGTAGTCGGTGATGTCATTCTCCGTCCGAGGGACGTGCTCTGCTTGTATACCGTCAAAGCACTCCTCTAGTTTCCTCACTTCATCCACGTAAGCTTCCATCAACGGGCTTTGGTAATCTTTGTTGATCTGCCTGACGACGAGCTGTAAGTCGCCCTGGACGATGAGCCTTTTGACTCCGAGGTCCACCGTGATCCTGAGACCGGCAAGGAGACCCTCGTACTCGGCGGTGTTGTTGGTCGACATCTCCCGGGGAAAGTGCATTTGGACGACATACTTGAGGTGCTTTCCGGTGGGTGCGACAAGCAGCACACCAGCACCAGCGCCTTGCAGCAAAAAAGCCCCATCAAAGTACATGATCCAGTTGCGGCACGTTTCCTTATCGGGGAGAGTGGTCTCCTGTACCTCTTTTTCGGGCGTCGAGGTCCATTCCGCGACAAACTCTGCCAAAACTCTGCTTTGAATCGTCGAGGCGCTTTCGAATTTTAAACCAAAACTCGACAGCTCTAGGGCCCATTCTACGATCCTCCCTGTCGCATGTGGGTTAGGCAGTACCCGCTGCAACGGGAGGCGGGTAACCACAGCGACCTCGTGCGCTTGGAAGTAATGACGCAACTTCCTCGAGGCCATAAGGAGGCCGAAGAGCAGTTTTTGCACACCTGAGTACCTCGACCTAGCCCCTTGCAAGAGGGAGCTAACGAAGTAAACTGGGTGCCGCACCATTTTCTTCATCTGCGCCACTTCAACCGGTCGCGCGGGCCCTGTCGTACTAGCGCCGGCCCCTGCCGGGGACTCAGTCTTGCCGGGACCGAGCCCTGCCGGGGACGGTTCCGGCTCGCCATCCATTGACTCTGCCACTGCCGCTGCCTCTTCGTCGACCTCTCTCTGCGCCACTAGTGCGGCGCTAACCACTTGATTTGTTGCCGCTAGGTACAACAGCAACTGTTCTTGTGATTTGGGCGCGACCAGCACCAGGGTAGAGGAGAGGTACTTCTTCAAGTCTTGCAGCGCTGCCTTGGCCTCTAGGGTCCACTCCATTGGGCTCGTCTTCTTTAAGATCTTGAAAAAAGGAAGGGCACGCTCCGCGGACATGGAGATGAATCTACTCATGGTGGCAACACAGCCAGTGAGCCGACGCATGTCCTTGATCCGTTTGGGTGCCTCAATCTGCTTGATGGCCTTGATCTTATCTGGGTTTGCCTCGATCCCGTGCTGCGACACAAAGAACCCGAGAAGCTTGCCGGACAGGACGCCGAAGACACACTTCTCAGGGTTCAACTTGAGGTTGATCTTGCGCAGGTTTGCAAATGTTTCCTCCAGATCTTGCACAAGTGTTGCTCTGCCCTTGGTCTTGACCACTATGTCATCCATATAAGCTTCCATATTTCTATGTAACTGGGGCTCAAAACCAATTTGGACTGCCCTTGCAAAGGTTGAGCCAGCACTCTTCAACCTAAAAGGCATCCGTAAAAAGCAATACGTACCACATGGGGTGATGAATGCTGTCTTCTCCTCGTCTTCTTTTGACATTAAGATCTGGTGGTACCCTGAGTAGGCGTCGAGGAATGATAAGGGTTCACACCTAGCCGTGGAGTCGACAATCTGGTCGATGCGCTACAACGGGAAGGGATCCTTTGGACAAGCTTTATTGATGTCTGTGTAATCAATACATAGCCTCCACTTCCCGTTTGCCTTGCGCACCACTACCGGGTTGGCCAACCACGTCGGGATGGAGCACTCCCCTTACCAAGCCTGCTGCCTCTAGTTTTCTGATCTCCTCCATGATGAACTCCTGCCTTTCTAGAGCTGCTTCCTGACCTTCTGCTTGATGGGCAGTGCAAGAGGACAGAAGACAAGATGGTGCTCAATCACTTCCCTGGGAATGCCGGGAATGTCGGAGGCTTGCCACGCAAACACATCGACATTTTCCCGCAAGAAAGTGACGAGCTCGCTTTCCTATCTGCTGTCAAGGGTGGAGCTTATGGTAAAAGCTCCTCCCGTACAGTCCTCCTTGACGGGCACCTTCTTGGTCTCCGGCGGTGCGGCTCTGTACTTCTTGCTCTTGCCGGCGGAGCTCTCTGGCATGTCCTCAACAGGAGCGCAACACCCCGAAGAGGTGCGCTTGCCGGAGTGGGTGCGAGGGGTCTCGCCGGTCTTCTTCCCTCCCAGGGCTCCGTCGGCAGGAGCAGGTGCCTTGGCGGCAGCTCCTGCAACTGCTTCCCGGTAGAGTTGGTCGGCGCAAATCAGCGCATCTTTCTTATTGGAGGGGACGGTGATGATGTTCATCGGCCCGGGCATCTTCAGCATGTTGTAGGCGTAATGTGAAGCCGCCATGAACTTGGCTAGTGCCGGGCGGCCGAGGATCCCGTTGTAGGGAAAGGGGATCTCGGCTACATCAAAGACAATCCTCTCCGTCCTGTGGTTCAGCTCGCCTCCGAACGTCACGAGAAGTGTAACCTTTCCTTTCGGCTGGCTCCTCCCCAGGTTGACCCCTTGGAACGTGCCCGTCTCCTCGAGGTCTCCATCATGGATCTGCAGCCTCTTGATCACAACAGGCGAGACCAAGTTCAGACCGGCCCCGCCGTCAACCAGCATATTCATCACCTTGAGGTTGCGGATTGTTGGTGAGACCAACAACGGCAAGCACCCGACTGCAGTATTGCGGTCAGGGTGGTCCTCGGTGTCGAAGATGATAGGCGTGCTAGACCACCTCAGCGGCTTCCGTGCATGGATCTCAGGCGCCCACAGCTTGAGCTGGCAGTGGGATGTATGCAGCGAGGCGCCACCATCGATGCACATGGCTTTTGTGGCTTTCTGGAACTCGTGGTCGCTGGACTCATCGTCCTTGTCATGATCATTGTCTTCTTACTTCTTATCGCAGCCCCGGGCGGGCCTCTCCTACTGATTATCTTTGCCGCGGCGGCCTCCTTGGCCGCCACGCTTCTTGCCGGATCCCTCGGCACCCTCCTCGCGCTTCTCCTTGTCCCGCCGCTCATACTCGGCTTTCTGCTTCTCAGCGAGCAGCTCCACTTGCCGGCAGTTCTGGAGATCGTGGCCTTTGGTGCGGTGGATCTTGCAATACTGCTTGTCAGAGCCCCCTGGCTTATAGGCAGCCGCCAAGGCCCGGCAGGCGGCACACCCGGCAACCTCCTTGTCGAGGTCACTCGCCTTGGATTTCTTGGTGGCGCCGGTATCGTCGGACCCCTCGACGGCAAGCACGGTCTTGCCTTTGCGCTTCCTGTTACGGCGCTGGCCCTTCTTTGCCGGGGTGGCGATATCATATGTGGAGTCGGTTTCCGCGCCGGGGTCTTCGCCGGGGTACTTCCTTCCCTCTTCAGCGCGAGCGCACAGATCAGCCAGAACAAAAAGTTCGGCCACATCCCTGACCTTGTTCATCGCCACCTCTTCACGCATCTTACGATTGCGCACATTCTGATGGAATGCACTATTCACGGTGGCAGGATGAACGTCGGGGATGTTGTACTACACTCGGCTGAACCTTTGGATGTAGTTGCGCAAGTTTTCTCCTTCCTTCTGGGGGATGATATGTAAATCACTCGCCTGGCCATGAGCTTGGTGGCCTCCGGTAAAGGCGCCAACAAACTCATGACACAGATCCGCCCAAGAAGAAATGGAGTCTACCGGCAAGTGCATCAACCATGACATAACATTTGGCTTGAGTGCCAACGGAAAATATTTGGCGAGCACCTTGTCGTCGCGAGCCCCGGCAGCTTGCATCGCGATGGTGTAGATGCTAAGGAACTATGATGGGTGAGTCTTGCCGTTGTACTTCTCGCCAACGTCGGGCTTGAACGTGCGGTGGGAGGGACACTGGAACTGTTGCAGCTCACGGGTGAAGGCCGGACAACCCACCTTGTAGGGTAGGCCACCGTAGCCTCCCGGTGCTGGGTGGTCCGTAGTAGGCCCTGCCCTCCTGTCTGACTGGTGGCACGCGTCACGCCGGCGCTCGATGGCGGTTCGAGCGTCTTCATGAACTCGCTCCCGAAGAACTTGGCATTGGTCGCGGTGGGTTCGTGGGTCGGACAACGCTAGGGAAATATCATCACGAGCGTCGTCGCGATGGACCGACACCCGCGGTGGACGGGATGGAGGAGGGGAGTGCACCGTGGCCGCATCACCTCCGGCCCGCCCTCCAGTAACGTGCGGTGGCTCGACGGAGCAACGACCTGTGGGTCCCGCCGGTCGCAACTCATTTGTCAAGGCTCTAGACGGTGGCCCTCCATTCATCAAGCTTCTCCGCAGCGGGAGGAAAATCGAGGAGCAGCTGCGCGCGTGCTAGGGCTTCTGCTGGCGTGGGCGGTCGCGAAAGCTGTGTGGACCGCGATGCGCCTCGACTTCTAACCGCGTTAGAAGGAGCCCCATCACAGCCCCGCAGCCGTTCGCCACCTCCGTCAGCACCTCAGCGCGCATGCTGGCCCTCCTCATCATGTGAGGGGCGCATGGGACTCTTCCCAGGGCGGCGCCCAGGGTCACCAGCAGGGCGGCGCTGCTCATCGCGCACGACCTGAGAAGAGCATGGCGTGGGCGCCGGTGTTGGCGTCTTGGAGGTTGCCGCGCCACCGTCTGGCGACATGACGACGCCCCTGGAGGGCCTCGCGCTGCCTGCGGGGGCCCCGACTCCGTCTCTGGAGCCCGTGACGCATGGCTCATCGCCTGGCATACGAACGACCCTACTCACCAGGCCTGGACTGCCAGGGTGATGTGGATGTTCACGGGCTGCGCCATGGGTTCTCTTCGTGACTGGCCCGCTACTGGTCCACATCGGTACTGGCAGTCCGGTCCCGGACGAACCGATCACCATGGTCGTCTTCTTCTTAGGAGCCATGGCGATGAAGAACTGCTAGGCCAACTACTGGACCAGATTCTCACAATTGCGCCCCTACCTGGCGCGCCAAAGATGTCGGTGGGAAACGAAACCTATGGGATCACAAGAATCCCTACTACGGTTGCGGGGCGCGGGGTTGTGAGAAGAGCAGGATCAGTAATCAGCACAAGGGTCATTTACCCAGGTTCGGGCCGCGAGGATGCGTAAAACCCTAGTCCTGCTGTGGTGGATGTATTGAGTGTTCTTGAGCTCTCGAACTAGCTATGGGCGCTGTGTGGTTTGAAAGAGCCGAATCCTTTTCCTGTATGCCATGGGCCTCCTTTTATGGGCGAAAGGGGCTGCCACAGTGGCACACAGGAGGTGGAAAGGCCTAGAGTGCTGCCAGCTTATCGCTCGTATTACAGGACAAGACGCATTTAATGCGCGGCTTAGGTGTCGTCTCGCTTTATCGGGGATGGGAGCGAGGCCCATCCCGTCCGTCGCCGCTCCTCCTCACTTCGACACGCGCCCCGTCCAGCGATGCATGTGGCGCCATGTAGGCAGGCAAGCAGCTGAGGTGGCGCGGTGGTGGAGCCTTCACGAAGATCTGCATGCCGCCACACAGGTGTGTGCTGAGTTGGCCTAGAAGCTGCATGTTGCCACGGTGCCTGCCCAGCTGGTTGGGCTGGCAGCTGCATGTGAACGGTGGTGGGGATCTGGTTGGTGCGGGCCTGGCAGCGACCCCACTGTCGCCTCTGGCAAGGGTCTTGTCGGGTGGCCCGGGAAGGGTCTTGCCGGGTGGCCCGACAAGGGTCTTCCTGTGGTGTGCTGGCGACCCCGACAAGGATCTTGCCGGGGGTCTTGTGGTTTCTTTGGGAAGAATCTTGATGAGTATTGTTGCCTCTCAATCCTCATCTGATCTTGAACATTCTTTGTCTTCACAAAGAGCTGCATGCCACCATGGAGGTGCCTCCCGAGCCCTAGCACAACGTAGTTGATGGTGTTGGAGGCCGTGGGTTCGAGGGTAGCTTGCTCCGTTGGTGCGGGCGAGCCGCCCCGGCAAGGGGCTTGCCGGGGCTGCTGAGGCTGCCCCGGCAAGGGCCTTGCCGGGGAAACCTGCTTCGCCCGTCTGCACTTTGTGGCCTTGGTCCTTGGTGTTGCCTTGTTTGTCTCGAGCTCTCGGCTTCTCTCCGGCTTCCCTCCTTTGCCCTGCTACGCGTGGCCGTGGCATGTGGCTCTGACTGCCCGTGCACAAGTAAAGGGGTCAAAAGGAGAGCCCCTACTTTTGTACACTAACAGCTGAGTTGGTCCAATCCTGCGAAGCCTGCCAATTCAACACCAAGCAGATCCACCAGCCGGCGCAGGGGATCCAGATGATCCCGCTCTCATCGCCCTCAGGAGGCACGTGCACTTGTTATCTTCCTTCTATGTATCACGCGAGAGGGGATGGACAAGGTGCCTAGGCTTGGGTTAGACCCAGCAGTGCCACCGAACTCAAGCGACTGAACTATGGCTTGTGGGCCTCCTCTTGTGCACGTCACCTCACCAAGATCCTTGGTGCTTGTCTCCTTGCGTGGGACCCACAAGTGACTTCATGAGCGCACGCCTCACCATTATTTGCAAAAATTGGCAGTCCCACTAATTCAGGGCACCGAAGACCAAGGGGCGCCCCCCTACTCATGGGCCTCACGGGCAAAGGGGGCTTCGCGAGCAAGCATCCCTGGCGAGTCGTGCCCTACGGAGGGCACCATGCTGCGTTATGCCATGAAAGCTAAGTCTAGCGTGCCTCGCAGGCCAGTTGCAGCATCTCCCAAATTTTCCCTTCACAAACCTCGTGGAGCGCAGATTTTCTCCTCGAGTGAGCTGCTTTCATGTCAAAGGGGGGTCTCTCCTGAGCATCGCGCCTTGGAAGTCTTTACCACCTCGTAGAGCCCTACACCCTCTGGCCTTGTCTAGGCACGCTCCCTAACATACCAGCAACGGCTGTAGTTTGCTCAAGGGCTGGGCCCCGATAACGTAGAGCACCAAGGTAAGAAAAGAAAGAAAAATAGACCTCACGAGGGGTGTAGCATGCCCCAAAAACGTCAAGCACCCAATACAAGTTTTGTCGAGGGATCATCTTCACACCCTCGCGGGGCTACATTGGGTACAGGAACGAAGTAAGGAGCTCCGATGGAGCGCGACTCGTCATCAGGGACCGCGAGCTGGAGAATGAGCACACAACCACCTACTTGCAGGAGGCACATAACTCGAGAAGAATTTCATGGACATGGAGCACCAAGGAAGAGGATGACATCGCCAAGCGGGCTTCCTGTTGCGGGTGTCAGGCCCCAGTCGTCTTCAAAGAGCGCCTCCTAAGGCCATCTGTAGCACCTCCCGAGGCCGCCGTATAGGGGTGCAAGAAGCTTCGTGGGCGTCCCTCCTCAGGCCACCTCGCGAGCGCTGTCTCACGAGGCAGTCGCTGCACCACTATCGACAAGCCCTATGGGGACCCCACGGGTGGACACCCATCATGAAGCGCCCAGGACATGACACCTAAAAATCTAAATCTAGTGTGCCGCGAAGGCCATCCACGACACGTTTAAATTCCTCCCCTCATAACCTTGTGGAGTGTCGATTTGCCTTCTTCGCGCAAGCCGCTTGCATGTCAAAGGGGGGCTTTCTTGAGCATCACGCCAAGGGAGCCCCTACCTTCTGTAGAAGTCCTACACACTCTGGCCTTGTCTAGGCACACGCGCTAACATACTAGCAACAGTCATAGCACGCTCGAGGACAGGGTCCCAATGACATAGAGCACCAGATCATGCAAGAAGAAAAATAGGCCTCACAAGGAGTGACACAACAACGAACCATTGAGCATTTAGTACAAGTTCTTATAAAGCATTGTCTTCACACCCCCGCGGGGCTACATTGGTTCTGTAGGAAAAAAAAGAAAGAAACTATCTTAAAGGGCCCGACTCGGCCATCGCCTGTGCCTAATTAGAATTGTCACCCTCACTCTTGATGCTCCGAAAGCTCTCATCACTTTTTCTCCCGCTGGTGGAGTCGGTGCCGCCTCCGCTCTCGCTCTCCTCGCAACACTCTAAGCAACCGCAGACCCCTAAAAACTTCACGAAGAGGGTAGCGTCTTCGTCGTACCAGAACGAAAGAGCTTGCCCACGCTTCGGACCGCGGGAGCGAGCGAACAGTTTCCACCCCCGCGTCAGGTACATGAAGCCGATGGGGTAGAACTCCACCGTCACCCAGGAAGGGCCGTTGGAGCAGCCGTCCGCTTGCAACCACAGACCCATGGGCTCGCCGTCCTCCATTACTCTCGCAAAGGAGTTTATGAGCCGGAGCCATCTACGGGGCTGGCGATCCAGCCCCAAGATGAACTCGTGCACCGCGACCATCCTATGAGCTTCCGCCGGGCGAAGAGGAGCAGGCGCTCCTCCGCGCCCTCCATTGCCACGAACGCCACACCCCCAAGGCCGCGGGTCGTGGTCTTCCTACGGGCACTGAAGCTGGCCTCCACGGCGTCGGCCGAAGTGCATGTCCGACCCTGAGGGAGACTGAGGGAATCCTGGACTAGGGGGTGTCCGGACAGCCGGACTATCATCGTCAGCCGGACTCCAAGACTATGAAGATACAAGATTGAAGACTTCGTCCCGTGTCCGGATGGGACTTTCCTTGGTGTGGAAGGCAAGCTTGGCGATACGGATATGTAGATCTCCTACCATTGTAACCGACTCTGTGTAACCCTAGCCCTCTCCGGTGTCTATATAAACCGGAGGGTTTTAGTCCGTAGGACACACAACCATTACAACAATCATACCATAGGCTAGCTTCTAGGGTTTAGCCTCCTTGATCTCGTGGTAGATTCACTCTTGTACTACCTATATCATCAATATCAATCAAGCAGGAGTAGGGTTTTACCTCCATCGAGAGGGCCCGAACCTGGGTAAAAACATCGTGTCCCTTGTCTCCTGTTACCATCCGCCTAGACGCACAGTTCGGGACCCCCTAGCCGAGATCCGCCGGTTTTGACATCGACATTGGTGCTTTTATTGAGAGTTCCTCTGTGCCGTCACCAATAGGAAGGATGCCTCTTCCCGTCTTCAGAGATGGTATCTTCGCCCAAGGGGCCTTGGCCGCCGGCCAAACTATCCGGCTGGGTGGTTTTCTCATGACCGCTCGTTCGGCCACCGCTTCGACATTGACCTCTCAGGTCATCAAAAGCAATGTTCATGTCAACTCGGAATTCGCCGACCAGTTGGATCCAATAGAGCTCTCGTCCGTAAAGGAGCTCTTGGATCGCATCGCTGCCCTGGGAGTCGCTACAGACTACAATCAGATTGGGCTTAAAACCGATCTAAGAGAGATTTACTCTCCCCAGGTTACCCACCACGTTGCGGTGGTGGAGGAACAACGCGGCGACTCCTCTCCTGTATTGAAAACTAGCCATATCCGAACTTCCAAGCCCTCCATGCTGGATTCCCGCGGAGGGACGGACTTCAATCAAGCACTGAACCTAAAGTCAGGCATCGGACCGGACTCGTTGGACAACGTCCAACAATCCAAGCTTCCAAATTCGGAAACTTCTCGGCTTTTGAGCCTCAAGATGGGTAGGGTTCCGGACTCAAATCCACCCACCCACCCAGACATATGCGATCTATCTCAAATCCGGCAAGAGGCCGCTGAGACAGTACATCATTACTGGGCCAGATTCCTCCTGGTTATGGACAGGATAAAGGACTGCCGAGAGGAAAACGCAATTTCAATTTTTTGCAATAATTGCAAGGACGAGGGAATTATGAACACCGTCAGTCGTCGCGAAATTACACGCTTCGCCGATCTGGCGTCCATAGTATGAAAGTACTGTGCGATGGAGAGTTTCCGGAAAACCGAAACTAAGTTTTGGGACAATCCGGCCCCGAATACAACCCTAGTCCGAAGTAAAAGGGTGCATCACACTCAGGCAACAGGCACAAAAGCCAAAAAACAAAAACCCCATAAAGGGCACGGAATCGTACTGGAAGGATGGCTCAACGGACCCTGTAAAATTTACAATACAGAGGGCGCCACTCCAACACACAGCCTTCGGGCATGTTGGATATTGCGGCAGGTGGCCAAAAGTGGCGAAGAGCTTCTAGCCCCAGAGAGCCACTCCAATAATACCAGTACGGTGTCAACAGTCTTCGAGACTTTCGCATCGAATAATATGCGGAAATGAACAATCCGCAGCCTCGCCAAAGTCTACCAAGTAGCAACAACAAATCCATGGAGCGACATGGCCATCACCTTCAATGCCAGCGATGAACCTAAGTTCAGAACAGCCCGAGCACCAGCCGCATTGGTCCTCAGTCCAATAGTGGATGGCTTTCGTCTTACCAAGGTACTCATGGATGGCGGTAGCGGACTAAACCTCATGTACGAGGAAACTCTTCAAAAATGGAAATAGACTGGAGCCGCATTGAGCGAAGCAGCACAACCTTTAGAGGAATAATCCCCAGCCGGGAAGCACGCTGCACAGGAAAAATCACACTCGATGTGGTGTTCGGCTCACCGGACAATTACAGGTCCGAAGAGGTAACATTCCGAGTGGCCCCGTTCAGCAGCGGATATCACGCTATATTAGGACGAGAGGCATTCACAATTTTCCAAGCAATACCCCACTACGGGTACATGAAGCTTAAGATGCCTGGGCCCAGCGAAATAATCACTCTCGTTAGTGATCCGGACATAGCACTCCGCACCGAAAACAAGACAGCCGCATTAGCCCTAGAGGCACTATCCGAAGCCCTAGCGGCGGAGGAACTCACTGCGCTGTGCTCTACGGTGAATATGGACGATGTGATACTCGATAAGAGACCCAAGTCCACGTCTTTTAAACCAGCGGATGAAATAGTCAAATTCCAGGTCCATCCAACGGACCCAACAAAGACGGCCTCCATCGGGGCACAGTTGAACCCTGATGTAGATGCCACACTGCGGGAATTCCTTCGAGAAAATTGGGACATCTTTGCCTGGCACCCTTCAGATATGCCAGGAATCCCACACAGATTGGCAGAACATAGCCTAAACATCCTAAAAGGATTCAAGCCAGTCAAACAGGCTCTTCGGCGTTTTCCGAACACAAAAGACAGGCAATGGGAGAAGAGCTAGCCAAACTACTGGAAGCCGGATTCATCAGAGACATCAAACATCCGGACTGGCTAGCAAACCTGGTAATGGTACCAAAGAAGGATAAATCCTGGCGCCTGTGTGTCGATTTTAAAGACCTCAACAAGGCCTGCCCAAAGGACCCCTTCCCTCTTCCCCGCATCGACCAAATAATCGATGCTACTGCAGGGCACGATTCATTGTGCTTCCTTGACGCATACTCCGGTTACCATCAAATTAAGATGGCGGAGGCAGACTAAGCCGCAACGGCATTCATTACTCCATATGGACCATTCTGCTTCAACACAATGCCCTTCGGGCTCAAAAACGCTGGCGCTACATATCAGCGCATGATTCAGACATGTCTGGCTACCCAGATCGGCAAAACAGTAGAGGCATATGTAGACGACGTAGTCGTCAAAACCAAACACGTCGAAACCCTAGTAGACGATCTGAGGCTCACATTCGACAACTTTCAAGCATATGACATCAAGCTGAATCCGGAAAAATGCGTTTTCGGCGTACCAGCCGGAAAGCTCTTGGGCTTCATCGTATCCAATAGAGGAATTGAAGCAAACCCAGCCAAGATCCGAGCTCTGTCACAGCTCGACATTCCAAAAGACCTCAAACAAATACAAAAATTGACTGGATGTGTGGCGGCTCTAAGCCGCTTCATCTCCCGTTTGGGAGAAAAGGCATTGCCCCTCTATCGCCTCCTCAGGCGCACCGAACACTTTGAGTGGACGGACGCCGCCACTTCCGGACTCGAAGAAATAAAAGCCATATTGGCAACAAATCCGGTCATGGCTCCGCCTAACTCGGGCGAACCAATGTTGTTATATATCGCGGCAACACATCAAGTTGTAAGCGCGGTGCTCATCGTCGAACGAGAAACAGAAGGGCATAAATTCCCTCTTCAAAAACCAGTGTACTACGTCTCCACTGTCTTAACTCCCTGCAAGTCTCGTTACCCGCATTATCAAAAGATAGCGTACGTAGTGTTCATGGCATCCCGGAAGCTCCGACACTACTTTCAAGAGTGTTCGATAACAGTGGCCTCCAAAGTTCCCCTCAACGACATTATAAACAACCGCGACGCAATGGGCATGATCGAAAAATGGGCCATCGAGCTCTTACCATTCGATATAACTTACAAACCTCGGCGAGCCATAAAGTCCCAAGTCTTGGCTGACTTTGTCGCTGAATGGACTAAAGCCGAACTCCCTAAAGAGTATGGCGCATACTCCAATTGGACTATGCATTTCGACGGCTCCAAAATGTTGGCCGGCTTGGGGGCTAGCGTCGTATTGACGTCCCCAACCGGGGATACAGTCCAATACGTACTTCAGATAATGTACACGGACACCAACAATGCAGCCGAATATGAGGCCCTCCTACATAGCCTCCGGATGGCAATCTCCATGGGCATTCAATGCCTAGAGGTGCGCGGGGATTCAAACCTCGCAATATCCCAAGTAAATGGAGACTTTGACGCCAGGGATCCGAAGATGGCAGCCTATCGTAACACTGTCCTAAAAATGTTAGCCCGGTTCGAAGGACTCGAATTCCACCACGTAGCCCGGGATAATAACCAAGCAGCCGACGTATTGGCACGCATCGGTGCAAAACGCGACGCTGTACCTCCAAACATCTTCCTGGAACGGCTCTTTAAGCCATCCGTACTATGGGAAGAGGAGTCCAGAAATAACAACCCGGAAGCAGCCGCACCACCCAACACAGAACAATCTGACATAATCGGCAACCCAGCCGATGAAATAACGCCTTCGGCCCACGAAATAATGGCAGTAATTGCCCCGTGGACAGAACCATTCCTAGCCTACTTGATTAGGCAGGAGCTTCCCGAAGACCAAAACGAGGCTCGCTACATAGTTCGGCGATCTAAAGCCTACAAGGTCCATGAGGGGGAACTTTACAAGAAAAGCACAACCGGAGTCCTTCAAAGGTGTATCTCCGAAGAGGAAGGGCGAAACCTTCTAGCTGAAATTCATGCCGGACTAGGCGGACAACACGCCGCCGCTCGGGCCCTTGTAGGCAAGGCCTTCCGTACAAGATTTTATTGGCCGACGGCCCGGGCAGATGCTCAGGACTTAGTCCAAAGATGCGTTGGTTGTCAGCTCTTTGCTAATCAGAGCCATATGCCACCCACCGCCCTCAAAACTATACCCATTACCTGGCCGTTCGCGGTCTAGGGGCTTGACATGGTTGGACCCCTTAAAGGGGGAACCCACAAGCAAAGGTACCTATTGGTCATGGTGGACAAATTCACCAAATGGATAGAGGCCAAGCCAGTTAAAACGGCAGAGTCCGGACCAGTGATAGACTTTATATCCGGGGTAGTACACCGTTACGGTGTCCCCCATAGCATCATTACCGATAACGGCACGAACTTCACGGCCGACGAGGTTAAATTATGGTGCCGAAGTATGGGCATTAAGCTCGATTACGCTTCAGTCTATCATCCTCAAACCAACGGTAAAGTGGAACGAGCAAATGGTCTAATAATGAGCGGCATCAAACCCAGACTAGTACGGTCCCTTACGAAATCTGACACGCACTGGGTAGAGGAGCTCGACTCCGTACTCTGGGGGCTGCGGACAACGCCCAACCATACTACCGGATTCACACCATTTTTTATGGTATACGGCGCAGAGGCAGTTTTGCCCTGCGACATCATTCATGACTCACCTCGAGTGCGCATGTACGAAGAAAGAGAAGCCGAGCTGGATCAGCAGGACAGCTTGGACGCATTGGAGGAAGAACGCGACGTCGCCAAGGCTCGTTCCGCATTCTATCAACAGCAGGCTCGAAGATACCAAAGCAGAGAAGTACGGGCTAAGACTTACAATGTTGGCGAACTAGTTCTACGCCTGCCAGACAAGAAAAAGGACAAGCTCAAGCCCAAATGGGAGGGCCCCTTCATTATCGATCAAGTCCTGACTGGCGGAGCATACCGTCTGCGAAACGCATCGGATAACCGACTCGAGCCGAACCCATGGAACGCAGCCCGCCTCCGACGATTCTACGCCTAGCGCCGGACTAAGAGTTCGTCTCCTTCCCCCGTCCAAATTTTTTACATTTCAGCTGTCCTTCTGTTCTCTCTTTTCTCTCACCCTTTTCATAAAAGCCCTTGAAGGCCTACTTGCGCATTGTTCGCACACACTTGATGTGCTATCCGCACTCACTATACCTGGGGGCTTCTTTACCAGAAGCTTACTTATAAGGGCTTCATGCCCAGCACATGTGTCAAACTTCCACATGTACCTTTTATTCACCATTATATGCATCAATATGACTTAAGTTTTGGCCAAGCTGGGTTGCCTGGCTGCTGTGCTTACCCCTACGTTCCCGATTGTTCGGCTAGGAGGTAAAGGGAGCACCTCTGCGATTGTTACTGCCGGATCAGCCGGATATGTACCTCAGACTGGGTGAAGCCGAAAGCTAGCGTTCTTAAGGGAATATTCGGTCGGTGACTTGAAAGATGATTTTTTTACCTATTTATTGTCACACCCTAGCTAGTCATGCATTAGAGTGTTGCATCATGTTTACTCTTTCATCAGAAACTTGAAATGGGGATCTGTGAAACCCTCAGAATCATTTTGAAAATGATCCAAATAAAAATTTCTCCAAAAGGGTCCAAGAAAATGCTCATGTTGCTCTCTGAAAATATTGGACAGAGATAAAAATCAAACCAATATTTTTAGTGGCTCATGGACATTTATTTTGGGCATTTGGAATTAATGTATAAATATTTGCTTTGGAAATATATTTCTATATATATTAATATATGTCCAAATATTATGCCAATTATAAAGGAGCTCTGGAATAATATATCTAGCCCCTGCAAAAATTGGCATAAGTTAAATAAATGATTTAATATATTATTTAAATCAAAACAAATGTCAGAAATTAGAAAACAGAAAAAAATAAAAGGGAGAAGCTTACCTGGGCTCCTCCCTGTGCAGCCCAGCCAGCTGGCCGGCCCAGCCAGCAGGCGGCCCAGCCCGCCTCCCTCCTCTGTCGTCTTCGTCCCGACAGAGGGAGGGGAGTGTGGCCGGCGCGCGCGCGCGCCACCGCGCCACGCCACCTCTCTCCCTGCTTGCCTGCCCTCCCCTCCTCGCTCGATGCCCCGGACGACGCCCCGCCTCTCCCCCCTGCTCTCTCTCACTCTCCCCCGGCTCCCCCCTCCTCTCCCTCGCTCTCTCTCTCACACGGCCGAACACCACCGTCGCCGCCGTTCGCCATAGCAGCCATCTCCGGCCACCCCTCGCTCCCCCGACTAGCTCAGGAGCTCCGCCACAACCTCCTCTTCCTCCCCACCGCTCCACGGGCCTCCGGAAGCCCTGCATCGCCGCCACGTCGCCGTTCCCCTCTTCGGGCTCCGATCATCGTCGCCGTCGAATTCGTCGTCTCCAGCGCGTCCCCGAGCCCGCTAACCACCTCTGCAGCCCCGCGGTGAGCCCCGGATCGTTTCCTCCTTCTCCCCTGGTCTCTCCCGACCTCTAGGCCCTAGCCCCACCTTGGCCGAGAGCTCCACGCCGCCGGCGATGTCGCCGTCGTGGCCACGGTCACCGTAGCACCCAACCGAGCACACCATCGTGCTCCCCACCTCACCAGGAGCACGCAGCGCGCACTAGCGCCTCCCCAAGCCCCCTGCAACGTCGATTCCGACCGCACCCGAACTCCGGCAGCCGCAGCCGAGCTCGCCGCCGTCAACTCCGGCCACCCCGAGCCCAACCACCACCACCAATAGTCGCGGCTCAACCTCAGCAACACGTAGATGCCTTCCGCCGTCCATTTGGTTGCCGGAATGGCAAAAAGCACTTTCGCCGCCGTCTCGGGCCTCGCCGGCGTCATGTCGCCGGTGGGGTTTGACCTGTCCGACCTGAGGTTTGACCCCCCAGGGTCACTGACGCGTGGGCCCTGTCGGTCAGATGGTTAGATTAGCGCTAACCACTGTTAGTTAACCCCTGACACTGACCAGTGGGCCCCAGCGCCACTAATTAGTAATTAGAATTAATTTAACCCTGTTTAACCCCCCTGTCACTGACGTGTGGGCCCCACACGTCAGGTTTGACTCCAGCCAGCCGCAGTTGACCACTGACGTCATGCTGACGTCATGCTGGCGCAATAACTATAATTTCTGGATTTAATTTAAATCAGGAAATTCCAGAATATTATTTAAACTTCAAAAATTCATAACTTTTATTCTGTAACTCCAAATTGGACAAATTATATATGAAAAATGATCAGAAAAATCCAATCTACCCATCTGTACTATTTTCATGCATGATCAAACAAGTTAAATTGATGTTTTAAGCAGAACAAGGAAAAGCACTTTAAAAGGCCATATTTGAATTTGAAATTTGAATCCTTGATTCAAATTTGTTCAAACCTTTCTGGTTTTAGTTGCATTAGCCCAATACACTCATTTTGCCATGTCTCATGCATGCATCATATTGTTGCATACTGTTTGGTAATGTTTGTGTATCGGTGCTCTCTGCGGCAGGTTCTGTCTCCGAGGAGTACCGTGATTACCCTAACGAAGAACCGTATCAGTGCATCGAACCATCAGGCAAGCAACCAACCATTTGATCATATCGATACAATCCCATGTTCTCGCTCCTGCTCTCTTTTACTGCATTAAGACAACGCGATTCAAACTGCTGTGTTCTACGGTAGTTGAACCCATTTCCTCTGCATGACCTGTCATTGCCACAGTAACTAGATGAAACTCACTAGCATGTGTAGGAGTTGATTGAGCCATATGTATGTGTTGTTCCTACCTTGCTATGCCTGCTATGCTTAGAGTCGTGTCAGGTCTGGTTCATCTGGGTGATGGGCTAGAGTGAAATGATTATGTCGGTAATGAGAGTGGTGTGGTGAACACGATTTGGTAAAGGTATCGATGAGAGGCCATGTAGGAGTACATGGTGGGTTGTTTCATTGAAGCCGACCTTAAGCACTGAGATCTGTATGCGTGATTTAAGATACAGCTACTATCATGCATTGGGCCCTGAAATATGACCCCGCTCGACTTCTTATTCACCCTAGCTCTCTGTCCAGGAGTTGCAAGTAGTTTTTGGTGTTTGTAGCCTACTGGAGGCCGTGGACAGCGCTGACCGTAGGGGTGGGCTGTGATGCGGTAGGTACGTGGCCGGGTGTACCGAATACCCGTTAGGTATCTCGGGAACCCTGTTCACATCGTTCGGGGCCGTATGGGAAACCTCGGCCGGACTCCCTGCGGATGGAACCTGAATAGGCGATAAACCTGGACTAGAGGCTTAAGTGTTTAGGTAGGTCGTGGTCTACACCCACGTCGGCTTTCGCTTGAAGTCTGCCGAGCACATGTCGTGTGCAGACGCTAAGTGGTGGAAACATGTATGAAGAAGTACACCCCTGCAGGGTTATCATAATCTATTCGAATAGCCGCGTCCGCGGTAAAGGACTACTTGGTTGCCTATACAGTTCATAGAAAAGTAAATGGAAACTGTTAAAAGCCTCAAGATAAGTGTGAGTGCCGAGGATGGCTCTTCCGTAGGAAGACGGAGGTGGATCCTCGGTAGTGTATTGAATTGGTGAGTAGTGGACTCGTGTGCGCAAAACCATTTCAAGTTGGAGTATCGTAGGATAGCCTAGCCAAGAGTCAAAGCTGGCTTGCTGCAATAACTCCACCAACCCTTCTTGATACTATGCATGTATGTAGGATCTGATGTAAGTCTTGCTGAGTACCTTTGTACTCATGTTGCTATAATCTACATTTTTACAGAAGACGCTGCAACCCCTTCTGATGGGTTCTATGTAGACGTTAACATCAACGAGTAGGCTAAAGACCCAGGTGGTGACCCGGAGCTTGTGAAGGACCACGTAGTATAGCTAGGCTTCCCAAGCCTCTTTTATTTTATTAGCTGTCTGTACTCAGACAAGTTACTTCCGCTGCTGGTTTGTATGACTGTATGACTTGTATGTTGGGTCGTGAGACCCGTACCTTTGTGTATGTTATGTATGGCTCCCTGAGCCTTAAATAAAGTACTTGTGTCGTAGAGTCATGTTGTGATGCTTCGTTGTATTTGCACATATCGAGCATATTGTGTGTATGATTGAAATGCTTGGTATGTGTGGGATCTGACTATCTAGTTGTTTATCTTTAGTAGCCTCTCTTACCGGGAAATGTCTCCTAGTGTTGCCGCTGAGCCATGGTAGCTTGCTACTGCTCTGGAACACTTAGGCTGGCCGGCATGTGTCCTTCTTCGTTCCTGTGTCTGTCCCTTCGGGAAATGTCACGCTTTGAGTACCGGAGTCCTGTTAGCCCGCTACAGCCCGGTTTACCGGAGTCCTGCTAGCCCAGTGCTACAGCCCGGACCCACTTGCTGATGACCGACACGTTCGAAGCTGGGTCATGGATGCCTGTCCCTGTAAGTCTGTGCCACTTTGGGTTTGCGACTAGTCATGTCAGCCCGGGCTCTTTATCATATGGATGCTAGCGACACTATCATATACGTGAGCCAAAAGGCGCAAACGGTCCCGGGAAAAGGTAAGACGACACCCGTGGGGATACCGTGCGTGAGGCCGCAAAGTGATATGAGGTGTTACCAGCTAGATCGATGTGACATCGAGTCGGGGTCCTGACAGCGTTGGCATCAGAGCCGGACTGCCTGTAGGTTCTCCAAGCCAAACTGGTCGATGTTGAGTCTAGAAATTGTTTAGTTATATGTAGGGGAATTGTTTGTGGGTTGGAACGTAAGGCTCTTTTTACTCCTTTATCTTATGACATTCTGATCTGAGTCAGTCCATTCTTCTACCGGGGGATAAGGAATTAGGATCTGTTCTCTCTATCAGGATCACGTGTTACTAATCAGTAGTACCTTATAAGTTTGATGGATACAAGCCTAGTTCAGTTCTACTACCACATTATGTTGTTAGAATGGATTCAGAACTTTGATATGATGATGTTGAGTGTGTATGTAATCCTTTGTCAAATGTCTCAAAATCCTTCTTGAGCATTTACAGCTGTTATGCTGCCGAAATTTCGCTAGAAATTCTAATGCCTTTGCATTATGATTGTGCTTTCAAGATGGCCACTCGCGACCTCAATCAAGTGGTTCGCCTGACTCGATGCCTAGATGTACCCGGCCATACTGCCAAGTTGGTCAGGGTAATGACTGAGGCTGGATACCGCTGGTATCCCGAGTACACGGTCGAAGAGCAATTCCGAGATTTTAATCAAAGCCAGTATCTCTGCACTGTCAGGATATTTCCATCTTATCCTGGATCCACCGAGCCTCTTCACTGCTCTTATGGACTCGGGGTTACTATTGAGATGGCTGTGCAGGACGCCGCCTACTCTATGATGACCATTATGCGAGTCAGATCTGGTCTATTTCGGGACTCTGATTTCCGGTATATGCCAGGATCACTTCCGGGAGCACAAGGGTATCTCCAGGCTATCTATGCTGACCCCACTCAGTAGGATTCACGGACTCGCACCACTGTTGAGATGCTCGAGGATAAGGACCGTGAAAATCGGGCCTTAAGGCTAGAGCTCTTCAACACCCGTGCTGACCACTGGGCCACTTTGACTCGGTTCGCACCGGCGGTGCAAGCTGGATATTCAGATATGCGCGATCTCTATCCTGTGAGATCTGCTCTGCCAGACGTGATGGTTTGGCGTGATGTAGGAGGCATCACCCCACCTCGCGGTCCCTGCAGGCCACCGTTTGTTGGTCCAAGGCCTCATCCTAGCCCCTATGGTCCACAAGCTCCGCGAGACCGTCTGTTTCCAGATGATCATGTTGAGCTTCCAGGCTATGGAGGTGACTTCTACGAGGACTACTACGGATCGGTCTGAGTTAGTGGTAGTATCACTAGTTCGCACTAGCTGTGTCGTCTATCGTCCCGCGTGACTCGTGGGATATGACCTAGTTTGTACTCCTTCCGGAGGTGTAGAAAAATAATGTATAGGAGCTTGGAATGCCTCCGATGAGATGTAATCCTCTTTTCACCGTAATAGTACTTTGTTTGGTCTTGTACTAAACTCTGTATGGTGTGTATGACGATGGAATAAAAGAAGCAGTTCTGTTTTTACCATGTCATACGGATGATCATCTTGCATTTCGAGTTATTCCTTGCATTTTTATCCTATGTCGGAATTTTATCATCCTGACTAAATCATTGTCTTGTTTACCTAGGATGGTCAACACGCGCGCTAACCCTACTTCTCAAGAGCAGGCCGAAGGCAGTGAAGCCAGGGATGCAAATCTGCCTCATCCTCCTTCACTAGCCGAGGTTATGATGGAAGCTGAGAGAAACAAGCGGGAGACAAACCGTTTGTTGGAGCGTATTGAACAGAATACAGCACACCATCAGAGGGCTAACGTGGTGTCACTCAGTGATTTTATCAAATTGCATCCACCCACGTTCCACCACTCCGTCGAGCCTCTCGACGCTGATGACTGGCTTCGCAGTATCTCTCACAAACTGCGTTCCGCGCTGGTAGCGGAGGCTGACAAGGTCACCTTTGCTGCATATCATCTTGAAGGCCCCGCCAGTCTATGGTGGGAGAATTATGGAGCTATGCGCCCAGCGGGCCATGTCACTACTTGGGCTGAATTCAGCGAGGCTTTCCGTGAACATCACATTCCGGAGGGTCTCATGGACCGTAAACGTGAAGAATTTTGCAGTTTCACCCAAGGCCGACTTTCTGTGGATGCTTACAGCAGGGAGTTTGGTAATCTCGCACGATATGCAACTGAGGAAGTGTCTACTGATGCTAAGAAGCAAGCAAGGTTCCGTAAGGGCCTTAGTCCTGAGCTTCGCCGCGACCTCCGTCTGCATGAGTGCACATCTTTTCAGAAACTTGTCAACAAAGCCATCAGTGCTGAAACTGGTCAGACTGACTATGACGCAACACGCAAGCATGGCCGTGACATGGGTTCCTCATCCGGTGCTGGTCCTCAGAAGCGCCGCGTGTGGGTACCCAACACCGCCCTGCCACCCAGGTTCACACCGAGGCCATCCTTCCAGGCGCCTCGCCCTGTTCAACAGTCTGCTCCAGCCAAGCCCTATGGGGGTCCAACTAACAATGCTCCTCCACGTACCAGTTCCGTGACTTGTTTCAAGTGTGGGGAATCTGGTCACTATATGCGTGAGTGCCCCCAGACCAACCCCAACCAGTCTGCTAAAGCTGTTGGCCGTGGCAAGCCGACAGGAAAAATATTCCACGCCAAGCCGGTCACCGCTTCACGTGGCCATGTCAACTGTATCTCTGCCGAAGAAGCTCAAGAGGATCCCAACGTCGTTCTCGGTACGCTTCTTGTTAACTGCCACCCGGCATCTGTTCTTTTCGATACAGGAGCCTCTCATTCTTTTATATCCGAAAGTTATGCTCATTTGCATAACGTTGCATTCTGTGACATGCCATCCACTATGGAAATCTCTACCCCTGGTTCTAGATGGCAGACCTCTAGGGTAAGTTATGGAAATGAGATCCAAGTCGACAGACTTGTTTTCCTTGCGTCTTTGATAGCCCTTAAATCTTAAGATATTAATATCATTCTGGGTATGGACTGGATGTCGGCTCATCATGCCCAAATCGATTGCTTCTCTAGGACTGTTCAACTCACCCATCCTTCGGGAAAGATAGTTAATGTCTTGACCCGAATAGCCAAGATACAATTATATTCTCTTAACGCCAGCCCTTTGCCAGACCTTGAGGACGTTCCGGTAGTCCGTGACTTCCCGGATGTCTTTCCAGAGGAATTGCCAGGTGTTCCACCTGACAGGGATGTTGAGTTTGTAATAGACCTCATTCCAGGAACCGTTCCGATTGCTAGAAGACCTTATAAGATGGCACCCCTAGAACTAGCCGAGCTTAAGAAACAACTCGATGAATCCTTTAAAAAGGGTTTCATCCGACCTAGCTCATCTCCGTGGGCTTGCCCCGTCCTATTCGTCAAGAAGAAGGATGGTACGGACCGGATGGTTGTAGATTACCGACCTGTCAACTTGGTCACAATCAAGAACAAATACCCGCTTCCCAGGATCAACGACCTGTATGATTAGCTCGCTGGATCCTCAGTCTTCTCCAAGATGGATTTGAGGTTGGGCTACCATCAAATCAAAATCAGAAACGGGGACATTCCTAAAACGGCCTTTGTTACTCGTTATGGCCAATACGAGTACACCGTCATGTCCTTCGGATTAACCAACGCTCCAGCCACCTTTTCTCGGTTAATGAACTCAATCTTCATGGAGTATTTGGATAAATTCGTCGTGGTTTACCTCGATGATATACTCATCTACTCCAAGAACGAGGAAGAACATGCCGAACATCTAAGGCTAGTGTTGCAGAAACTTCGAGAGCATCGCCTTTATGCCAAATTTTCTAAATGTGAATTCTGGTTGTCAGAAGTGACCTATCTGGGTCATGTAATATCTGGTAAAGGTATTGCTGTTAACCCCGAGCGAGTTCAAGCCGTCCTTAACTGGACTCCACCCGAATCGGTCAAGCAAGTTCGGAGTTTTCTAGGCTTAGCGAGCTATTGCCGTCGCTTTGTCGAAAACTTCTCCAAAGTTGCTAAACCTCTAACCGAACTCCTCAAGAAAGATAAGAAGTTTGAGTGGACTCCACAATGTGAGCACAGCTTTCAGGAACTGAAAAGACGCCTGACTTCTGCTCCCGTACTGGTACCGCCAGACTTCTCTAAGGACTTTGTTATCTACTGCGACACCTCGCGACAAGGACTAGGTTGCATTCTCATGCAAGATCGACACGTAATTGCCTACGCTTCACGGCAATTGCACCCACATGAGGAGAATTATCCCACTCATGATCTAGAGCTTGCAGCCGTAGTCTATGCACTTAAAACCTGGCGACATTACCTCCTCGGTAACCGTTGCGAAATATTCACTGATCACCAAAGTCTGAAGTACATCTTCACCCAACCGGATCTGAACCTCAGGCAAAGACGTTGGGTCGAGTTGATCACAGATTTCGACTTAGGAATAACCTACACCCCAGGGAAAGCCAACGTCATGGCTGATGCGCTAAGTCGTAAATCCTATTGTAACAACCTGATGTTACAACAAAGTCAACCGCTTCTCCATGAGGAATTTCGGAAGCTTAACCTTCACATTGTTCCTCAAGGATTTCTTTCCACCTTGGTGGCGAAACCTACTCTTACGGATCAAATCATTGCTGCCCAGAAGCGAGATAAGGGAATAGCTAAGATCAAGGAGAACATTGCTAGCGGAGGTGCTAGTTGTTTCTCCACAAATGATCATGGTGTTGTGTACTTTGAGAACCGTCTAGTGGTTCCCAAGAACCAGCATCTACGGCAGTTGATCCTTAAGGAGGCTCATGAATCTCCTCTCACCATTCATCCCGGTAGTACTAAGATGTATCAGGACCTACGCCAGAGGTTCTGGTGGACTAGGATGAAGAGAGAAATTGCTCAGTATATTGCTAATTGCGACGTCTGTCGTCATGTAAAAGCAGAGCATCAACGGCCTGCTGGCACCCTTCAACCCTTAGCTATTCCTGAATGGAAATGGGATAAAATTGGTATGGATTTCATTACCGGTTTTCCCAGGACCAAGAGAGGGAATAATGCTATTTTCGTCGTTGTCGATCGTCTTTCCAAAGTAGCCCATTTCCTACCTGTTCGTGAGAGTATAACCGCTAGTCAGCTGGCAGACTTATACATCTCCCGAATAGTGTCTCTCCATGGTGTTCCTTTGGAAATTAACTCGGATCGAGGAAGTATTTTCACCTCTCGATTTTGGGAAAGTTTCCAAAATGCTATGGGAACCCGTCTCTCCTTTAGCACCGCTTTCCACCCTCAGTCGAGTGGTCAAGTGGAACGCGTCAACCAGATTCTAGAAGACATGCTTCGAGCCTCTGTTATCTCATTCGGAATGGATTGGGAGAAGTGCCTTCCATTTGCCGAATTCGCTTACAACAACAGCTATCAAGCTAGCTTGGGTAAAGCCCCTTTTGAAGTTCTCTATGGACGACGGTGTCGAACACCCCTTAACTGGTCAGAGACCGGGGAAAGACAATTCTTTGGCCCGGATATGATTCAGGAAGCAGAAGAACAAGTTCGCATCGTTCGTGAAAAGTTGAAAACAGCCCAATCTCGTCAAAAGAGTCAATATGACCGAAAACATAAGGCTATGACTTTCGAGGTTGACGAGAAGGCTTATCTTCGGGTTACCCCTCTGAAGGGAACCCATCGTTTCGGTATCAAAGGCAAATTGGCCCCTCGTTACATTGGACCTTTTCGCATTCTCGCCAAACGAGGAGAAGTTGCCTACCAGTTGGAACTACCTCCGCACCTCTCCAGAGTCCACGATGTCTTCCACGTTTCTCAACTCAGGCGTTGCTTCTCGGATCCTATCCGTGGAGTGGACCACGAAACGCTTGATCTCCAAGATAATCTTACATATCGAGAGTACCCCGTTCGTATCCTCGATCAGGCCGAACGTACCACCCGACGTCATAATATCAAGTTTCTCAAGGTTCAATGGTCGCACCATTCTGAGGATGAAGCAACTTGGGAAAGGGAGGATCGTCTTCGACTCGAGTACCCCGCCTTCTTCCCGGAGGAACCCAAATCTCGGGACGAGATTCTTTTGAGTGGGGGTGAGTTGTCACAACCTAGCTAGTCATGCATTAGAGTGTTGCATCATGGTTACTCTTTCATCAGAAACTTGAAATGGGGATGACAGAACCCCCAGTCCCCTCTGAAACCAACTAGGGTTTACTAAAATAATTTTCAATGAACCTGAAATGCCCTTCTAAAATGCCCATCATTTTTGTCTTGGTTCAGAACCTCTGCCAAAAGTGGTGCACATTTTCCTAGGCCATCTTAGGGTTTTTGAATTAATTCATAAATATTTGAATTTGGGCATTTAAAATAATATAAAATATTTAAATGCTCAAATATCTCCAAACTAAAATGTTTCATGTTGGAAATAATCCAACTATGGGCCAGGAATAGTTTGGTGATTTTTGAACTTGCCTAGGTATTTTATTTAATTCAACAAAGTTGCAGATTTATTAAATAAAACAGAAACAGAAATAAAAAGAGAGGAAAACTTACCTGGGCTCCTCCACTGTGCGGCCCAGCCAGCTGGCCGGCCCAGCCAGCAGCGGCCCAGCCCACCACTGCAGCTCTCCGTCGTCTTCCTCCCCTCGCCCCGAAGCTGCTGCGTGCTCGCGCGCGCACGGCCGCGCGGCCACCTCCTGCTTGCCGACGCGCTCCTGGCCGCGTGGACGACTCCCGCAGGCCGTCCCGATCCCCCCCTGCTCTCTCTCACTCTCCCCCGGCTCTCCCCTCCTCTCCCTCGCTCTCTCTCTCACACGGCCGAACACCACCGTCGCCGCCGTTCGCCATAGCAGCCATCTCCGACCACCCCTCGCTCCCCCGACTAGCTCAGGAGCTCCGCCTCGACTCCCTCTTCCTCCCCACCGCTCCACAGCTCCCCGGAAGCCCTGCATCGCCGCCACGTCGCCGTTCCCCTCTTCGGGCTCCGATCATCGTCGCCGTCGAATTCGTCGTCTCCAGCGCGTCCCCGAGCCCGCTAACCACCTCTGCAGCTCCGCGGTGAGCCCCCGGATCGTTTCCCCCTTCTCCCCTGGTCTCTCCCGACCTCTAGGCCCTAGCCCCACCTTGGCCGAGAGCTCCACGCCGCCGGCGATGTCGCCGTCGTGGCCACGGTCACCGTAGCACCCAACCGAGCGCACTATCGTGCTCCCCACCTCACCAGGAGCACGCAGCGCGCACTAACGCCTCCCCAAGCCCCCTGCAACGTCGATTCCGACCGCACCCGAACTCCGGCAGCCGCAGCCGAGCTCGCCGCCGTCAACTCCGGCCACCCCGAGCCCAACCACCACCACCAATAGTCGCGGCTCAACCTCAGCAACACGTAGATGCCTTCCGCCGTCCATTTGGTTGCCGGAATGGCAAAAAGCACTTTCGCCGCCGTCTCGGGCCTCGCCGGCGTCATGTCGCCGGTGGGGTTTGACTTGTCCGACCTGAGGTTTGACCCCCCAGGGTCACTGACGCGTGGGCCCTGTCGGTCAGATGGTTAGATTAGCGCTAACCACTGTTAGTTAACCCCTGACACTGACCAGTGGGCCCCAGCGCCACTAATTAGTAATTAGAATTAATTTAACCCTGTTTAACCCCCCTGTCACTGACGTG
>NC_041389.1:165594512-165595896 GCF_002162155.2 Triticum dicoccoides
AAAATTCATAACTTTTATTCTGTAACTCCAAATTGGACAAATTATATATGAAAAATGATCAGAAAAATCCAATCTACCCATCTGTACTATTTTCATGCATGATCAAACAAGTTAAATTGATGTTTTAAGCAGAACAAGGAAAAGCACTTTAAAAGGCCATATTTGAATTTGAAATTTGAATCCTTGATTCAAATTTGTTCAAACCCTTCTGGTTTTAGTTGCATTAGCCCAATACACTCATTTTGCCATGTCTCATGCATGCATCATATTGTTGCATACTGTTTGGTAATGTTTGTGTATCGGTGCTCTCTGCGGCAGGTTCTGTCTCCGAGGAGTACCGTGATTACCCTAACGAAGAACCGTATCAGTGCATCGAACCATCAGGCAAGCAACCAACCATTTGATCATATCGATACAATCCCATGTTCTCGCTCCTGCTCTCTTTTACTGCATTAAGACAACGCGATTCAAACTGCTGTGTGCTACAATAGTTGAACCCATTTCCTCTGCATGACCTGTCATTGCCACAGTAACTAGATGAAACTCACTAGCATGTGTAGGAGTTGATTGAGCCATATGTATGTGTTGTTCCTACCTTGCTATGCCTGCTATGCTTAGAATCGTGTCAGGTCTGGTTCATCTGGGTGATGGGCTAGAGTGAAATGATTATGTCGGTAATGAGAGTGGTGTGGTGAACACGATTTGGTAAAGGTATCGATGAGAGGCCATGTAGGAGTACATGGTGGGTTGTTTCATTGAAGCCGACCTTAAGCACTGAGATCTGTATGCGTGATTTAAGATACAGCTACTACCATGCATTGGGCCCTGAAATATGACCCCGCTCGACTTCTTATTCACCCTAGCTCTCTGTCCAGGAGTTGCAAGTAGTTTCTGGTGTTTGTAGCCTACTGGAGGCCGTGGACAGCGCTGACCGTAGGGGTGGGCTGTGATGCGGTAGGTACGTGGCCGGGTGTACCGAATACCCGTTAGGTATCTCGGGAACCCTGTTCACATCGTTCGGGGCCGTATGGGAAATCTCGGCCGGACTCCCTGCGGATGGAACCTGAATAGGCGATAAACCTGGACTAGAGGCTTAAGTGTTTAGGTAGGTCGTGGTCTACACCCACGTCGGCTTTCGCTTGAAGTCTGCCGAGCACATGTCGTGTGCAGACGCTAAGTGGTGGAAACATGTATGAAGAAGTACACCCCTGCAGGGTTATCATAATCTATTCGAATAGCCGCGTCCGCGGTAAAGGACTACTTGGTTGCCTATACAGTTCATAGAAAAGTAAATGGAAACTGTTAAAAGCCTCAAGATAAGTGTGAGTGCCGAGGATGGCTCTTCCGTAGGAAGACGGAGGTGGATCCTCGGTAGTGTATTGAA
>NC_041389.1:165596205-165634097 GCF_002162155.2 Triticum dicoccoides
GAGTCATGTTGTGATGCTTCGTTGTATTTGCACATATCGAGCATATTGTGTGTATGATTGAAATGCTTGGTATGTGTGGGATCTGACTATCTAGTTGTTTATCTTTAGTAGCCTCTCTTACCGGGAAATGTCTCCTAGTGTTACCGCTGAGCCATGGTAGCTTGCTACTGCTCTGGAACACTTAGGCTGGCCGGCATGTGTCCTTCTTCGTTCCGGTGTCTGTCCCTTCGGGGAAATGTCACGCTTTGAGTACCGGAGTCCTGTTAGCCCGCTACAGCCCGGTTTACCGGAGTCCTGCTAGCCCAGTGCTACAGCCCGGACCCACTCGCTGATGACCGACACGTTCGAAGCTGGGTCATGGATGCCTGTCCCTGTAAGTCTGTGCCACTTTGGGTTTACGACTAGTCATGTCAGCCCGGGCTCTTTATCATATGGATGCTAGCGACACTATCATATACGTGAGCCAAAAGGCGCAAACGGTCCCGGGAAAAGGTAAGACGACACCCGTGGGGATACCGTGCGTGAGGCCGCAAAGTGATATGAGGTGTTACCAGCTAGATCGATGTGACATCGAGTCGGGGTCCTGACATTTATTTATCTGCCCCCAGATGTTTTCCTGCTCTTTTCGCAGTCCGGACATGCACTTTAGGGCATGCCTCCCAGGGAAAGGAACCCTTAAGGGAACTATTCTCCCTGGAAGATGTTTCTTACTAACCATGTAATATAACATAACTAGTTGGGCACTTGTCTGATAAAGCACTAATGACCCCTACGCCTGGTCTCCATGCATGCCCCGGTTGTTTCTTAACCGAGAAGGTATTCGGACACACTCCGGACTCTAGGGTCCCGAGGCTGAAGCGAAAAGGTTGGCAAAGACAAACGATCTACAATCCGGCTAGACGGCATTTTACATGTCATTTTAAAATACATTGTCAAATCGACTGACTGTATTCCTCCTCAATCCCGTCTAACAGGCTGTCTAATTTGCAGTCCCGTTGGGAATATTTAGCGGCCAACTCTACTTGGTCGTACACTAAGCTCACAGGGATCTCCTTCCCATCGGGCCCCACTGGTCCAACCTCGGCCATGTGGTTTGGATCCGCCTTCTTGTACCGCGTCTTCACCATGGCCCATGCCTCCCTGGTCCCTTGACGGCAGGCAGATATCTTCCATAAGAGGAAGCGCTGCCGCGCTCCCTGAAGCTTCTCCGCAAGCTCTCCAAGGCCCTCGGGTAGGGAGAGGGACGGCCATAAAGCCTGGACGACGCCGCTCATCGCCTGCCGAACTCGTTCGAGCAGCTGCACCAGCTCGGGAAGTTGATCACCCGTTGATACGGGCATCTCCTCCGCAGGGCGACCTGTGAGCACACCTACAGACATATTTCTGTCAATTGACTTCCTCGCCGAACTCTTCTTTTCAAAGGAATTCGCTCAAGCACTTACTATAGATGCCGCGACGAAGCTGCTGATTCTCCTTCACGGAGCCAGACAGCTTGGCCCGGACACCTTTCAGATCCTCTCCAAGCTGGGTGTGGGCATCCTGGAGTTTATTCCTCTCCTGCTGTACCTTCATCAGCACCCTCTCGCCGGCCTTCAGCTGGCGTAGTAGGTGTTGCTTGTCCGGATCCACTCTGGCAACATCTGCAATATCAGTGTCAGATTTACACGCACGCCATACACCACCTATCTGAAATAATGTGTTACCAGGAGGGGTCTCTATGTCTCCTCCTGCGGCAGCAAGTGCGGCCTCAAGTTGGGCCTTGCACTCTTGCAACTCATGGGACAACTGGGCATTCTTCTTTGTAAGATCCTGCAAATTATATGATCCTTAAATCAGTTACTTTAACTATTTTAAGTCTCGGGGGCTACTGGCATATATAACCATTAAAATCTCTTACCCGTATGTCTTTTACATACTGCTCCGCGGCTCTGGTCAAACCATATTGAGCAGCGCGGAGGTGCGCGTCCCCCGCATTAAAGGCATTCAACGCCTCAGGGGAGAAGCACGCGTCACGAAAAACTGTCCGACGGCGCCTATGGTTCATCGCGCTCTCCACCTCAGACTTGGTGGCGGACGGTCTGTCGGCGTCCTCCGTTGGAGGAGTATCCGGCTCGCGCCTTGCGCTCGCCTCCCCCTCCTGACCAGGTGCTGGAGCCTGGCTAGCAGAGGCTTGGTTGGCAACCTCACAGCCCGCAGTCCGGCGAGCACTCTTTCTCCTGCAAAAGCTATGAGCATTCAAACACCTCCTTGGAACTTTGTCCTAAACAACGGTCGCGAGCTATACCGTTGCGGTGACGTTTCGATTTGCACCGCACCCCTCTTCCGCCTGCGGGGCCGAACTGGCCCCTGTGGGTCAGCCGCCGCAGGTTTGGCTCCCTGCCTCGAAGGTACCTCCTGCGAGACACCATTGTATACAGCGGTCAGAAATGCGCAGGGGTGAAATAATGGTGACAGGACTTCGGTCACAATCACCTGGGGAGCCGGAGATAGGCCGGGGTAGTCAGCCATAATGGCGACTAGAGCATTATCCATGCTGAGCTGGTGGAACACCCCGTCAATCAGCTCCACCTTTATGTCCGGATCCTCTTCGGAGGACGGATCAAGGGATCTTTCTGGATCCTCTGGCTGCGGGGCCGGGCTGTGTGTGCTCTCCACAGTCCGGCGCAGATCCTGCGTCAAAAACCATAAAAGTTAGGTACTTAATTTTGAAAGCGTGGGTCGGATAAATAAACGTCCGCTTACCCAGCTTCGAGGGTTGTTCATGGAGAACCCATTCAATGGGCTCGTCTGGAGGAAGTCCTCCTTCTCCCCGTTGTACAGACCGGATAGAACTTCACCAGGTCTTCGGCCAATCCTGGCCCTTGGCGGCCATGACGAGTGGCATCATTCTCCCCGTTGAAATCGCACATGGGGTGGCCCCTGTATTGCAGCGGATGCACCCCCCGCATAATGCACGTGGCCATGACTCCGATCATGGTCAGTCCGGAATGGGCCAGTAACCTTATCCGGCCCATCAAATAATGGACGCCCTTGTCTTCCTCCAGCTGAGGGCTCCATGGGAGCCAGCTCAGGCATTTCTTCAGAGGAGCGTTGCTAAACTCCGGGAGGCCGATCCGAACAGGGTCCGGCAATGGAGCGTCTCCTACATAAAACCATTCTGAAGGCCAGTCTTCGAACGCCTTCTTGGGGGTTCCGGATGGATATCCGGTCCCGGCGATGCGCCATATTTCGGCACCTCCCACTTGATATATTTACCCCTCATGAGAACGGGGTACGAGGCAGAATAACCTCTTCCACAGCGCGAAGTGGGGCTCGATGCCCAGGAACAGCTCACAAAGAGCTACGAAACCCGCGATATGCCGAATAGAGGTGGGCGTGAGGTGATGGAGCTGGACTCCGTAGAACTCCAGAAGCCCGCGGTGGAACGGATGCACAGGAAATCCGAGCCCCCTTATCAGATAGGGGACGAAGCATACCCGCTCCCCTTTATTGGGACTTGGGGTGGCCTCCGCTTGCTTCCCACCTTTGTAGGTGGCCAGCCCGGCTCAAACCGGGACCATAAAGGCCGGAGGAAGATATCCCTCCGCTTGGAGCCTCACCAGCTCGTTGTGTGGGACAGAACATCTCCTCCAATCTCCTGGCAGAGGGCTGGGAGCACAAGAGGAGGAGCCGCGTCGATGGTCCATGATGGAATGGATTTTTGGTCAGGGGCGCTCCGATGAGTACTCGCGGAAGGAAGATGATGTGGTTTGGATCTGGATTCTTGCCTCTCTTATAGGCAGATTATTTGTGCAGCTAGGGGGTAAAACATAAAAGATACCCTGGCTTTTCGTATTCGTGCGACGCATGGAAGAGGGCCATTATTGGGCGCGGAAGCCAAGGAGCGCAACATTCATAAGGAAGTCGGATACTATTCGGCAAGCACATGGAATTTGGAGGAGATCCCGCCTTGCAACGCTGAAGACAATATATGCGCTGGACTTGTTGTCATTGAAGCCTGGTTCGGGGGCTACTGAGGGAGTCCTGGACTAGGGGGTGTCCGGACAGCCGGACTATCATCGTCAGCCGGACTCCAAGGCTATGAAGATACAAGATTAAAGACTTCGTCCCGTGTCCAGATGGGACTTTCCTTGGCGTGGAAGGCAAGCTTGGCGATACGGATATGTAGATCTCCTACCATTGTAACCGACTCTGTGTAACCCTAGCCTTCTCCGGTGTCTATATAAACCGGAGGGTTTTAGTTCGTAGGACACACAACCATTACAACAATCATACCATAGGCTAGCTTCTAGGGTTTAGCCTCCTTGATCTCGTGGTAGATTTACTCATGTACTACCTATATCATCAATATCAATCAAGCAGGAGTAGGGTTTTACCTCCATCGAGAGGGCCCGAACCTGGGTAAAAACATCGTGTCCCTTGTCTCCTGTTACCATCTGCCTAGACGCACAGTTCGGGACCCCCTACCCGAGATCCGCCGGTTTTGACACCGACAAAGACCTCTTGTCGTAGCAGCGAGCGCGGCCCTTGCCCTTTGCCGGTGCCAACTCCTGCGGCAGCACAACCTCCCCCGTCGCATTAGCCTTCACAATGGCAGAGGCCTTCTTGGGCGCCATGATGGCGGTTGGGACGGAAGCAGAGGAAATAGAGGAGCAGTACGCAGGAAGGCAGAGCGAGATGAGAAGCAATGATGCGCCCGTGTGCTGCATAGGCAGGCTTTATGACCAAGATGGTGAGTACCAAGGCGTCATGGGGAGTGGGGGCGTCGCCATCCCATCGTGGTGCCACGCATCCCTGCCTGGGCCCGACAGTCTTTGTACCCGCATCCTTTCACTCCTCAACAGGCGGAGCATGCGCGCCGCGGGCCTAGGCTACTATCGGCCAAGAAGGGCCCCTTGGCCTAACTCATGAAGCCAGCCCACCAGCAGGCGCCGCGAGACAGTAGCCTCGTGAGGGCCCTGCCCCAGGAGGGTTTTCTTCTACGAAGGACTTCACTGAAACTACCCACACCGCAAGTGGCCTCGTGAAGCCTCCCTCGCGAGGTGCCCTCCCTTGAGGACTCCCGAGGAGCCATGCGGGGCTGGTTCCACCCATCACATGGGTGACCTCGTCCAGGAAGGTGCTAGCCTACACGGCCACGATAGTTTCCCCTTCGGTGCCAAGAGGGTAGTTGTGCCTACCTGTCCCCAAAGCAAGTCCCAAAAGTTTCCCCTTTGGTGATAGAAGAACAAGATGCTAACATGGTAGGATGAAGGTCATCATGGAGCCCTTCGCGCATCAGGGATAATACCTTTTGCATGTGAATACCACCTTTTGTTAGGAGAAGCACCGACACCTATCCTTTCAAATTCCCGCCCTGTGGCGGCCCTTTCCCGCTCATATTTTCAGGGAAGAGGCCCAATGCACCTATATAAGGGACAGAGTAGCCACCATAGCAAAGGATTTGATTCCTAACCAAATCCGAGAACCATTGCTAAACCCTGAGGAGCTCTGGCTTATCTTGTAGCTCCAAGAGCACTGTCCACAAGCAATACAACCAATCGGGAGTAGGGTATTACACAACATGGTGGCCCGAAGCTGGGTAGCTTGATGTGTACTCGTTGCTCCTAGCTCGTAGCCTCGTAGACGTGAAGCCAGGCCCCCGGAGCTCGAATCATGGTTTTGGAGGATTTCCCGTGGCTCAGAATCAATCCCTCGACAATCGACAACATCGTTGAAGTAGCAGCTCTGCTTCATAAGGTGCACTCAGTCAATAAAAGTTAATGAAGTTCCCCGAAGCAAAAAAGGGAAGTGCAATGCTTACGTTGATGCGATAGGCATAGTCACTTTTGTTCTTGACAAGGCCACAGCCTTCCAAGGCTTAGGAGTCACGACCTTTGGCTGCTTTGCACTCTTCTCTGCTAGCTCTGGCGTCGCCATTCGAGTGCGCCTTGAACTCCTTGCACTCAGCACCGCATCGCCGGTCTGGTGTCCAGTCGAATTTTGGGACTTCTTGGTGTAGCAGTAGGTGCTCGTCTGTAGACAAAGGGGACTTAGTCTCATACCCCTCTTCTGAGTCGACATCCTCTTCCTCGCTAAAATCTCCATTATTAACAGTACTGTGGTCGCTCTCCATGTACCCAAGTACCATTTGGCACGGGCGAAAACATCTGCTGAAACTCCTGCGAGACATGAGAAATATAAACAGTCGGATCAGTCGAAGTCACTCGGATATCTGATATAGAAGGAATTCGGTCGAAGTTAACCAAATGATTTGATGCAAAAAGGATTCAATCAGAAATACAAGTTTGCCTCTACCGGCTGGTGTTCGCGGTTGTAGGGTGAGATCTGTCTCGACCCCTTCAACGACCCTCTCATCTACATCCTCCGGGTGCACTCGGGTTGGGTTGTTGGGTCCCTCGTATAACCACATGGGGTTGGCTCGCTCCTGTGGAGGCTTGATCCCAGCCGATGGAAGACCTTCAGCAGATCCAACCCTGTCACTCCGCCCTGGCTGAATCGGGTAGGGTCATTGCTGGGAAGGCGCTCCTACCCCTCATCTAGATCCCTAATCCACCGCACAGCTGGGTCACACGTGTCCTCTCTCCGTATGGAGAGGCCTTTGTCGGTGCACTAAGAACGGGGTCCTTAGCACCCGTGACTTGCGCACGGACGATGGCAACATACTCGGCGGAAGGCCTTGGCAGGGACTAACACCAGACCAGAGAAGCCACTCTTCATGTGATCAAGGAGCGCATTAATAAGAACAAGGCTTGGAGCAAGACATGGGATTTACAACAAAAGCAACCAACCCAGGAAAATGAGAGTCGACAAGTTGCAGCTCGGCAAGCCCCTCAAGCACAGACTTTCCCGCCGAACGCCAACACTCCACCTCTCTAGCCAGCTGGTCGCTGGTCAGTGAGGTGTCGAGCCCGCAGGTGATTAGGTGGAGGCAACCCATACGTTTCAGCTTGCTAGGGAGGAGGATTACCTTTATTGACACCCATACTAATGGCGGGTCAAGTAATAAGAGGTAGGAGGATAAGCGGTGCATCACCCTTGCCGGGGTTCACCCTTCACACGACACCTAGCAGTGCATTTAATGCACTTTTGCCCTAACTAGCAGAGTTAGGTATGATAGTTCTATATTAATCTAATCACCCTGTAATGACTCTTTTGCCACTGTGGTTAACCCTTTATCTATAAAAGGAGGTCCAGGGCAACCTTTACAGGGGTTCGAACCCTTGCAACACAAGCGCACAGATATTCGTGCAGCTACCCTCTCCTAGCGACCTGCAGGGGAGGGCACTCCATGTACTTTCTTCCATATTCACCCAATACATAAAAGCATGAGTAGGGTTTTACACTTCTCAGTGGACCGAACCTCAGTAAATTGTGGCGCCTCCTGTTGTGCTTGCTGTTCGCGCCAATTGACCCCCAGCCGAACCAGCAAAGAGGCAGTCCCACCCCATAGATCGCTGACTCCACGCCGACATCTTTGGTGCGCCAGGTAGGAGGTGCTCTGTTGGCGAGAACCAAGGCAGCAGGCGGCGTGTCGATTCCTTCGAGTTCATCATCATCACCATCAGCCATGGTGCCCAATAAGAAAGGCTCCATGGCTATCAAACATTCACGGCGTGGGTGATGTGGGTGCTCTACCGCCGCCTCTTCCGCGTGTCCGCAAACGCTGCCGCTAGAGCGGCCCGATTCGATTGGGCACTAATCGCGAACTTCTGGTTGTGGTATCACATGCGGCAACGAGGGGAGATAGCTCCGGCAGCAAAGCACACGTGGTTAGCCTAGCCATCGACATGCCAACGCCCAGCGACACGAGCACCCACCTAGCAGGGTCGAGTACCCTGTAGTATTGCAGGCTACGGCAAGTTCACTGGATATCCATCGAGCCCCGACAAGTCCGGGATGTTGCCGGGATGCTGTGGCAAGTTCTCTACTTTGCCTTCCCCCAATGGAATTCCTAGCGCGTCATGGTCCTTGGCACGCATTCTGTGTGTAAAGGAAAGGGATCTTCATGTACAAGATTTCCAGTGGAAGGAAGAAAGGGGGAAGAATCCCCCCACAAAGCAAAGACTACAGCAAAAAGGAAAAGCTTAGATGAATTTTTTTCACAACTTCTTGTTCCTCAAATTATTCTTTGTGATTCCCTTCACTTGAACCTGATGATTGTATAAGAAACCTGCACGCGAAGGAACCTTGCTGTGGACATTCGCGGCCTTTTCGTTTTTGAGCCATCTCAACAGCTCAGGATGTTGTGTTGATTGCATCGAAGGGTAACTTGCTGATGGCAGCACTACCAGCATGCTACTAAGGATCCGTCCTCAAAGAGCTCGCGGCTAGTGATTAGCCCCAGCAAGGTTCCGACATGCGTAGGGTCCTCAATTGTACAAAGATGGAAGGCAAAGTAAAGCGAAGGGATAGCATATGGTTGAAAGGAGCAAAGACCTAACATAAGGTTGAATGTGTCTTTTGCTTGGCAGTGCGGCGATAAACATAACGACGAGCCTAATGAGTGCGGTTGCCTTGGACCTAGGAATGTTGAGGACCTTGTCGGTGATGGGAGCGATGATCTTGGCAGTAGCAGAGACATCTATGTTTGCCGGCAGCTTCTTGATGGCCTTGGAAACACCGAGCCATGGATTGCGATGGACCAGACTGACCAATGCGGTATAAAGCACGCCACGAGCAAGTTTCTGGGATTCATTGGTGAAGGCCATATTCCCGTCATCATGATGTCTTCAGTGCTTCAATCAAGCCATCAAAGAACTTGGACAGTTTGGCGCTGGCAACCTAGTGCTCAGAAGTAGGGGAGCCCCAACTCTTCATATCCATGACCGTGAGCTAGGAAGGGAGACGCTCGGCTGTGTCAACCAACTCATCTATCCAGAGGGAGTACATCTTCTGCAGCTTGTCCAGTGTGTCCTCGACATCTTTCCAGAGAGTTTCTGCAGCGATAAGTTTCTCCATCAAGGCCTTCTCCCACGTGTTAGTGGACTCAAGGTTCTGCTCCAGGCGAGCAAGCTTGGATTTCAAATCCTGGATCACACCATCGGCAGTGATTAGTTCTTGGCCCTTGGACGAGAGTTGTGTCTGCAGCTCCCCTAGAGTGTGATCTACTTTCTGCACCTCGGCCTTGAGAGCCTCGACCATGTTGCCACTGATGGTGAGCTCTTCCTTCAACTTGCCGGCCTGGGCCTCCAAATCTGCCTTGCAGTGGTAGCGGCTGCAACCTCATCAACAACTTCCTTATGCTTGACGGCATTCTCTAAAGCCTGTGCCTCTAAGGCCTTCTGGTGGTCATCCTCCAAATTCTGAGTTCGCAGCTTCACAAGTGCTTCAATCTCATCATCCTTGCTACGGAGGGTAGCGACAATGGCTTGCTCTCGGGAGGAAAGTTCTTCAGCTTTGGCTTGAGCTGCATCTCGCGCTCTGTCAACTTGATATCGCGAGCGGTATCCTTCTCTCTGACAGCAGCCAACTTACCCTCATGGTTCCTGAGTTCGCAAGATCGATCATTATACCAAGTGCGCAACTCTTCCACATTCTCCTTTAGTTTCCGATAAACCAAGCCCAAGGATTTGCGCTCTTCCTCAATCTGCTTCCACCTCGTACCGTACCTATACTGGGCATCCTTGAACCTGACAGCCATAGCCTGCAAGAACGTGTAGTCCTCTTGCTCATTGGCAATGTCTTCAGCATCTATAGACGTCTAGTCCATAGGGAGCAGGATTTGAGCAACCTATTCCTCAAAATTCAATTCTGGAGTACCAGATGAGTTGGGGGCTCCAAGACTGGCCTGGAAAGTCACCAACTCTGTGCTGGTTGGCAGGATTGGCGGGGACACTGACACTGGTTGCTCAACAAGCACTAGCCGTGGGCCAATGGGGTGTGCCCCGTCTACAACCATCTTAGCGGGCTTGGACTGGTTGCCGGAGGCCTCCTCCATCATTGTGTGGGCCCCTTGGATGTTCCCGTCAGTTCACTGAAGGTTTTTTGTGGTGGCAATCTTGGTGGCCTCTTCAGCAGCGGCCTTGGCAATACTAGCTACCTCCACTAGATCGTCACCTCTCACGGGAGAAGTTGGGGTTGAAAACCAACATATAGGACAAAAAGAAAGAATGAAGTTCAAATCACCGATAGAAACCAAGGAAATTTCCTATGGAAACAACTTTGTGGCCAGAGGATTACCCAGATGTACTTGTTGGGAAGGAGCGTCCCCTCTGCTGGCAACTTGCATTGCCAGCACACGACCCTCGACATTCTCCCTCACCGGGGAGGCGCCGGTGTGAATGGAGTCGTTGGTGGAGGCCCTTGCCGGAGAAGCTTCCCCAGGAATGATGGTTGACGGGGTCCCCTTGGCAGGATCTGCTCCTTGGTGCTCATCGCGTTGGTGCTCCCCTCCCGTCTCCTTGCCATCACCAGAAGGATGAACCTCAGCATCAGCGGCATCCATCTGGGATGGCGGCACATCTTAGAGCAGGAGGCTTGTAACGCCCATGATGCGGCTATATCTCTCACGTGTCGAGGCACGACTAAGAGGCATAACCGCATTGTAGGTTTTGTCGCAAGAAGGGTCATCTTCACACAATCCCATGTAATGAACAAGAATGGGATAAAGAGAGTTGGCTTACAATCACCACTTCCCACAATACATAAATGTAACGCCCCAGATATACTTTCCATATTTGTATCCAACTCTTGCCGTTTTCGGTGTCAAGTTATAATTATTTCTCGGGTTCGGGTCCTTGTCTCCGTGTGTTGTTTTCGTTTTCATGCATCTCATACCATGTCATCTCGTGCATTGCATTTGCATACATGTTCATCTCATGCATTCGATAATTTTCCCCGTTGTCCGTTTTGCATTCCGGCGCTTCGTTCTCCTCCGGTGGTCATTTCTAGTTTTCCTTCGTGTGTGGGGATTAAACATTTCCGGATTGGACCGAGACTTGCCAAGCGGCCTTGGTTTACTACCGGTAGACCGCCTGTCAAGTTTCGTATCATTTGGACTTCGTTTGATACTCCAACGGTTAACCGAGGGACCGAGAAGGCCTCGTGTGTGTTGCAGCCCAACACCCTCCAAATTTGACCCAAAACCCACCAAACTCTGCTCCATGTCCTAGAGCGTTCGATCACGATCGTGTGGGCGAAAACCGCACCTCATTTGGACTCTCCTAGCTCCCTCTATGCCTATATATACACCCCTCCGTTTTCGGATCTCTCCCTCTCCCCGAAACCCTAATAAAAAAAAAACATCCTCCGCCGCCGACGGACACGTCCGCCCCAGCGCCGGACGCGTCCGCCGCCGCCCGCCTCCGCCACTCAGGCGCTGCCACGTGGGCACGCGCCCACTTCGCCGCCGCCGGCCCGGGAGGCCCAGGAGGGGCCCCCGAGGCCCGATCGTCGCCCCGCCGCCTCACGCCCGCAGCCGCCGCCATCCTCCTCGCGGCCGGCCACCCGGGGCACCGGCGCCGCCGCTCGCCATCGTCGCCGGCCCACACCTCGAGCCGCGGCCCCGCCGTCCGCCGGCGCGCCCGCCGCCGCCGAACCTCGCCGTGGCCACCACCGGGCCCCGCCGCCCTCGTCCGGCTCCTCCGGCGGCCGGGTCGGGCTCCGGCGAGCCTCCCCACGCCCCTGCGGTCCTCCACCGGCGAGCTCCAACTCCGGTGAACAGTGCCCCGCGGTCAACCTCGAAGTCCGTGCCCGCGAGATCCCGATCTGGATCTCAGATCCGAAATTCTAGGGTTGACTTTTTCCCTCTCCCTCTAATTTTTATGCATTCTTTGACTGCTCGTATCTCCGCAACCGTAGATCCGTTTTAGGCGTATGATATATCAAAATCTTCGCCTCGACATGTACATCATTTTGTTCCATTGCTTCTTTTGCATTTGAGGTCATCTTGATACCCAAAATGCTGTTAGAAGGAGGCTTCGTGAGTTAAATTGCAGATCCGTTAGTTCATCATGCACTTTTGTCATTTTTTGCTATGTTTAATCCGTGCATGATATGCCTGTGCCCCTTTGGGATGTATTGTGAAGCATTTTGTCTTCTTTCCAGAGGTGTCACCCATGCATTTTTAGGATGTGTGTGTTGTCTTGTGCAAGCTTGCGAAGAGAGGTACCTGAGATTGCAGATTTCAGGGACTTAGTGATTTTCGCTAAGTCTGGGATATTTTAGTTCATGATGCTATATGTCCAGCTTGTTTCCTAGTGATCCGTGCCTCTTTTGAGGATGATCAGTAAGGGAGTTTTGATATTTATGTCATGGTCTATACATCCATGTCTTTGTTGGCATTTGTGGAGTGCTCTAGGTTGACTCAATCGAGCTCAACTTTTGCTTCGTTGTTAATCTGGGCAGATCGTCAACTTGTTTGCGATTTCGCCGATGCTACCGTTAGCGTTCCATGCATGCTATGCCTTCGTTCTTGCCATGAGTAGCTAGCACTTTGTGCCTTCTTGCTGGTTATATGCTTTCCTTGCCATGACTTGCACGGTAGTGAGTGCATCGAGCTCGTTTACATGCCTTCGTGAGTTAAATTTCAGCATGTCTCAGTTTTCACTAAGTCTGAAAACTGATTGTGTTCGAGCGATGTTCGTGAGCTCGGTAGAGTATTTTGTGAACCCTTTTGGCCCCAGGTCACTTTGGGTGTTTTGTTAAGCTTGTTGAGTAGCTCCATGCCATGTTCTTACTTGTCATGTTCAGGTTTTCTATCATGTTGTTTTGCTGCTCCGAAGAGAGCATCGTGATCTGAGATTTCAGACTAGTGTTAATTTCACTAAGTCTGAAATCTGTTTTGCATTTGCGTTTTAGCCATGCTTGTTTGAACCTCTTAATGGATGAATTTGCCTATGGCTCAGTGCTAGTGTTTTGTCAACCATCTTGTGTACTTCACTGCCATGGTTTTTGTTTTCATGTTTGGTGGCTGTAGCATGTTCATTTCGTTGCGTTTAGATGCCTACTTGCTGTAAATCGCAGACCGGTGTCATATCTTAAAACGCTCGCCATTTCCAAACCGTAGCTCCGATTCCATTGATCTTTATATCGTTTTCAAGCGATTTCATCCCCTCTATCCAGTGGCACACTTGGTTTTCCAAGTTGATACCAGGTTCATGCATTTCCTGCCATATCTGCATTTTGCATCCCGCATCGCATCCCGCATGGCATATCGTCATTTCATCATATTGCTTGGTCTTGCCCGTTGTTGATTGAATCCTTGTTGCTTGTTTGTCTTGTTGGGTAGAGCCGGGAGACGAGTTCGCTACCGAGGAGCCCGTTGAGTTTGCTTGTGAGGGTCCAGTCAACTCTGACAACTGTGCAGGCAAGATGATCATACCCTCGAAATCACTACTATCTTTGCTATGCTAGTTTGCTCGCTCTTTTGCTTTGCCACTGCTACAATGCCTACCTTTTGCTTGTCAGCCTCCCAATTGCCATGTTGAACCCCTAACCCACCCTTGTCCTAGCAAACCGTTGATTGGCTATGTTACCGCTTTGCTCAGCCCTTCTTATAGCGTTGTTAGCTGCAGGTGAAGATTGGAGCCGTTCCTCGTTGGAACATTTATTTACTTGTTGGGATACCATTATATTGCTATGTTATCTTAATGCATCTATAAACTTGGTAAAGGGTGGAAGGCTCGGCCTCTCGCCTAGTGTTTTGTTCCACTCTTGCCGCCCTAGTTTCCGTCATATCGGTGTTATGTTCCCGGATTGTTGCGTCCCTTACGCGGTTGGGTTATAATGGGAACCCCTTGATAGTTCGCCTTGATTAAAGCTTCTCCAGCAATGCCCAACTTTGGTTTTACCATTTGCCACCTAGCCTCTTTTTCCCTTGGGTTTCCGGAGCCCGAGGGTCATCTTATTTTACCCCCCCGGGCCAGTGCTCTTCTGAGTGTTGGTCCACCTGTCAGCTACCGGTGGCTACCAGGGGCAACTCTGGGCTGGCCTACCCGTACCTAAGACAATCTGAGTGTGCCCTGAGAAAGAGATATGTGCAGCTCCTATCGGGATTTGTCGGCACATTCGGGCGGTGTTGCTGGTCTTGTTTTAACCTGTCGAAGTGTCTTGAGTTATCGAGATACCGAGTCTGATCGGAACTTCTTGGGAGGAGGTCTATTCCTTCGTTGACCGTGAGAGCTTGTCATGGGCTAAGTTGGGACTCCCCTGCAGGGATTGATCTTTCGAAAGCCGTACCCGCGGTTATGGGCAGATGGGAATTTGTTAATGTCCGGTTGTAGATAACTTTAATTAAACTTAATTAAAATGAATCAACCGTGTGTGTTACCGTGATGGCCCCTTCTCGGCGGAGTCCGGGAAGTGGACACGGTGTTGGAGTTATGCTTGCGCAGGATGTTCCTTTAGCTTCTCGCTCGTGCTTCGCCTTCTCTTCTCGCTCTCTTTTGCGTATAAGTTAGCCACCATATATGCTAGTCGCTTGCTGCAGCTCCACATATATTTGCCTTATCCATTCCTATGAGCTTAAATAGTCTTGATCGCGTGGGTGTGAGATTGCTGAGTCCCTGTGGCTCACAGATACTACAACTCCAGATGCAGGTCCAGGTGATTCCGCTCCAGGTGACGGGTACGAGTGGGAGTTCGACGAGGACTCTCAGCGATACTACGTGTCCTTTCCGGATGATCAGTAGTGGTGCCTAGTTGGGGTTATCGATTCAGGACCTTGTCGCATGTTGGGGGGTCTTTTCTATTCTGGCGCCGTAGTCGGGCCATGAGTGTTTGTTTGATGGATGTTATTTATGTACTCTGATGTGACGTGGCGAGTGTAAGCCAACTATGTTATCTTCCCCTTTTATTATGTATTACATGGGATGTTGTAATGATTGCCTGACTTGCGACATTGCTTTCAATGCGGTTATGCCTCTAAGTCGTGCCTCGACACGTGGGAGCTATAGCCGCATCGAGGGCGTTACAAGTTGGTAATCAGAGCCTTCCCTGACCTTAGGAGCCCCATTGCTTGATCGTTTTTAGCAGCCGAGTTGTGTCTAGAAAAATGTTTTGAGTCCTTAGGAGTTATATATCGGAGAGCTTAGGAATTCTTTTTACTTCCCAGTCTCCTCATCGCTCTGGTAAGGCATCCTGGCGTAGAGTTTTGATTCTTCTCTTCTCAAATTTCACAAAAAAAAAATTTAGGATCACGCGAGTATCTTGGTTTTGTTCCGATGGTTTTGTGACGAGAACATTGTTCTTGGTGCCTCCTGTCTTTAGGGGTTGTGGCAGTGTCCCGGGGAGTTGAGCTCCGAGGTGTTGTCGTCACAATTTCATCGTTGCAATTCTGGTATACTTGAGATATGTTCGCCGACATCGAAAATCTCTTTTATGCAGTTCGTTGGTGAGATAACCTCGACGCCACCCAGTACTGGGGCGGGAGTTCGGGAGTATCGCCATAACTTGTATAACGGATGCTTTTCGAAGGTTGAGGTAGATGGTTTCCGAAGTTTTCTTGGTTATGTGTTGAAGGATGGATACAGCTGGATGTAGGATTTGCTAGTTTGGGTGAGATATTGTGCTTCCCCTGTATCCCCAACACCTGATTGCATAACCGGAAAGGTTCGGGAGTTTCATAGGTGGGAATTCTAGTAGCTCTAGTTCTTCTTCCACGGATATTGGTTTGAGATTGGGATTTCTTACCGATTATTCGTTCTTGATCCGTACCTTGTTGAATTATTTTTTCTTCCTTAATTCTTCGTGGCTTCTCAATTTATGGATATGTGACCATTTGAAGAGGAATGCATTCGTTCATTTTGTTCGGATGTGAAGACTATATGTTGCAATTTTCATTCCGTTGGATTCAGCTTCTATATTGTTGTCTATCTATGTGCTAATGGTGGTCAACCTCTTCAGGATGGCTCCTCCAACGCGCACGACTCCGAATCCTGATCCGCCTCCGCCTCCCCCTCCTCCGGAAGCATGGCAAGCTGTGATGGCCGCTACTAATGCAAACACACAGTTGATCATGCAAATCCTTCAAGAGCGCAATTAAGGCAGTCAAGGAAATCAAGGCCATAATCAGCACCACTTTGCTACTCTGAACCAGTTCCTTGCTAATGGCCCAAAGACGTTCAGCAGTTGTGTTGAGGCTACCGATGCTGACGATTGGCTAGTGGATCTGGGCAAGCATTTTGAATGCAGCAACGTCAGGCCTGAAGATTTCGTCAAGTTCGCTTCTTTCCAGCTCAAAGATCAGGCTGCAGAGTGGTTCCAGCAGTATAAGGATTCCAGAGGTGGACGTCTGATCACTTGGGACGATTTCAGTCAAGATTTCCGCGCTCATCACATCCCTCAAAGTGTGGTTGAGAGTAAGCGTCAGGAATTCCGCAATCTGAAGCAAGGCTCCTTGTCTGTCTATGACTACAACAAGTTGTTCCAGAAGCTCGCCCGTTTTGCCAAGCAGGATGTTCCTGATGAGAAGAGTATGATCTATCAGTTCAGGGGTGGTCTTCGTGAGGAAATTCAGCTCACTCTTGTCCTCTTTGAGCCGTTGAGATACGATGAGTTCTACAACATGGCACTGAAGCAAGAGGCTGCTCAGATGAGGTGTGATGCTTCCAGGAAGCGTGCCAGAGATATTACTCCGTCTTCCTCTACTCAAGTGGTCAAGCAGCAGAAGTATTGGCTTCCTCCTCCTCCGTTCCGTCAGCCGTATCAGCAGAAGAGTAAAGGTGGCAGTGGTTTCTCCCACCCACCCAACCCAGGCTTTCAGAACAAGGCTCCGTCTCAAGCTCCAAGATCGAGTGCTTCGTATCACCGTCCGCTTTCAGAGGTCACGTGCAACAAGTGCCAACAGAAGGGTCACTATGCCAACAAGTGTACCAACCAGAGGCGTCTTCCTCCTCCTCCTCCTGTCAGATCGGCAAGTACAGCGGTGGTCAAGCATAACCCCAAGTCCGCCAAGGTCAACTTGATGAATGCAGCTCAGGCAGAGGACTCGTCAGATGTGATCATGGGTAACCTTCCTGTTAATGATATTCCTGCAAATGTTCTTTTTGACACGGGTGCATCGCATTGTTTCATCTCGAGACCATTTTCATCTAAGCATGGGTTGCCTTCACAAATTTTGCCTAGTCCTTTAGCAGTTGTCTCTCCCGGTAAGCGCATGCAGGCTAACTCCATCGTTCCGGATGTTTCTATCACTCTGGGTGACTACAAGTTCTTTGGCTTCTCCTACGGTTCTTGGCAACTCGGATATCGATCTTATTCTCGGGATGGACTGGCTCTCTAAGCATAGAGCTCAGCTTGATTGTGCAGCCAGGCAGATTCAACTGACTCATTTGTCTGAGGATGTTATTGTCTTTGCCGCTCGGGATAATACCATCCGGTTGTTTTCTCTCAATGAGAAGGGTGAATTGGATGCTATTTCGCAGATTCCGGTTGTTTGCGAGTATCAAGACGTCTTTCCAGAAGAGCTCCCAGGAATGCCTCCGCACCGGCCAGTTGAATTTGTTATTGAACTTGAGCCCGGTACGGAACCTGTGTGCAAACGTCCTTACAAGCTCGGCCCCGAAGAGTTGAAGGAGTTGAAGAAACAACTCGACGAGCAAGAAAGATTGGGTCTCATTCGGCCTAGTACTTCTCCGTGGGGTTGTGGTGTTCTTTTTGTGAAGAAGAAGGATGGATCGAGTCGACTTTGTGTTGATTACCGTCCAGTAAACAAGAAGACCATCAAGAACAAATACCCACTTCCCAACATCAATGAGCTGTTCGAACAACTCAAGGGTGCTCAAGTATTCTCCAAGCTTGATCTCCGTATGGGTTATCATCAGATTCGTATTCGTGAGCAAGATATTCCCAAGACGGCGTTCAGAACAAGCTTTGGTTCTTATGAATACACCGTCATGTCTTTTGGCCTCGCCAACGCTCCTCCGACGTTCTCTCGTATGATGAACTTCATCTTCAACCCCTACACCAATGAATTCGTTTTGGTCTATCTCGACGACATTCTGGTTTTCTCGAAGAACAAGGAAGATCATGCCAAGCACTTGCGTTTGGTTCTTGACAAGCTCAGAGAACATCAGTTCTACGCCAAGTTCTCCAAGTGTGAATTTTGGCTCGATGAAGTTCTTTATCTTGGTCATATCATCTCCGCCAAGGGCATTTCCGTGAATCCTGAGAAGGTGTCTGCAATTGTGAATTGGGAACCTCCTCAGAACGTGAAGCAACTCCGCAGTTTCCTCGGTCTCGCAAGCTATTGCAGAAGATTCGTTGAAAAATTTTCTAAGATCGCCAAGCCTCTCTCAAATCTTCTTCAGAAGCACGTCAAGTACGTTTGGTCTCCGGAGTGTGATATTGCTTTCAACACTTTGAAAGAGAAATTGATCACTGCTCCAGTTCTGACTCCGCCTGATGAAACCAAGCCGTACGAGGTTTTTTGTGATGCCTCTCTCCAAGGTCTCGGTGCTGTACTGATGCAAGAGAAGAAAGTTGTTGCTTATACCTCTCGCCAGTTGAAACCTAATGAGAAGAACTACCCCACTCATGATCTCGAGTTGGCGGCAGTTGTGCATGCTTTGTTGACTTGGAGACATCTTCTATTGGGAAGGAAAGTGGATATTTTCACTGATCACAAGAGTCTCAAGTACATCTTCACTCAGCCTAATCTCAACCTCAGGCAGACTCGATGGGTCGAAATGATTCAAGAGTACAATCCGAGTATCGAGTATACTCCAGGCAAGGCTAATGTGATTGCTGACGCTTTGAGCAGAAAAGCATATTGCAACAGTCTGATTCTCAAGCCTTATCAACCCGAGCTTTGTGAAGCTTTCCGCAAACTTAATCTGCAAGTTGTTCCTCAAGGTTTCCTCGCCAACCTTCAAGTCTCTCCTACCTTAGAAGACCAGATTCGCCAAGCCCAACTTCTTGATGCTAAGGTGAAGAAGGTGAAGATTGGTATTGCAAAGAGTCAGTCCAAGTACAAGTGCTACCGACTTGATGACAAGGACGCTCTCTTCTTCGAGGATCGAATTGTTGTGCCCAAAGGTGAACTCCGTAAGGTGATCATGAACGAGGCTCACAACTCTCTCCTCTCCATCCACCCTGGTAGTACGAAGATGTATCAGGACCTCAAGCAAACTTATTGGTGGACTCGAATGAAGCGCGAGATCGCTCAATTCGTGAACGAGTGTGATGTCTGCAGAAGAGTGAAGGCAGAACACCAAAGGCCAGCAGGTCTCCTCCAACCTCTTGCCATTCCAGAATGGAAGTTTGACCACATTGAAATGGACTTCGTGACTGGGTTTCCAAAGTCCAAGCGTGGCAATGATGCTATCTTCGTTGTCATCGACAAGCTCACCAAAGTGGCTCACTTTCTGCCTATCAAAGAGTCAATCACTGCAGCTCAATTGGCGGAACTCTATACCTCTCGCATTGTCTCTCTGCACGGTATTCCTCAAGTGATATCTTCAGACCGTGGCAGCATCTTTACCTCCAAGTTTTGGGATTCTTTTCAGAAAGCCATGGGCACCAACATCCGCTTCAGCACAGCTTTCCATCCTCAAACAAGCGGTCAAGTCGAGCGTGTCAACCAAATTCTTGAAGATATGCTCAGGGCTTGTGTGATTTCTTTCGGCATGAAGTGGGAGGATTGTCTTCCTTATGCTGAATTCTCACAACAGCTTTCAAGCAAGTTCGGGCAAGGCCCCCTCAAATTCTGTATGGCAGGAAGTGCCGTACCCCTCTCAACTGGTCTGAAACCGGTGAACGTCAGCTGCTGGGTAATGACTTAATCACAGAAGCAGAAGAGATGTGCAAAGTCATTCGTGATAACCTCAAAGCAGCCCAGTCCCGCCAGAAGAGCTACTATGATAGTAAGCATCGTGATCTGGCTTTCGAGATCGGAGATCATGTTTACCTCCGCGTCTCTCCCATGAAAGGTACTCGTCGCTTCGGTATCAAAGGGAAGCTTGCCCCTAGATACGTGGGACCTTTCAAGATTGTCAGCAAGAGAGGCGACCTCGCCTATCAACTCGAGCTTCCTTCAAACTTTGCAAATGTTCATGATGTGTTCCATGTCTCTCAGCTTCGAAAGTGCTTCAAGACTCCTGACCGCACCGTCAACTTCGAGGACATTGAGCTCCAAGAAGATCTCTCCTATCGTGAGCACCCAGTTGCTATTCTCGAAGAGACTCAACGCAAGACTCGCAACAAGTCAATCAAATTTCTCAAAGTCAAGTGGTCACACCATTCCGACCGTGAAGCTACCTGGGAACGCGAGGATCACCTCCGTTCTGAGTACCCGGAGTTCTTTCAGTCCTAGATCTCGGGACGAGATCTTTTCGTAGTGGTGGAGTGTTGTAACGCCCCAGATATACTTTCCATATTTGTATCCAACTCTTGCCGTTTTCGGTGTCAAGTTATAATTATTTCTCGGGTTCGGGTCCTTGTCTCCATGTGTTGTTTTCGTTTTCATGCATCTCATACCATGTCATCTCGTGCATTGCATTTGCATACATGTTCATCTCATGCATTCGATAATTTTCCCCGTTGTCCGTTTTGCATTCCGGCGCTTCGTTCTCCTCCGGTGGTCATTTCTAGTTTTCCTTCGTGTGTGGGGATTAAACATTTCCGGATTGGACCGAGACTTGCCAAGCGGCCTTGGTTTACTACCGGTAGACCGCCTGTCAAGTTTCGTATCATTTGGACTTCGTTTGATACTCCAACGGTTAACCGAGGGACCGAGAAGGCCTCGTGTGTGTTGCAGCCCAACACCCTCCAAATTTGGCCCAAAACCCACCAAACTCTGCTCCATGTCCTAGAGCGTTCGATCACGATCGTGTGGGCGAAAACCGCACCTCATTTGGACTCTCCTAGCTCCCTCTATGCCTATATATACACCCCTCCGTTTTCGGATCTCTCCCTCTCCCCGAAACCCTAATAAAAAAAACATCCTCCGCCGCCGATGGACACGTCCGCCCCAGCGCCGGACGCGTCCGCCGCCGCCCGCCTCCGCCACTCAGGCGCTGCCACGTGGGCACGCGCCCACTTCGCCGCCGCCGGCCCGGGAGGCCCAGGAGGGGCCCCCGAGGCCCGATCGTCGCCCCGCCGCCTCACGCCCGCAGCCGCCGCCATCCTCCTCGCGGCCGGCCACCCGGGGCACCGGCGCCGCCGCTCGCCATCGTCGCCGGCCCACACCTCGAGCCGCGGCCCCGCCGTCCGCCGACGCGCCCGCCGCCGCCGAACCTCGCCGTGGCCACCACCGGGCCCCGCCGCCCTCGTCCGGCTCCTCCGGCGGCCGGGTCGGGCTCCGGCGAGCCTCCCCACGCCCCTGCGGTCCTCCACCGGCGAGCTCCAACTCCGGTGAACAGTGCCCCGCGGTCAACCTCGAAGTCCGTGCCCGCGAGATCCCGATCTGGATCTCAGATCCGAAATTCTAGGGTTGACTTTTTCCCTCTCCCTCTAATTTTTATGCATTCTTTGACTGCTCGTATCTCCGCAACCGTAGATCCGTTTTAGGCGTATGATATATCAAAATCTTCGCCTCGACATGTACATCATTTTGTTCCATTGCTTCTTTTGCATTTGAGGTCATCTTGATACCCAAAATGCTGTTAGAAGGAGGCTTCGTGAGTTAAATTGCAGATCCGTTAGTTCATCATGCACTTTTGTCATTTTTTGCTATGTTTAATCCGTGCATGATATGCCTGTGCCCCTTTGGGATGTATTGTGAAGCATTTTGTCTTCTTTCCAGAGGTGTCACCCATGCATTTTTAGGATGTGTGTGTTGTCTTGTGCAAGCTTGCGAAGAGAGGTACCTGAGATTGCAGATTTCAGGGACTTAGTGATTTTCGCTAAGTCTGGGATATTTTAGTTCATGATGCTATATGTCCAGCTTGTTTCCTAGTGATCCGTGCCTCTTTTGAGGATGATCAGTAAGGGAGTTTTGATATTTATGTCATGGTCTATACATCCATGTCTTTGTTGGCATTTGTGGAGTGCTCTAGGTTGACTCAATCGAGCTCAACTTTTGCTTCGTTGTTAATCTGGGCAGATCGTCAACTTGTTTGCGATTTCGCCGATGCTACCGTTAGCGTTCCATGCATGCTATGCCTTCGTTCTTGCCATGAGTAGCTAGCACTTTGTGCCTTCTTGCTGGTTATATGCTTTCCTTGCCATGACTTGCACGGTAGTGAGTGCATCGAGCTCGTTTACATGCCTTCGTGAGTTAAATTTCAGCATGTCTCAGTTTTCACTAAGTCTGAAAACTGATTGTGTTCGAGCGATGTTCGTGAGCTCGGTAGAGTATTTTGTGAACCCTTTTGGCCCCAGGTCACTTTGGGTGTTTTGTTAAGCTTGTTGAGTAGCTCCATGCCATGTTCTTACTTGTCATGTTCAGGTTTTCTATCATGTTGTTTTGCTGCTCCGAAGAGAGCATCGTGATCTGAGATTTCAGACTAGTGTTAATTTCACTAAGTCTGAAATCTGTTTTGCATTTGCGTTTTAGCCATGCTTGTTTGAACCTCTTAATGGATGAATTTGCCTATGGCTCAGTGCTAGTGTTTTGTCAACCATCTTGTGTACTTCACTGCCATGGTTTTTGTTTTCATGTTTGGTGGCTGTAGCATGTTCATTTCGTTGCGTTTAGATGCCTACTTGCTGTAAATCGCAGACCGGTGTCATATCTTAAAACGCTCGCCATTTCCAAACCGTAGCTCCGATTCCATTGATCTTTATATCGTTTTCAAGCGATTTCATCCCCTCTATCCAGTGGCACACTTGGTTTTCCAAGTTGATACCAGGTTCATGCATTTCCTGCCATATCTGCATTTTGCATCCCGCATCGCATCCCGCATGGCATATCGTCATTTCATCATATTGCTTGGTCTTGCCCGTTGTTGATTGAATCCTTGTTGCTTGTTTGTCTTGTTGGGTAGAGCCGGGAGACGAGTTCGCTACCGAGGAGCCCGTTGAGTTTGCTTGTGAGGGTCCAGTCAACTCTGACAACTGTGCAGGCAAGATGATCATACCCTCGAAATCACTACTATCTTTGCTATGCTAGTTTGCTCGCTCTTTTGCTTTGCCACTGCTACAATGCCTACCTTTTGCTTGTCAGCCTCCCAATTGCCATGTTGAACCCCTAACCCACCCTTGTCCTAGCAAACCGTTGATTGGCTATGTTACCGCTTTGCTCAGCCCTTCTTATAGCGTTGTTAGCTGCAGGTGAAGATTGGAGCCGTTCCTCGTTGGAACATTTATTTACTTGTTGGGATACCATTATATTGCTATGTTATCTTAATGCATCTATAAACTTGGTAAAGGGTGGAAGGCTCGGCCTCTCGCCTAGTGTTTTGTTCCACTCTTGCCGCCCTAGTTTCCGTCATATCGGTGTTATGTTCCCGGATTGTTGCGTCCCTTACGCGGTTGGGTTATAATGGGAACCCCTTGATAGTTCGCCTTGATTAAAGCTTCTCCAGCAATGCCCAACTTTGGTTTTACCATTTGCCACCTAGCCTCTTTTCCCCTTGGGTTTCCGGAGCCCGAGGGTCATCTTATTTTACCCCCCCGGGCCAGTGCTCTTCTGAGTGTTGGTCCACCTGTCAGCTACCGGTGGCTACCAGGGGCAACTCTGGGCTGGCCTACCCGTACCTAAGACAATCTGAGTGTGCCCTGAGAAAGAGATATGTGCAGCTCCTATCGGGATTTGTCGGCACATTCGGGCGGTGTTGCTGGTCTTGTTTTAACCTGTCGAAGTGTCTTGAGTTACCGAGATACCGAGTCTGATCGGAACGTCTTGGGAGGAGGTCTATTCCTTCGTTGACCGTGAGAGCTTGTCATGGGCTAAGTTGGGACTCCCCTGCAGGGATTGATCTTTCGAAAGCCGTACCCGCGGTTATGGGCAGATGGGAATTTGTTAATGTCCGGTTGTAGATAACTTTAATTAAACTTAATTAAAATGAATCAACCGTGTGTGTTACCGTGATGGCCCCTTCTCGGCGGAGTCCGGGAAGTGGACACGGTGTTGGAGTTATGCTTGCGCAGGATGTTCCTTTAGCTTCTCGCTCGTGCTTCGCCTTCTCTTCTCGCTCTCTTTTGCGTATAAGTTAGCCACCATATATGCTAGTCGCTTGCTGCAGCTCTACATATATTTGCCTTATCCATTCCTATGAGCTTAAATAGTCTTGATCGCGTGGGTGTGAGATTGCTGAGTCCCTGTGGCTCACAGATACTACAACTCCAGATGCAGGTCCAGGTGATTCCGCTCCAGGTGACGAGTACGAGCTCAAGTGGGAGTTCGACGAGGACTCTCAGCGATACTACGTGTCCTTTCCGGATGATCAGTAGTGGTGCCTAGTTGGGGTTATCGATTCAGGACCTTGTCGCATGTTGGGGGGTCTTTTCTATTCTGGCGCCGTAGTCGGGCCATGAGTGTTTGTTTGATGGATGTTATTTATGTACTCTGATGTGACGTGGCGAGTGTAAGCCAACTATGTTATCTTCCCCTTTTATTATGTATTACATGGGATGTTGTAATGATTGCCTGACTTGCGACATTGCTTTCAATGCGGTTATGCCTCTAAGTCGTGCCTCGACACGTGGGAGCTATAGCCGCATCGAGGGCGTTACAATAAATTAATTCATACATCATTCAAGATACACTCATTGACCGACTACGGTCAAATGCAAATGAAAAGAAGATAACCCCAAATGTTAGATCCCCGATCGTCCCAACTGGGCTCCACTACTGATCATCCAGAAACGAAACGTAGTAATGACCAAGGTCCTCGTCGAACTCCCACTTTAGCTCGGTTGCGCCACTTGCACTGGTATCCTCGGCACCTGCACCTATTTTGGTAGAATCTGTGAGCCACGAGGACTCAGCAATCTCACACCCGCGAGATCAAGCCTATTTAAGCTCATGGGCAGGAAAGGGGTAAGGTGGTGGAGCTGCAGCAAGCACTAAGCATATATGGTGCCTAACATACGCAAATAAGCGCGAAAAGAGAGGCAATGCATCGGTCGAGAAGCTAGAAGTGATCAAGAAGTGATCCTGAAACTACTTAAGTTCATACATAACCCAAACCGTGTTCACATCTCAGACTCCAGAGAAAAGAGACTGAGGGAGTCCTGGACTAGGGGGTGTCCGGATAGCCGGATTACCATCATCGACCGGACTCCAAGACTATGAAGATACAAGATTGAAGACTTCGTCCCCTGTCCGATGGGACTTTCCTTGGCATGGAAGGCAAGCTTGGTGATACGGATATGTAGATCTCCTACCATTGTAACCGACTCTATGTAACCCTAGCCCTCTCCGGTGTCTATATAAACCGGATGGCTTTGGTCCGTAGGACACAACAATAACCTTTACAACCATACCATAGGCTAGCCTCTAGGGTTTAGCCTCCTTGATCTCGTGGTAGATCCACTCTTGTAAACATCCACAATATCAATATCAATCAAGCAGGATGTAGGGTTTTACCTCCATCAAGAGGGCCCGAACCTGGGTAAAACATCGTGTCCCTTGTCTCCTGTTACCATCCGCCTAGACGCACAGTTCGGGACCCCCTACCCGAGATCCGCCGGTTTTGACACCGACATTGGTGCTTTCATTGAGAGTTCCTCTGTGCCGTCACCGATATGAAGGATGCCTCTTCCCGTCTTCAAGGACGGTATCTTCGCCAATGGAGCCCTAGCCGCCGGCCAAACTACCCGGCTAGGAGGTTTTCTTATGACCGCCTGTCCGGCCACCGCTTCAACGATGACCTCTTGGGTCATCGAGAGCAATCTTCACGTCAACTCGGAATTCGCCGAGCAGCTAGATCCGGCAGAGCTCTCGTCTATAAACGAACTCTTGGATCGGATCGCCGCCCTGGGAGTCGCTACCGACTACAATCAGATCGGGCTTAAAACCGATCTGAGCAAGATAAACTCTCCCCAGGTTACCCACCATGTCACGGTGGTAGAGGAACATCGCGACGATCCTTCTCCCATATTGAAAACTAGTCGTGTCCGGGCTAACGAACCCTCCATGCCGGATTCCCGCGGAGGAGCGGATTTCGATCAAGCGCTGAACATAAAGTCAGGCATCGGACCAGACTCGTTGGACAACGTTCCACTTTCCAAGCTTCCAAATTCGGAAACTTCTCGGCTCTTCAGCCTCGAGATGGACTGGGTCTCGGACTCAATCAGGCCCGCCCGTCCAGATATATGCGATCTATCTCTAATCCGGCAAGAGCCAGCCGAAACAGTACATCATTACTGGGCCAGATTCTTCCTGGTCATGGACCGGATAAAGGACTGCCGAGAGGAAAACGCAATCTCGATCATTTGCAATAATTGCACGGACAAGGGAATCTTGAACGCCGTCAGCCGTCGTGAAATCACACGCTTCGCCGACCTGGCATCCATAGTACAAAAGTACTGTGCGATAGAGAGTTTCCGGAAAACCGAAAATAGGTTTTGGGACAATCCGACCCCGGATACAGCCCCAGTCCGCAACAAAAGGGTGCATCACACTCAGGCACCAGGTGCAAGAACCAAAAAACAGAAGCCCCTTAAAGGGAACGGAACCGTACTGGAGGGATGGCTCAATAGACCCTGTACAATTCACAGTACAGAGGGCGCCGTCCCAACACATAGCCTTCGAGCATGTTGGATATTACGGCAGGTGGCCAAAAGTGGCGAGGAGCTTCTAGCCCCGGGAAACCACACCGACAATACCGGTACGGTATCAACAGTCTTCGAGACTTTCGCATCAAACAATATGCGGAAACGAACAATCCGCAGCCTCGCCGAAGTCTACCAAGTAGCCACAGCAAATCCTTGGAGCGACGGGGCCATCACCTTCAATGCCAGCGACGAACCTAAATTCTGAACAGCCCGAGCACCAGCCGCATTGGTCCTCAGTCCAATAGTGGACGGCTTTCGACTTACCAAGGTACTCATGGATGGCGGCAGCGGATTAAACATCATCTACGAGGAAACCCTTCAAAAAATGGAAATAGACTGGAGCCGCATTGAGCGAAGCAGCACAACCTTCAGAGGAATAATCCCTAGCCGGGAAGCGCGCTGCACAGGAAAAATCACACTCGATGTGGTATTCGGCTCGCCGGACAATTACGGATCCGAAGAAGTCACGTTCCAAGTGGCCCCGTTCAACAGCGGATATCACGCTATATTAGGACGAGAGGCATTCACAATCTTCCAAGCCGTACCCCATTACGGGTACATGAAGCTCAAAATGCCTGGGCCCGGAGGAATAATCACTCTCGTTAGTGATCCGGACATAGCACTCCGCGCCGAAAACAAGACAGCCGCATTAGCCCTGGAGGCACTATTCGAAGCCCTAGCGGCAGAGGAACTCACCGCGCTGTGCTCTACGGTGAATAGGGATGATGTGATACTCAATAAGAGGTCCAAGTCCACCTCCTTTAAACCAGCAGATGAAATAGTAAAATTCCAGGTCGACCCAACGGACCCGACAAAGACGGCCTCCATCGGGGCACAAATGAACCCTGATGTAGACGCCGCACTGCCAGAATTCCTTCGGGAAAATCGGGACATTTTCGCCTGGCACCCCTCGGATATGCCCGGAATCCCACCCAGATTGGCAGAACATAGCCTAAACATCCTAAAAGGATTCAAGCCAGTCAAACAGGCTCTTCGACGATTTTTCAAACCCAAAAGACAAGCAATGGGAGAGGAACTAGCCAAACTATTGGAAGCCGGATTCATCAGAGACATCAAACATCCGGATTGGCTAGCAAACCTGGTAATGGTACCAAAGAAGGACAAATCCTGGTGCCTATGTGTCGATTTCAAAGACCTAAATAAAGCCTGCCCAAAGGATCCCTTCCCCCTCCCCCGCATCGACCAAATCATCGATGCCACTGCAGGGCACGATTCATTGTGCTTCCTGGACGCATACTCCGGCTATCATCAATTCAAGATGGCAGAAGCGGATCAAGCCGCAACGGCATTCATTACTCCATATGGACCATTCTGCTTCAACATGATGCCCTTCGGACTTAAAAACGCCGGCGCAACATATCAGCGCATGATTCAGACATGTCTGGCTACCCAGATCGGGAAAACAGTAGAGGCATACGTAGACGACGTAGTCGTCAAAACTAAACACGTCGAAACTCTAGTAGACGACTTGAGGGTCACATTTGACAACCTCCGAGCATATGATATCAAGCTGAATCCGGAAAAATGCGTTTTCGGCGTACCAGCCGGAAAGCTCTTGGACTTCATTGTATCCGGTAGAGGAATTGAAGCAAATCCGTCCAAGATCCGAGCTCTATCACAGTTGGATATTCCAAAAAACCTCAAACAAATCCAGAAATTGACTGGATGCGTGGCGGCTCTCAGCCGCTTTATCTCCCGCTTAGGAGAAAAGGCATTGCCCCTCTATCGTCTCCTCGGGCACACCGAACACTTCGAGTGGACGGATGCTGCCACCGCCGGACTCGAAGAAATAAACACCATATTGGCAACGAATCCGGTCCTGGCTGCGCCCAACCTGGGCGAACCAATGTTGTTATACATCGCAGCAACGCAACAAGTTGTAAGCGCGATACTCGTCGTCGAACGAGAGACAGAAGGGCATAAATTCCCTCTTCAAAAACCAGTGTACTATGTATCCACTATGTTAACCCCCTGCAAGTCCCGTTACCCGCACTATCAGAAGATAGCGTATGCGGTGTTCATGGCATCCCGGAAGCTCCGACACTATTTCAAGAGTGTTCGATAACAATGGCCTCCGAAGTACCACTTAACGACATTATAAACAACCGTGACGCAACGGGCAGGACTGCAAAAAGGGCCATTGAGCTCTTACCATTCGATATAACTTACAAACCTCGGCGAGCTATAAAGTCACAAGTTTTGGCTGACTTTGTCGCTGAATGGACTGAAGCCGAACTCCCTAAAGAGTACGGCGCATACTCCAATTGGATTATGCACTTCGACGGCTCTAAAATGTTGGCCGGACTGGGGGCTGGCGTCGTATTGACGTCCCCGACCGGGGACACAGTCTGATACGTACTTCAAATAATGTACACGGACTCCAACAACGCAGCCGAATATGAGGCCCTTTTACATGGTCTCCGGATGGCAATCTCCATGGGCATCCAACGCCTAGAGGTGCGCGGGGATTCAAACCTCGCAATATCCCAAATAAATGGAGACTTTGATGCCAAGGATCCGAAAATGGCAGCATATCGCAACGCTGTCCTAAAAATGTGAGCTCGGTTCGACGGACTCGAATTCCATCACGTAGCCAGGGATAATAACCAAGCGGCCGACGTATTGGCACGCATCGGCGCAAAACGTGACGCTGTCCCTCCAAACATCTTCCTGGAACGGCTGTTCAAGCCATCCGTACTATGGGAAGAGGAGTCCGGAAATAACAAACTGGAAGCAGCCACACCAACCGACACAGAGCAATTTGACATAAGCGGCGATTCCGCCGCTGAAATAACACCTTCAGCCCACGACATAATGGCCGTAATCGCCCCGTGGACAGAACCATTCCTAGCCTACTTACTTAGGCAGGAACTTCCCGAAGACCAAAATGAGGCCCGCTGCATAGTTCGGCGATCTAAAGCCTACAAGGTCCACGAGGGAGAACTTTATAAGAAAAGCGCAACCGGAGTCCTTCAAAGGTGTATCTCCGAAGAGGAAGGGCGAGACCTCCTGGCTGAAATTCATGCCGGACTAGGCGGACACCACGCAGCAGCCCGGGCCCTCGTAGGAAAGGCATTCCGTACAGGATTTTATTGGCCGACGGCCTCGGTAGATGCTCAAGACTTAGTCCAACGATGCGTCGGTTGTCAGCTCTTTGCTAATCAGAGCCATATGCCACCCACCACCCTCAAAACTATACCCATAACCTGGCCGTTCGCGGTCTGGGGGCTTGACATGGTTGGACCAATTAAAGGGGGAACACACAAGCAAAGATACCTATTGGTCATGGTGGATAAATTCACCAAATGGATAGAGGCCAAGCCAGTCAAAGCGGCAGAGTCCGGACCAGTGATAGACTTTATCTCCGGGGTAGTACACCGTTTTGGTGTCCCCCACAGCATCATCACCGATAACGACACGAATTTTACAGCCGACGAGGTTAAATCATGGTGCAAAAATATGGGCATTAAGCTCGATTATGCTTCAGTCTATCATCCTCAAACCAACGGTCAAGTGGAACGAGCAAATGGTCTAATAATGAGCGGCATCAAACCCAGACTAGTGCGGTCACTTACGAAATCTGACACGCACTGGGTAGAGGAGCTCGACTCCGTACTCTGGGGGTTGCGGACAACGCCCAACCGTACTACCGGATTCACACCATTTTTTATGGTGTACGGCGCAGAGGCAGTTTTGCCCTGCGACATTATTCATGACTCACCTCGAGTGCGCATGTATGAAGAAAGAGAGGCCGAGCTAGATCGGCAGGACAGCTTGGACGCATTGGAGGAAGAACGCGACGTCGCCAAGGCTCATTTCGCATTCTATCAGCAACATGCTCGAAGATATCAAAGCAGAGAAGTACGGGCCAAGACTTACAACGTTGGCGAACTAGTTCTACGCCTGCCCGACAAGAAAAAGGACAAGCTCAAGCCCAAATGGGAGGGCCCCTTCATTATCGACCAAGTCCTGACCGGCGGAGCGTACCGTCTATGAAATGCGTCGGACAACCGACTCGAGCCGAACCCATGGAACGCAGCCCGCCTCCGAGGATTCTATACCTAGCGCCGGACTAAGAGTTCGTCCCCTTCCCCTGCTCAAATTTTTACACTTCAGTTGTCTTTTATTTCTCTTTCTTCTCTTAACCTCCTATTAAAAAGCCCTTAAGGGCCTACTTGCGCATTGTTCGCACACACTTGATGTGCCATCCGCACTCATTATACCTGGGGGCTTCTTTAACAGAAGCTTAATTATAAGGGCTTCATGCCCAGCACATGTGTGAAGCTTCCACATGTACCTTTTATTCACCATTATATGCATCGATATGACTTAAGTTTTGGCCAAGCTGGTTTGCCTGGCTCCTGTGCTTACCCCTACGTTCCCGATTGTTCGGCTAGGAGGTAAAGGGAGCACCTCTGCGATTGTTACTGCCGGGTCAGCCGGATGTGTACCTCAGACTGGGTGAAGCCGAAAGCTAGCGTTCTTAAGGGAATATTCGGTCGGTGACTTGAAAGATGATTTTTTACGTACTTAATTATCTGCCCCCAGATGTTTTTCTGCTTTTTTTGCAGTCCGGACATGCACTTTAGGGCATGCCTCCCCCAGAGGAAAGGAACCCTTAACGGAACTATTCTCCTTGGAAGATGTTCCTTACTAACCATGTAATATAACATAACTAGTTGGGCACTTGTCTGATAAAGCACTAATGACCCCTATGCCTGGTCTCCACGCATACCCCGGTTGTTTCATAACCGAGAAGGTATTCGGACACACTCCGGACTCTAGGGTCCCGAGGTCGAAGCGAAAAGGTCGGCAAAGACAAACGATCTACAATCCGGCTAGAAGGCATTTTACATGTCATTTTATAATACATTGTCAAATTGACTGACTGTATTCTTCCTCAATCTCGTCTAACAGGCTGTCTAATTTACAGTCCTGTTGGGAAAACTTAGCGGCCAACTCTACTTGGCCGTATACTAAACTTACAGGGATCTCCTTCCCATCGGGCCCCACAGGTCCGACTTCGGCCATGTGGTTGGGATCCGCCTTATTGTACCGCATCTTCACCATGGCCCAGGCCTCCCTGGCACCTTGGCGGCAGGCTGAAATCTTCCATAAATGGAAGCGCTGCCGCACTCCCTGAAGCTTCTCCGCAAGCTCCCCAAGGCCCTCGGGTAGGGAGATGGCTGGCCATAAAGCCTGGATGACGCCACACATTGCCTGCCGAACTCGTTCGATCAGTTGCAATAGCTCGGGAAGTTGATCACCCGTTGATACGGGCATCTCCTCCGCAGGACGACCTGTGAGTATACCTACAGACATATTTTGTCAATTGACTTCCTCGCCGGACTCTTCTTTTCAAAGGAGTTCGCTCAAGCACTTACTATAAATGCCGCGACGAAGTCGCTGATTCTCCTTAATGGAGCCGGACAGCTCGGCCCGAACGCCTTTCAGCTCTTCTCCAAGCTGGGCATGGGCATCTTGGAGTTTGTTCCTTTCTTGCTGTACTCTATTCAGCACCCTCTCGCCGGCCTTCAGCTGGCGCAGAAGTTCTTGCCTGTCCGGATCCTGTCCGGCAGCACCTGCAACGTCATTATCAGACTTGCGAACAGGCCACACACTACTTATCTTTTTTAAAATAATGTGTTACCAGGAGAGGTCCCTGTGTTTCCTCCTGCGGCAGCGAGTGCGGCCTCAAGTTGAGCCTTACACGCTTGCAGCTCCTGAGACAGTTGGGTATTCTTCTCAGTAAGACCCTGCGTTTCATATGATCCTTAAATCAGTTAATATAACTACTTTAAGTCTCGGGGGCTACTGGCATATATAACTATTAAATTCTCTTACCCGTATGTCTTTTACATATTGCTCCGTGGCTCTGGTAAAACCATCTTGAGCAGCACGAAGGTGCGCGTCCCCCGCGTTAAAGGCATTCAACGCCTCAGGGGAGAAGCACACGTGATGAAATACTGTCCGGCGGCGCCTATGGTTCATGGCGCTCTCCACCTCAGACTTGGTGGCGGACAGTCTGTCGGCATCCTCTGTCGGAGGAGTGTCCGGCTCGCGCCTTGCGCTCGCCTCCCCCTCCAGGCCAGGCGTTGGAGCTTGGCTGGTAGAGGCCGGATTGGCAACCTCTACACCCGCAGTCCGGCGGGCGCTTTTTCTCCTACAAAAGTCATGAGCACTCAAACGCTTCCTAGGAACGTTGCTCCAAATAACGAATTGTGAGCTATACCTTTGCGGCGACGTTTCAGTCCGCGCCGCGCTCCTCTTGCGCCTACTGGTCCGGACTGGCCTTTGATGGTCAGCCGCCGCGGGCTCGGCTTCCCGCCCTAGAGGCGCCTCCTGCACAGCGTCATCATATACGGTGGTCAGAAATAAGCAAGGAAGGAATAATGGTGTCAGGACTTTGGTCACAATCACCTGGGAAGCTGGATATAGCCCGGGATAGTCGGTCGTAATGGCGACTAAAGCATTATCCATGCTGAGCTGGTGGAACACCCCGTCGATTAGCTCCACTCCTATGTCCGGATCCTCTTCGGAGGCCGGATCCCAGGATCTCTCTGGATCCTCGGGTTGCGGAGCTGGACTTAGCATGTCCTCCACCATCCGACGCAGCTCCTGCGTCAAAAGAAGAACACAATATAAGAAACTTAAATTTCAAAGGCATGGGTTGGACACGCGGAGTGTTCGCTTACCCAAGGCCGGGGATTATTCATGGAGAACCCATTTAATGGATTCGTCCGAAGCAAATCCTCCTTCTCCCCCTTATACAGGCCGGACAGGATCTTCACCAGGTCTTCGGCCGAATCTGGCCCTTTGCGGCCATGACGGGTGGCATCGTCCTCCCCGTTGAAATCCCACATGGGGTGGCCCCTGTATTGTAGTGGCTGCACCCCCCGCATAATGCATGTTGCCATGACACCAATCATGGTTAACCCGGAATGGGCCAGTAACCTTATCCGGCCCATCAAATAATGGATGCTCTTGTCTTCCTCCAGTTGGGGGCTCCGCGGACGCAAACTAAGGCGTTTCTTCAGAGGAGCATTGCTGAACTCCGGGAGGCCGATCCGAACAGGGTCCGGCAGCGGAGCGTCTTCTATATAAAACCATTCCGAAGGCCAGTCTTCGGACGCCTTCTTAGGGGTTCCGGATGGATATCCGGTCCCAGCAATGCGCCATATTTGGGCGCCGCCCACTTGATATATGGACCCCTCGTGAGAGCGGGGTACAAGGCAGAACAACCTCTTCCACAGCGTGAAATGGGGCTCGACGCCCAGGAATAGCTCGCAAATAGCTATGTAACCTGCAATATGCAGGATCGAGGCAGGCGTGAGGTGATGGAGCTGGAGTCTGTAGAACTCCAGGAGCCCGCGGAGGAACGGATGTATAGGAAATCCGAGTCCCCTTATCAGATAGGGGACGAAGCATACCCGCTCCCCTTTGTTGGGACTTGGGGTAGCCTCCGCCTGCTTCCCACCTTTGTAGCTGGCCAGTCCGGCTCGAACCGGAACCATGAAGGCCGGAGGGAGATATCCCCCCGCTTGGAGCTTCACCAGCTCATTGTGCGGAACAGAGCATCTCCTCCAATCTCCTGGCAGAGGGCCGGGGGCGCGAGAAGAGGAGCCGCGTTGACGGTCCATGTTGGAATGGATTCTTGGTCGAAAGCGCTCCGATGAGTATTCGCGGGAGGAAGATGGTGTGATTTGGATCTGGATTCTTGCCTCTCTTATAGGCAGATTATTCGCACAACTAGGGGGTAAATCATAAAAGACACCCTGGCTTTTCGCATTCGTGCGACGCATGGAAGAAGGCCATTATTGGGCGTGGAAGCCAAGAAGCACAACATTGATGAGGAAGCCAGACACTGTTCGGCAGGTACATGGAATTTGAAGGAGAACCCGCCTTGCAACGCCGAAGACTACACACACGCTGGACTTATCGTCATTGAAGCCTGGTTCGGGGGCTACTGAGGGAGTCCTGGACTAGGGGGTGTCCGGATAGCCGGATTACCATCATCGGCCGAACTATCATCGGCCGGACTATCATCATCGACCTGACTCCAAGACTATGAAGATACAAGATTGAAGACTTCGTCCCTTGTCCGATGGGACTTTCCTTGGCGTGGAAGGCAAGCTTGACGATACAGATATGTAGATCTCCTACCATTGTAACCGACTCTATGTAACCCTAGCCCTCTCCGGTGTCTATATAAACCGGATGGCTTTAGTCCGTAGGACACAACAACAACCTTTACAATCATACCATAGGCTAGCCTCTAGGGTTTAGCCTCCTTGATCTCGTGGTACATCCACTCTTGTAAACATCCACAATATCAATATCAATCAAGCAGGACGTAGGGTTTTACCTCCATCAAGAGGGCCCGAACCTGGGTAAAACATCGTGTCCCTTGTCTCCTGTTACCATCCGCCTAGACGCACAGTTCGGGACCCCCTACCCGAGATCCGCCGGTTTTGACACCGATAGAGACCACCACGGCTACACACGTGGTTGATGCATTTTAATTAAGTCAAGTGTCAAGTTCTCTACAACCGGACATTAACAAATTCCCATCTGCCACATAACCGCGGGCACGGCTCTCAAAAGTTTATACCCTGCAGGGGTGTCCCAACTTAGCCCATCATAAGCTGTCACGGTCAACAAAGGATATTCCTTCTCCTAGGAAGACCCGATCAGTCTCGGAATCCCGGTTTACAAGACATTTCGACAATGGTAAAACAAGACCAGCAAAGCCGCCCGAATGTGCCGACAAATCCCGATAGGAGCTGCACATATCTCGTTCTCAGGGCACACCGGATGGGCAAGACGTCGGGTTGGCATAGACCCTGGTTGCCCAGGGGGCGCTGGACATCGCCCAGGTTGGGCCAACACTCGAAGGAGCACTGGCCTGGGGGTTAAAATAAAGATGACCCTCAGGCTCGCGAAAACCCAAGGGAAAAAGGCTTAGGTAGGAAAATGTAAACCAAGGTTGGGCCTTGCTGGAGGAGTTTTATTCAAGGCGAACTGTCAAGGGGGTCCCATAAATCACCCAACCGCGTAAGGAACGCAAAATCAAGGAACATAACACCGGTATGATGGAAACTAGGCGTAAGGCTGAGCCTTCCACCCTTTACCAAGTACATCGGTGCATTATTTAAATAAGAGATATTGTGATATCTCAAAATATCCATGTTCCAACCACGAACAAACTTCATCTTCACCTGCAACTAGCAACGCTATAAGAGGGGCTGAGCAAAAGCGGTGACATAGCCAAACAGCGGTTTGCTAGGAAAGGATGGTTAGAGGCTTGACATGGCTATATGGGAGGCATGATAAACAAGTGGTAGGTAGCGTAAACATAGCGATAGAGCGAACAACTAGCAAAGCAAAGATAGAAGTGATATCGAGGGTATGGTCATCTTGCCTGCAAAGTTCTCAGAGTTGTCGAAAGATTGATCCTCGTTTGCGTACTCAACAGGTTCCTCGTTCACGTACTCGTCTCCCGGCTCTACCCAAGGCAAGAACACAAGCAATGGAACAACAATCAATCAAGGTGCAATGCACAAGCAACATGATGCAATACTTGGCATGATATGCAAGATATGATATGCAATGCATAAGCGTGCTCCGGAAGGGAAAGACTAATCAAGGCATCAACTTGGCAAACCTAGTATGACACTGGAAAGATGAGGTGATTTCGGTTTAAACCAATATAAGGATCACCGGAAACGGATGCACGGTTTGCAAATAGCAAGCAAAACAAGAATGACACAATTCTGCGATTAACAGCACGATGCTACTTAGCATGCAACAAGAAACTAAGCTATTCTACTCCAACATAGCAACAAAGCATATGGCAGTGATGTACAAGAAATTCTTGAAAAAACACGAACGCTGAGCTACGGCTAAAACACAACAGAGAAGGTTCAAACAAGCATGGCAAAAGTGCAAAAGATAACAGCATCACACACTTGGTGAAAATACTAGCATGCCCGAAATAACATCCGGAAGCCATGTTTAGGGAGAGAAAACATCATGCTGCGGGAATATAGCATAGCAACTTAAGGCATGGAATCATACTACTAAATGCATAGAAGAAGAGTCCCTTACTTACCATGAACCAAAAAGGATCAGAAGATATAATGGCACCCATGTAAACAAAGCAAGTTTCGTTAACAGATTCAGACTTGGCAGAAAAACAGAGCATGGCATTAACAGAATTATGAAGGCATCTTTGCGAGCTCGATTCACTCATCAAAAGTCATTTCATGACAAGATAAGCATAGCATCAACAAGAAGACATATTTATGAAACTAACCATGGCAAGAACAAGTTCATAGCATGCTTGGATCACTAGCAACAACCATTGCAAAATTGATTAGCATGTTAACATTCTTCCAGGAACATTTCATAGCAAAAGTAGAGCAAGAACAAGACATGCTAGGACACTCCATAATTCCAAATAGTTGTATGGATGGGTAGAGCATAACCATATGTTCAAAAAATCCTTACTGAAGTATCCCAAAACAAGCATGGATATCACTGTAGCATCAAGTTTACATGGCATCAAAATAACAGCAGAACATGGACTAAAATCAGCAGCAACACGAAGCCTAGTTTGCATGCTTGTGCTAGCCACCACACTGATCACAAAAATACATGGAAAGAACCTCTGTAAAGATGGCATGTTGTAGAACAAAACACCTGTAGAGCTCATGCTCATAGGATGCACACACAAAATGCAATGAAAACGACAAATCACCAAGTTCTGTTAACAGACAGTAGTGAACATCATATACCACTTTCGCAATGATTATTTAGGCATCAAGATGAACTCAAACAAGCATACCACAATGGAACAAAATAAATAGCATCTCATGATGAACATTTTGACATATTATATGCACAAATCGGAGTAAAGAGCATGTTGTTATGATGTGATGAATAGGGGCATACAAAGTTGCAGAAAAAAAGGACTTGGAGAAAAATATACCCCTCCGAAATGGATCTAGGGTTTGACTTTGGCACGGAGGTTGAGGCGGTGGCGGTCGCCGGAGAACGTCGGGGACGGTGGCCGGAGCTAAGGAGGGTGGAGCTGGAGAGGGGACTTGCCGGATCCGGTGGCCGGACGGCAAGGTGCGGGCGGCGAGGTCGTCGGAGCGCGGGATGGGGCGCGGCGGAGGCGGCGTTGCGCCGGACACCGGCGAGGGAGTGGGCGGCGGAGTCGAGGCGGCGTGGTCGCTGGAGTAGCGCCTGCGGAGGCGATGAGG
>NC_041389.1:165634517-165643437 GCF_002162155.2 Triticum dicoccoides
CGATGAGGCGGCGAGGGCGCGGGATCTGGCGGCGGCGGCGAGGCGCTCTCGGGCACGGTGCGGCGCGGGCCGCGGGGGCCCCGCACGGGCCGAGCGGGCCGGCGGCGGTGGCGGCGAAGTGGGGCGCGGCCCAGTGATGTGGCGCGCAGCGACTGGACGAGGGAACGGTGGCGGACATGTCCGTCGCCGGGCGGACGTGTCTGGCGCGCAGAGGAAGGGGGAGACGGGTTTTGCCTAAAATTTTGGAGGGGGAGGTGAATTTATAGGTAGAGGGAGCTAGGAGACTCCAAATGAGGAGCGGTTTTCACCCACACGATCGTGATCCGACGACAGAGAGTGTGGAGGGGTTTAGATGGGTTATTGGGATGTATTGAAGGGGTGTTGGGCTGCAACACACAAGAGGCCTTTGCGGTTACCCAGTTAACCGTTGGAGCATCATATGGCCTCCAACTGGAATGAAACTTGACAGGTGGTCTACCGGTGGTGTACGAAGGCCACTTGGCAAACCTCGGTCCATTCCAAGAACGTTTAACACCCGCACACGAAAAGAGACAAGAGGGGTGCACCGGTGCATGTGGGAGTATGGGATTGCAAAACGGACAACGGGGAAAATGCTCGGATGCATGAGACGAACACGCATGCAAATGAGATGCACATGATGACATGATATGAAATGCATGACATGAACAAAATGCAAAAGAAAAGACAAACCCAACCACGGAGGGAATACCATAACACATAGCCGAAAATGGCAAGAGTTGGAGTACAAATATGAAAAGTTACATCCGGGGTGTTACAACACTCCACCACTACAAGAGGATCTCGTCCCGAGATCTAGGACTGAAAGAACTCCGGATATTCAGAACGGAGGTGATCCTCGCGCTCCCAGGTGGCTTCTCGGTCGGAATGGTGTGACCACTTCACTTTCAGGAATTTGATTGACTTGTTGCGAGTCCTGCGCTCAGTTCTTCCAGAATAGCAACAGGTTGCTCATGATAGTGCGCTCAGGAGACTTGAAGCACTTGCGAAGCTGTGACACGTGAAACACATCATGCACATTTGCAAAGTTGGACGAAAGCTCAAGTTGATAGGCGAGATCGCCACTTTTGCCAATGATCTTGAAAGGACCCACATATCTCGGGGCAAGCTTCCCTTTGATACCGAAGTGACGAGTGCCTTTCATTGGAGAGACGCGGAGGTAGACATGGTCTCCGATCTCGAAAGACAAATCATGGTGCTTGCTATCATAGTATCTCTTCTGGCGTGATTGCGCGGCTTTGAGATTATCACGAATGACTTTACACATTTCTTCAACTTCTGTGATCAAGTCGTTGCCAAGAAGTTGGCGTTCACCAGTCTCTGACCAATTGAGAGGAGTACGTCACTTTCTACCATATAGAATTTTGAATGGGGCCTTGCCCGAACTTGCTTGGAAGCTACTGTTTTAGGAGAGCTCGGCATATGAAATACAATCTTCCCACTTCATGCCAAAGGAAATGACACAAGCCCTGAGCATATCTTCAAGGATTTGATTGACTCGCTCGACTTGGTCACTAGTTTGAGGATGGAAAGCTGTGCTGAAGCGAATGTTGGTGCCCATGGCCTTATGAAAGGAGACCCAGACCATAGAAGTGAAAATGCTTCCGCGGTCTGAAGAGATCAATTGCGGAATACCGTGCAAGGAGACAATTCTGGAGGTGTATAACTCTGCCAGCTGAGCTGTTGTGATAGATTCTTTGATTGGAAGGAAATGAGCCACTTTTGTAAGCTTGTCGATGACAACGAAGATAGCATCATTCCCACGCTTGGACTTGGGAAATCCAGTAACGAAGTCCATTTTGATATGATCAAACTTCCATTCTGGAATAACAAGAGGTTGGAGTAGACCAGCTGGTCGTTGGTGTTCTGCTTTCACCCTTCTGTAGACGTCACATTCATTCACGAATCGAGCAATTTTTCGCTTCATTCGAGTCCACCAATACGACTGATTGAGGTCATGGTACATCTTCGTACTTCTAGGATGAATGGATAGAAGGGAATTGTGTGCCTTGTTCATAATTACTTTCCTTAGATCGCCTTTAGGAACCACAATTCAATCCTTGAAGAATAGAGTATCTTTGTCATCCAAGCAATGGCACTTGTATTTGTGAATACCCTTGTCAATACCACGTTTCACCTTCTTCACCATGGTATCTAGGAGTTGTGCCTCATAAATTTGATCTTCCAAAGTAGGAAAGACTAGGAGGTTGGCAAGAAAGCCTTAAGGAACAACTTGAAGATTCAGTTTGCGGAAAGCTTCACAAAGGTCCGGTTGGAACGGCTTGAGAATTAAGCTGTTGCAATAAGCCTTTCTGCTCAGAGCATCTGCAATCACATTCACCTTGCCAGGAGTATATTCAATACTTGGATTGTACTCTTGAATCATTTCGACCCATCGAGTTTGCCTGAGGTTGAGGTTGGGTTGAGTGAACATATACTTGAGGCTCTTGTGATCGGTGAAAATGTCCACTTGCCTTCCCAACAAGAGATGTCTCCATGTTATTTATCCATAGACAACTGCCGCCAACTCAAGATTGTGAGTGGGGTAGTTCTTTTTGTTGGGCTGCAACTGACGAGAGGTATATGCCACAACTTTCTTCTCTTGCATTAACACAGCACCGAGACCTTGAAGAGAAGCATCACAGAAAACTTCGAATGGTTTGGATTCATCAGGAGGAGTCAAGACAGGAGCTGAGACTAGCTTCTCTTTGAGAGTGTTGAAAGCAACATCACACTCAGGAGTCCAGGAATACTTGACATGCTTCTGGAGGAGGTTGGAAAGAGGCTTTGCAATCTTAGAGAAATTCTCAACGAATCTTCGGCAATAGCTTGCTAGACCAAGAAAACTGCGGAGCTGCTAGACATTCTGAGGAGGTTCCAAATTCACAATTGTAGACACCTTCTCGGGATTAACAGCGATGCCCTTGGCGGAGATGATGTGACCAAGGTAAAGAACTTCATCAAGCCAAAACTCACATTTGGAGAACTTCGCATAGAATTGATACTCTCTGATCTTGTCGAGCACCAATCACAAATGTTTGGCATGATCCTTCTTATTCTTGGAGAAGACTAAGATATCATCGAGATACACCAAGACAAATTCAGTGGTGTAGGGGTTGAAGATGAAGTTCATCATTCGAGAGAACGTTGGAGGAGCATTGACAAGGCTGAAAGACATGACAGTATATTCATAAGAACCAAAACTTATTTTGAATGCCGTCTTGGGAATATCTTGTTCGCGAATGCGAATCTGATGATAACCCATACGAAGGTCAAGCTTGGAGAATACTTTAGCCCCTTTGAGTTGCTCGAAAAGCTCATTGATGTTGGGAAGTGGATACTTGTCCTTGATTGTCTTCTTGTTCAATGGACGGTAATCGATGCACAGTCGGTCCATGCCATCCTTCTTCTGGACAAAAAGTACTCCACAACCCCATGGAGATGAACTCGGTTTGATCAAACCCAGACGCTCTTGTTCATCGAGTTGTTTCTTCAATTCCTTGAGCTCTTTAGGTCCAAGCTTGTATGGACGCTTGCAAACGGGTTCAGAGCCAGGCTCAAGATCGATAACGAACTCGACTGGCCGGTGCGGAGGCATACCCGAAAGCTCTTCTGGAAAGACATCTTGGTACTCACAAATGACTGGAATATGAGAGATTGCATCTAACTCGCCCTTCTCATTGAGAGAGAATAACTGAATGGTGTCTTCACGAACGGCATAGATGATCACATCCTCAGAAGAGTGTGTCAATTGAATCTCCCTGGCAGCACAATCAAGTTGAGCCTTGTGCTTAGAAAGCCAGTCCATGCTGAGAATTAGATCAATATCAGAGTCGCCAAGAACCATTGGAGAAGATAGAAATTTATAGTTGCCCATCTTGATAGAAACATCCGGAGCCATCATTTTGGTATTCATGAACAAACCCAGAGAGGAAGCCGCTATCGGCTTAGGCAGATCAACAGTATGCAAATCGTGCATGGATGCAAAAGGCTTTGATATGAATGAAATAGATGCACCCGTATCAAATAAAACTTTTGCAGGAATATCATTAACTGGAAGATTACCCATTATCACATTAGTAGATTCCTCCGCTTGCGCTGCATTCATCATGTTCACCTTTGCACCCTTGGGATTATGCTTGACCACTACATTGCTTGAAGATCTCACAGGAGGAGGAGGCGGATGGCGCCTTTGGTTGAAGCACTTGTTTGCATAGTGACCTTTCTACTGGCTCTTGTTGCAAGTCACCTCTGAGAGCGGACGATGATAAGGAGCATTTGACCTTGGAGATTGAGAATTTTACTTGTTCTGATAGCCTGGGTTGGGTGGGTGGGAAGATCCACGACCACATGAGTTCTTCTGCTGGTAAGGCTAATGAAACGGAGGAGGAGGAAGGTAGAACTTCTGCTACTTAGCCACCACTTGTGAGGAATAAGAAGAATGAACTGCATCCCTGATTCTCTGTTAGAAGCCTCACACTTGAGCTGAGCACCTTCTTGCTTGAGGGCCATGTTGTAGAATTGATCGAACTGAGTAGGCTGAACAAGAACGAGAGCTAACTGCAGATCCTCTTTGAGGCCACCTCTGAATTGATAAATCATACTCTTCTCATCAGGAACGTCTTGTTTAGCGAAGCGAGCAAGTTTCTGGAACTGCTTGTTGTATTCGTACACGGACATGCTGCCTTGCTTGAGATTGCGGAACTCCTCAAGCTTGCTCTCAACAACACTGGTAGGAATGTGGGGAGCTTTAAAGTCCCGACAAAAGTCAGTCCAAGTAATCACTCGACCTCCTCTAGAATCTTTGTATTGCTGGAACCAATCAGCTGCTTGGTCCTTGAGCTGAAAAGAAGAAAACTTGATGTAGTCCTCCGGCCTGACATTGCTGCATTCAAAATGCATGTTGATATCCATGAGCCAATCATCGGTGTCTATGGACTCGACACAATAGCTGAAAGACTTCGGCTGATTTGCAAGGAATTGGTTGAGGGTAGGAAACTGAGGCTGATGATTGAACTGCCCTTGACCTTGATTCCCTTGGTTGCCTTGGCCTTGGTTGCGTTCTTGCAAGAATTTCAAAAGCATCTGGGTACTGGCGTTGGTGGCTGCCACGACAGCTTGCCATGCCTCCGGAGGCGGAGGAGGTGGCAGAGGTGGTGGGATCGATCGACCTTCTTCACCCTGATCCGGGTTGTTGCGAGTTGGCGGAGCCATCCTGAGGAAGACGACATCCGTTAGAACCACCATTGACAAGATAGATAAATAGAATCAAAGGCTAGAAAATGCAACATATGGTGTTCACAATAAACATTTGAACAAGGATGAACAAATGAATTCCAAAGCTAACATCACACGTCCATTAAGGTGAGAAGCCACTTGATAAGAGATTGATAAAAGAAAAAAACTAAGGTACGACTGGAACAAATAAGTGGTAAGGATTACCCAATCACAAACCAAATATCTGCGGGAAGAAATGCTAGAGCTACTTGAATCCCACCTATAAACTCCCGAAACTTTCTGGTTATGCAATCAGGTGTTGGGGATACAGGGGAAGCAATATATCTCACCCAAACTAACAGTCCCTACATCCAGCTGTATTCATCCGTCAACACATAACCAAGAAACCTTCGGAAATCGTGTACCTCAACCTTCGAAAAGCATCCATTATACGAGTTACGACAATACTCCTGAACTCCCCAGTACTGGGTGGCGTCGAGGTTATCTCACCAACAACTACATAAAAGAGATTTTCGATGTTGGCGAAACTCAGATATTCCAGAACTGCAACGATAAAATTGTGACGACAACACCTCGGAGCTCAACTCCCCGGGACACTGCCACAACCCCTAAATGTCAGGAGGCACCAAGAACAATGTTCTCGTCACAAGACTATCAGAACGATCCCAAGATACCCGCATGATCCTAATTTTTTTAGTGAAGTTTTGAGGAGAAGAAGGTCAAAACATCTACATCAGGAGAACTCAACAGAGCGACGAAGGGACTGAGGAGTAAAAAGAATCCTACTCTCTGATATATATAATCCTAAGACTCAAAACATTTTTATTCTAGACTCAATAACGCCAGCGATTCGATCAAGCAGGGGGCTCCTAAGTCGGGGATGGCTCTGATTACCAACTTGTAATGCCCAAGATGCGGCTATATCTCTCACATGTCGAGGCACGACTTAGAGGCATAACCGCATTGTAGGTTTTGTCGCAAGAAGGGTCATCTTCACACAATCCCATGTAATGAACAAGAATGGGATAAAGAGAGTTTGCTTACAATCGCCACTTCACACAATACCTAAATTAATTCATACATCATCCAAGATACACTCATAGATCGACTACGGTCAAAACCAAATGAAAAGAAGATAACCCAAAATGCTAGATCCCCGATCGTACCAACTGGGCTCCACTACTGATCATCAGGAAATGAAACATAGTAACGACCAATGTCCTCGTCGAACTCCCACTTGAGCTCGGTTGCGCCACTTGCACTGGTATCCTCGGCACCTACACCTGTTTTGGTAGAATCTGTGAGCCACGAGGACTCAGCTATCTCACACCCGCGAGATCAAGACTATTTAAGCTCATGGGTAGGAAAGGGGTAAGGTGGTGGAGCTGCAGCAAGCACTAAGCATATATGGTGGCTAACATACGCAAATAAGAGCGACAAGACAGGCAATGCATTGGTCGAGAAGCTAGAAGTGATCAAGAAGTGATCCTGAAACTACTTACGTTCATACATAACCCAAACCGTGTTCACTTCCCGGACTCCGCCGAAAAGAGACCATAGCTACACACGCGGTTCATGCATTTTAATTAAGTCAAGTGTCAAGTTCTCTACAACCGGACATTAACAAATTCCCATCTTCCACATAACCGCGGGCACGGCTCTCGAAAGTTTATACCCTGCAGGGGTGTCCCAACTTAGCCCATCATAAGCTCTCATGGTCAAAGAAGGATATTCCTTCTCCCAGGAAGGCCCGATCAGTCTCAGAATCCTGGTTTACAAGACATTTCAACAATGGTAAAACAAGACCAGCAAAGATGCCTGAATGTGCCGACAAATCCCGATAGGAGCTGCACATATCTCATTCTCAAGGCACACCGGATGGGCAAGATGTCGGGTTGGCATAGACCCTGGTTGCACAGGGGGCGCTGGACATCGCCCAGGTTGGGCCAACACTCGAAGGAGCACTGGCCCGGGGGCTAAAATAAAGATGACCCTCGGGCTCGCGAAAACCCAAGGGAAAAAGGCTTAGGTAGGCAAATGTAAAACCAAGGTTGGGCCTTGCTGGAGGAGTTTTATTCAAGGCGAACTATCAAGAGGGTCCCATAAATCACCCAACCGCGCAAGGAACGCAAAATTAAGGAACATAACACCGGTATGACGAAAACTAGGGCGGCAAGAGTGGAACAAAACACCTGGCATAAGGCCGAGCCTTCCACCCTTTAGCAAGTATATAGGTGCATATTTAAATAAGAGATATTGTGATATCTCAAAATATCCATGTTCCAACCAGGAACAAACTTCATCTTCACCTACAACTAGCAACGCTATAAGAGGGGTTGAGCAAAAGCGGTGACATAGCCAAACAGCGGTTTGCTAGGAAAGGATGGTTAGATGCTTGACATGGCAATATGGGAGGCATGATAAACAAGTGGTAGGTAGCGTAAACATAGCGATAGAGCTAACAACTAGCAAAGCAAAGATAGAAGTGATATCGAGGGTATGGTCATCTTGCCTACAAAGTTCTCAGAGTTGTCGAAAGTTTGATCCTCGTTAGCATACTCAACAGGTTCCTCGTTCACGTACTCATCTCCCGGCTCTACCCAAGGCAAGAACACAAGCGATGGAACAATAATCAATCAAGGTGCAATGCACAAGCAACATGATGCAATACATGGCATGATATGCAATGCATAAGCGTGCTCCGGAAGTGAAACAATGATCATGGAATCAACTTGGCAAACCAACTATGCCGCTGGAAAGAGGAGGTGATTTCGGTTGAAATCGATATAAGTGTCACCGAAAACGGATTCACGGTTTGCAAATGGCAAGCAAAACAAGAATGACACAATTCTGCGATTAACAGCACGATGCTACTTAGCATGCAACAAGAAACTAAGCTACTATACTCCAATATAGCAAAAAGGCATATGGCAGTGATGTAAAAGAAATGCTTCACAAAACACGAACACTGAATACGGCTAAAACACAACAGAGCAAGTTCAAACAAGCATGGCAAAAGTGCAAAAGATAACAGCAGAACAGGGACTGAAATCAGCAACATCACGAAGCCTAGTTTGCATGCTTGTGCTAGCCACCACACTTATCACAAAAATACATGGCAAGCACCTCTGTAAATATGGCATGTTGTAGAACAGAACACCTGTAGAGCTCATACTCATAGGATGCACACACAAAATGCAATGGAAATGACAAATCACCAAGTTCTATTAACAAACAGCAGTTAACATCATATAGAACTTTTGCAACAATTATTTAGGCATAAAGATGCACACAAACAAGCATGGCACAATGGAACAAAAAAAGAGCATCTCATGATGAACATTTGGACATATTATATGCACGAATCGGAGTATCGAGCATGGAGTTATGATGCGATGAACAGGAGCATACAAAGTTGCAGAAAAAAAAGGACAGAAAAATACACCCCTCCGAAATGGATCTAGGGTTTGACTGGCATGGATGTCGAGGCGGTGGTAGATCTTGCCGGAGAACGTCAGGGCCGGCGGCCGGAGCTAAGGAGGGTGGAGCTGGAGAGGGGACTTGTCGGATCCGGTGGCCGGACGGCGAGGTGCGGGCGGCGAGGTCGCCAGAGCGCGGGACGGGGCGTGGCGGAGGCGGCGTT
>NC_041389.1:165644000-165654920 GCF_002162155.2 Triticum dicoccoides
GGGCGTGGCGCAGCGCGGGTCGCGGGGGCCCTGCACGGGCCGAGTGGGCCGGCGGCGGTGGCGGCGAAGTGGGGCGCGGCCCAGTGACGTGGCGTGCAGTGACTGGACGAGGGAACGGCGGCGGACGTTTCCGGCGCCGGGCGGACGTGTCCGGCACGCGGAGGAAGGGGGAGACTAGGGTTTTGCCCGAAAATTTTGGAGGGGGAGGTGAATTTATAGGTAGAGGGAGCTAGGGGAATCCAAATGAGGAGCGATTTTTGCCCACACGATCGTGATCCGACGATGGAGAGCGTGGAGGGGGTTTAGATGGGTTATTGTGCTCTTTTGAAGGGGTGTTGGGCTGCAACACACAAGAGGCCTTTGCGGTTACCCGGTTAACCGTTGGAGCATCAAACAGCCTTCAACTGGAACCAAACTTGACAGGTGGTCTACCGGTGGTGTACCAAGGCCACTTGGCAAACCTCGGACCATTCCGAGAACGTTTAACACCTGCACACGAAAAGAGACAAGAGGGGTGCGCCGGTGCATGTGGGAGTGTCGGATTGGAAAATGGACAACGGGGAAAATGCTCGGATGCATGAGACGAACACGCACGCAAATGAGATGCACATAATAACATGATATGAAATGCATGACATGAACAAAATGCAAAAGGAAAGACAAACCCAACCACGGAGGGAATACCGTAACACATATCCAAACATGGCAAGAGTTGGAGTACAAATATGGAAAGTTACATCCGGGGTGTTACAAGGCTAGCCTGGGGTTGGCGATTGCAGTATCAACCACCAGCATTCCCTGCTCGACCTTTGACGGTCGACCGCGTCCCGCCGGCGACTTGGCCCACTTTGTTTGTTGAACAAGTGGATCCTCATGCCTGAAACAACAAAGAGACATCATAATTGGCAAATGAAATGAATTGAGGCATGGTGGGAAGAGCCAGGTAATTGCTTACTCCTCATCAGGTTCGAGGAGGACGCTCACTTGTACTGGGGTGGCGGTGGAGACTCCTGTCTCTCTTGATAGATGGCGGTGGCGAGCTTGGCGGGAGCAGGATCTCACCGTCCTCGATAAGTTCTTCCCAGGAGGAGGGGGCTTGAGTTTGACCTGCCGTGCAGGCTCCCGGTGTACCAACTCCTGCTTCCCAGTCTTGGTGGTGGACTTCCTCGCCACAAGAGCGGATCGGGGCGGAGGAGTACTCGCACACTCTTGGCTGCTGCAGTCGCGGAGATGCCGCGGTGGCTCTGAAACCTAGAAATTCTCCTCTTGGGGCTTTCTGGTAGTCTCCATCCCGGCGAGCCCGTCTCCGCCGAGCTCCTCCCGCCCATCTTCAACAGGCTCTTCCTCATAATCATCCTCGTCTTCTTCATCTCCTTCCCCTTCCTCATTGACATTTTTGGTTCCCCCGACCCTGCCAGCTGCCAACCTCCGAGCCTCGGCAACCTTGCTCGGGATGTACGCCGCCTCCTCTGCCGTGGTGGCCTTGACGAGGTCGGTCTCCTCTCATTTGGCCTCCTCCTTCAGCTCGAAGGCCCATTTCACCTCATCTGCCAGTTTGGGCAGCTCCCGGCTTTCCTTCACCCCTTTGACGGAGCATTCTGGCATCCATGCCAAGATGGCGCTCCTCGCTGAATTGATGTGCAGCGGCACAACCGTGGCCAGCAAGTGGAAAGTGCCCAACTTATGGAACAATTCCTCATAGAGCCAGGAGTGGCCCATCATCGACAAGTTGCATATGCGTCCATGATACAGCCACATCTTGTCATCGTCATTCTGATACGCCCAAGCTAGCCTCTCCCTTTGCAATAGTGGAGTAATGTGGCGCTGCAAGAAGTCAGCTCCGACCATCTCTATGTTCAGACCAGCAAAATGCCAAGAAGTTCTCCTCCTGGATCCAGCATCAGGGCCTCCTACATCATCCTACTTATCGTGGAGCTGTCCGGGGAAGTAATCCCTCTGGTCCATCCTTCCCCTCGGAAACCATGTCACGCTTCCGGACAGTGCCTTGCCTTCAACCCGAGGGACAAAGAAATGGTGGAACAGATCCACATTGGGCATAACCCCGATGAAGTTCACGCAGACATGGGCAAAGACTTCCATGGACGTCATGGTGTTGGTGGTGAAATAATCAGCCGGAACCCATAAGTGGACATCAACTCGCAAAATAAATCCGAGTATGGGGGCGGCAATATGCAATAGAAGTACGCGTGGAAGAAGGGGTAGGAGTTGTCTGGAAACTTGGGGCCATAAGGGAGAACCTGGGGGGCTCCATGGATATCAGTCTCCTTCGCCCACATATATGCGTACTTTCAATCAAGTTATTGGCAGACAAGGTCGGCGGCGAGAAGACAACATTATCTTGTCGCCATCTCTCCAACTCCCCTAGCTCTCTCTTCTTTTGCTCTGCCTTGGGGTCAAGCAGTTTGTCCACCTTCTTCACCTTCACGGCGGCTGCCTTGGGCGCCATCAGGGGCTCAAGGAGGGAAAAAGCTTTGGGGTCAAGACAGATTGATGGCGGCAGCAACGGCGATAGATGCGGTTTGTTTTTGGCAAGAGGAGAACGATGAAGCGAGGGAGGGCAAGAGTGAATGTGCAGCGCCACCTTCAGGATTACCTTTTTATGGGGAATACATGAGGAGGCTGGCTCCTCGCTGCCTCCCTAGGCACGCCCCTCAGAGGCACACCACGATGGGTAACTCCAGCAGCCCCACACTCCCACGCTTTGCTATTAATGCGCGGATTGGACATGTGTTAGCGGAAATCGTCATGATTAAAGATTGCAATAAAAGATTATGTCAGTTATCCTCTGCCACGTGTATCCGTGCATGTTTTTGGGCCTAGGCCAACGACGCCTCGTGTCACAACCCTAGTTAGCATTTGTACTTGGACTAGCCAGGGTGATGAATCATGTTTAAATTTTTCATTAAACTTAAAATGGGGATCAACAAACCCCAGCACCCCCAAAAAATACCAGGTTCAACTAAAAATGATTTCAATAAACCCAAAATGCCCTTCACAAAAGTTCATCATTTTTGAATTGGTCTAGAACCTCTGCCAAAAATGGTGCACATTTTTCTAGGACACTCTAGATTTTTGAATTAATCCATAAAGTATTTGCATTTGGACCTTTAAATCCTATAAATATTTTTAAATATCCAAATAATCTTGAAAGCATTTTAGGGCTGTTTGAAACAATTTCACATGTGCCCACAAATAATTTTAGCATTTTACAAAGTGGTTTGGCATATTTGCTAAGTCAAAATAAAGACAGCAAATAGAAAACTGAAACAAATGAAAAGAAGAGGGAGAGAGAGAAAGGCCACATGCCACTTACCTGCACTGGACCGGCCCACCTGGCCCATGCCAGTCGTCACCCACCTCTGCCAGTAGGCACAAGAGGGACAACGCACGCGCGCCTAAGGGCGCCACACCACCTCCCTCCTCGCCTACCTCACCAAGGCCACAACAATGTCTCGAAGGCTCTCCTCGGCGCCGTCCCGAGCCCTCGACAACTCACTCTCCCCCCTGCTCCTCTCCCTTGCCCACTAGAATTGATGGCTGATGTGCCCGTGAGAACTCCTCCATCATAGAAGTCACCACCGCCGCTCCCGTGCCTCCTCGCTGTGTCTACGAGCACCGCCACCTTCCCCTCTACCTCCCCGGTGTGCCACACGCCACCAGATGCGCTGCACCGCCTCCACCGTGCTCTAGAGGCATGATAATGGTATATCCCAAATCCAAGAGAACATTGCTAGCGGAGTTGCTAAATGCTTCTCTATGGATGACTGAGGTGTTGTTTTCTTTTAGAACCGTTTAGTGGTTCCCAAGAACCAGCATCTACGATAGTTGATCCTTAAGGAGGCTCTTGAATCACCTCTCACAATCCATCCCGGTAGTACCAAAATGTATCAAGACCTATGCTAGAGGTTCTGGTGGACTAGGATGAAGAGAGAAATTGTTCAGTTCATTTCTAACTACGACATTTGTCATCGCGTTAAACAGAGCACCAACAGCCTACTGGAACCCGTCAACCATTAGCTATTCCTGAATGGAAATGGGATAAAATTGGTATGGACTTCTTTACCGGGTTTCCCAAGACCAAGAGAGGGAATAATGCTATGTTCATTATCATTGATCGTCTCTCCAAAGTAGCTCATTTCCTTCCTGTCCAAGAGAGTATAACTGCTAGTCATTTAGCGGACCTATATATTTCTCAAATAGTCTCTCTTCATGGTGTTCCATTGGAGATTAACTCAGACCGTGGAAGTGTCTTCACCTCTCGGTTTTGGGAAAGTTTCCAAAATGCTATGGGAACTCGTCTTTCCTTCAGCACCGCCTTCCACCCTCAATCAAGTGGTCAAGTAGAACATGTCAATCAAATTATGGAAGAGATGCTCCAAGCTTATGTTATCTCGTTCGGAATGGATTGGGAGAAATGCCTTCCATTTGCCCAATTCGTTTATAACAATAGTTATCAATCTAGCATGGGCAAAGCTCCCTTTGAAGTTCTTTATGGACGAAGGTGTCGAATTCCTCTTAACTGGTCAGAAACAGGGGAATTACAATTATTTGGCCTGAATATGATTCAGGAAGTAGAAGAGCAAGTTTGCATCATTCGTGAGAAATTGAAGATAACCCAATCTTGTCAGAAGAGCCAATATGATCGCCATCATAAGGCTATGACTTACGAAGTTTATGAGAAGGCTTGCCTTATGGTTACTCCTCTGAAGGGAACTCATCGATTCAGTATCAAAGGCAAATTGGCTCTACTCTACATTGGCCCCTTTTGCATTCTTGCCAAACGAGGAGAAGTTGCCTACCAATTGGAACTACCTCCGCAACTTTCCAGAGTTCATGATGTCTTCCACGTTTCACAACTCAGGCGTTGCTTCTCGGATCCTATCCGTGGAGTGGACCATGAAATGCTTGGTCTCCAAGATAACCTAACATGTCGAGAAAACCCTATTCGTATTCTTGATCAAGCCGAGCGTAGAACTCGACGCCACAACACCAAGTTTCTCAAGGTTTAGTGGTCATACCATTCCGAGAAAGAAGCTACTTGGGAAAGGAAGGACCGTCTTTGACTTGAGTACGCCACACTCTTCCCGACGGACCCTGAATCTTGGGACGAGATTCTTTTGAGTGGGGGTGAGTTGTCACAACCCTAGTTAGCATTGCACTTGGACTAGCTAGAGTGATGCATCATGTTTAAATTTTTATTTAAACTTGAAATGGGGATCAAACAACCCCAGCACCCCCTGAAAATACCAGGTTCAACTAACAATGATTTCAATGAACCCAAAATGCCCTTCACAAAAGTTCATCATTTTTGAATTGGTCTAGAACCTCTACCAAAAATGGTGCAAATTTTTCTAGGACACTATGGATTTTTGAATTAATCCATAAAGTATTTGCATTTGGACATTTAAATCATATATATATTTTTAAATGTCCAAATAATCTTGAAAGCGTTTGAGGGCTATTGGAAACAATTTCACAAGTGCCCACAAATATTTTCAGCACTTTACAACGTGGTTTGGCATTTTTGCTAAATAAAAAACAAAGATAGAAAATAGAAAACTGAAACAAATGAGAAGGAGAGAGAGAAAGGCTACAGGCCACTTACCTGCATTGGGACAGCCCACCTGGCCCATGCCAGTCGTCACCCACATCTGCCAGTAGGCAGAGGAGGGACAACGCACATGCGCCCGAGGGCGCCACGCCACCTCCCTGCTCACCTGCCTCACCGAGGCCACCAAAACGCCTCGAAGGCTCTCCTCGATGTCGTCCCAAGTCCCCCAACACCTCCCTCTTCCCCCCTGCTCCTCCCCCTCACCCTCTAGAAGCGATGTCCGATGCGCCCGTGAGCATGCCGCCGTCGTAGACATCGCCCCCGCAGCTCCCGTGCCTCCTCGCCCTGTCTATGAGCACCGCCACCTTGCCCTCGAGCTCCCCAACATGACACGTGTCGCCTGACACACTACACCTCCTCCACTAAGCTCTTCCTCACCATTCGGCAGCAAGCTCGCTAAGCGAAGTCATCTCGCACGCGCCAGCGTGAGCCTTGTCATTGAGGCTTTGTTCCCTCGCGGCCTCGCTCGAGCAAGGAATCCCCCTCTTAGTCTTTCGGGAGTCACTTGCACGCCAAAGGGGACCTCCTGAGCATCGCGCCTCGGGGGCTCTTACCTGACCTTAGGCTGCTCACCTCATGGCCTTGACCACGGCATCGCGACTTGGCATACCAATGACGGCCGAAGCATGCCTGGGGACTGGGTCCTGTCGGCGTAGAGCACTAAGTACTGCAAGAGGAAAAACGGGGCCCGTGCCCAAGCGAGAAATGCAAATGCGTTGCCAATCGGGAATATTAACATTAACGCGCAAGCGCCACAGTTCTTACACACCCTCACGGGACCCTCCATGATTTTTTACATGGGAAACAAAAACAAAAGAAAAAGTCTCCTGAGGACCATGGCTCAGGAGGCACTGGCATCACGGCGCCCAGTCGGCACCATCCTCCTCCTAGACCCGGGCATGGCAGCACGGCGGCTCGTTGTAGTCGTTGTCACTTGAGCTCGACCTAGAGGAGGCACCATTGTTACTGGAGGTGTTGTGCCAAGGGCAAGTTCACCATGGGAGGCCTCGCTGCCGCTGTTGCCGTCTCTAGGGCAGCACTCCAGGTTTTCACCATCTTCCCCAAAGACCTCGAAGAATAGCATCAACGCCCCCTCATACCTAAAATGAAGGGCGTGCCTCCCTTCTGAGCCGCAGGTGCGGGCAGCCGTTCCCCATCCCCAGGTCATGAAGACATCCCTAGAGAAGATGGCTTCAACCTCCGCCTGCAAGGCTTGGCCGTAGCTCCTGTCGTGTTGTAGCGACAACTCGACGGGTCCCCCCACTGGAAGCTCCTCAGCCAAGGCACGCGGGAATTGGATCCAGGTGCGTGGTGGCATTGTCACCCACACTACAAACTCACGGGCTATGCCGTCAGCATGGGCCGTCATTTGCTTTTCTCCTTGTCCTCGTCCTCCACAGTGCCCACGGCCACCCCTGTGGAAAGGGCCATGTGCGCAGACTATTGGGCCGACATTGACACCTGGCGGCGCGTGCTCATGTTGAGAAGGGGCAGCCATGGCCGCTGTGGGTGCCCGGCGAGGGCGGCCGCGGCTTCTCTTTGGTGGGAGCGACTCTGGTTCCTCCCACGGAGCCTTCCCTTTCTTGATGGTGGAGAATCTCATGACTGGCGTCATGGACGCTGCTACAAGAGTACGGGATAAGAAGCAAGAAGATGAATATGGGCTAGGCAGCTTCACCCTCCTCCCCTTTTTATAGGCGGAAGAAGACTAACCGACACCCCTCCACGTTCTAAGTGATGATGGCCTGCTGCACGAACCATGCTGCTGTCAACTCGGGGTAGTTACCGATGCGACGTGGGGGAGCGGAGGCAACTGCGTCCGGTCTGGTGCCACGTGTCAAGCCTGGCCTGCAGGTGGTTGGGGACCATGATGCTTCGCCCTTGCCCCTTGGCTTCGCCTCGAAGCTAGCCCGAGCGCGCCTTGGGCCCGGGGGCTATTTCGGCGTTCTGGGATCGGGGGTACCCAGATCTGCCTACCTACGGCCCATGGTGTCAGGACTCCGACTCAATGCCACATCGATCTAACATGTAACACCACATATCACTTTGCGGCCTCACGCACGGTATTCCCACGGGTGTCGCCTTACCTTTGCCCGGGACCATTTGCGCCTTTTGGCACACGTATATGATAGTGTCGCTAGCATCCATATGATAAGGAGCCCGGGCTGACATGGCTAGTCGTAAACCCAAAGTGGCACAGACTTACAGGGACAGGCATCCATGACCCAGCATCGAACGTGTCGGTCATCGGCGAGTGAATCCAGGCTGTAGCACTGGGCTAGCAGGACTCCGGTGAACCGGGCTATAGCGGGCTAACAGGACTCCGGTATTCATCGCGTGACATTTCCCCGAAGGCACAGACACAGGAACGAAGAAGGACACATGCCGGCCAGCCTAAGTGTTCCGGAGCAGTAGCAAGCTACCATGGCTCAGTGGAAACACTAGGAGACATTTCCCGGTAAGAGAGGCTACTAAGGATAAACAACTAGATAGTCAGATCCCACACATACCAAGCATTTCAACAACATACACACAATATGCTCGATATGTGCAGATACAACATGGCATCACAACATGACTCTACAACTCACGTAATTACTCAATAGGCTCCGAGGAGCGGGATATTACAAACATGGGTCTCATGACCCAACACTCAGAGAATACAAATCAAAACACAAGCGGAAGCTATCATGTCTGAGTACAGACGTCTATAAATGAAAAAGGCTGAAAGCCTGACTATCTACCAGATCCTGCCGAGGGCACAAGATCGTAGCTGAGGTAACAAGCTAAACGTCGAAGTCCAAGCGGAACTACTAGTGAGACTGAAGTCTCTCTGCAAAAACATAAAATAGGCAAACGTGAGTACAAATGTACCCAGCAAGACTTACATCAGAACTAACTACATATGCATCATTATCAACAAGGGGGTGGAGGAGTTTAACTGCAGCAAGCCAGCTTTGACTCGGTGGCTAACCTGAACTACGACTGCAAGTAACTCTTTTGAGGTGGCGCACACGAGTCCACATATTCACCATATCAATACACCACTATGGATCCGCTCCCGTCTCCCTACGAGAACGCCATCCATAGCACTCACGCTTATCTTGCGTATTTTAGAGTATCCACTTTCACTTGTCTATGAACTATGCAAGGGGTCCAAGTTTCCATATCCGAGGAATCCGGCTATTCGAATAGATGATGTTAACCCTGCAGTGGTGTACTTCTTCACACACGCTTTCGCCACTTATCGCCCTGTACACGTCATGTACCTCGGCAACCTTCAAGCGGAAGCCGGGCGAGGGAGTCGGCCACGACCTGACTAACCGAACAAGTCTCTAGTCCAGGTTTATCGCCTATTCGGGTTCCATCCGCAAGGAGATCCGGCCGGGGTGTCGCTTACGGCCCCAAACGATGTGTGCAGGGTTCCCAAGCCCACCAACCTGGTGCCACTTGGTACACCGGGCCACTGTGCCTAGTCTGTCCCAAGCCCACCTGTACCGGGTGCCACTTGGTAGACTACTAACACTACCTACAAACACCAGAAACTAGTTGCAACTCCTGGACAGAGATCATGTTGATTAATAAGTCGAGAGGGGCACTTAAGCATTCCAATGTGTGGTAGTAGCTGGTCATGGATCACAAACACAGAACTCAGTTCCTGAGAACGGCTGCAATGAGACAACCCACCATGTACTCCTACATGGCCTCTCACCGCTACCTTTACCAAATCGTGTTCACACACTTAGCTCACGCACATTGGGACATGTTCACACGCCTCTGATTCATCCCCGATGAATCAGACCTGACTCAACTCTAAGCAGTAGCAGGCATGACAAACAAGCATGAATGAGTAGGCACATCACGGCTCAAACAACTCCTACTCATGCTAGTGGGTTTCATCTATTTACTGTGGCAATGACAGGTCATGCAAAGGATAAAGGGTTCAGCTACCGCAGCAAGTATCAAATATGTCGTTGTTGTCCTAATGCAGTAAAAGAGAGCAGGAGCGAGAGAGTGGGATTTTATCAGAATGAACAAGGGGGTTTTGCTTGCCTGGCACTTCTGAAGATAATATAGCTCTTCATCGGTGTCATCGATCACATCGTCGGTACACGTCTATCGAGAGGGGACAAATACCGGCAACACAGAAGGGAACACAATCAATGAAATGCACAATATGATGCATGATCATGACATGGCAAAATGAATGTGTTTTGGGCTAATGCATCTAAAACCAGATTAAATGAAGTTGGTTTGAATCCAACATTCAAATTCAAACTCCATATGTGGTTATTTAAATTTCATTCACTTCATTCGCCCTAAACAGTAGTGATAAGTTGTTCTAACATGCATGTAAATGGTACAGATGGATTCCTTGAATTTTTCTGATAATTTTTCATATATAAATTATTTAATTTGGAGTTACGGTTGAACTTCTACGATTTATTGAAGTTTTAGCTATTTTCTGGAATTTCCTGATTATTTTTAAATCCAGAAAATACTTATTGCGTCAGCCCTACGTCACAGTGACGTCAGCAGGGTCAACTGGGCTGGCTCGGGTCAAACCTGACGTGTGGGGTCCACACGTCAGTGACACAGGAGCTAATCCCGGTCAAACCCAGCGCTGACTGGGGTTTGACCAGGGGTGGGGCCCACTGTCAGTGGCTGTGGGGGTGTTTAATTAGCTGGGTTAGCTCCTAATGACGGAGCCACGTCAGCTCCTGCCGGAGTTTCGCCGGCGGCGACCATTCCGCACGGCGGCGCGGCTCGGATTTGAGCTAGGGGCAATGGTTTGGCGCGCTGAGCGCACCGGGGAGGAGCTCTTGCACTCGCGCATCTAATGGACCAGACGGGTGGTCACGGGGCAGCCGGAATCTCGCCGGCGACGAGCTTTGGTGGCGACCGGAGTTCGGGCGTCGATGGAAACGACGACACCGTGCACGGGAGGGTCCACGGTTAGCACCTACGCGTTCTACGAGAGCTCACGAACCCAACGGAGGCACGCACGGGACCAAATGGCCACCGGAGCCTCGTCGACGATGAGCTCGTGCGGCGGCGTGCTGTCGGGGGAGAGAGGCGCGGCGGCTACGGCATGCTAGAGAGAAAACGGAGAGGGGGAGGATGATCAGGAGCTCACGGCGGGGTCGTAGATGATCTCAGCGGCCTCGGGGACGGCCTGGTGACGACGAATCGGTCGACGGCGGCCGTCGGTGCAGGGAACGAAGATGGCGTCGGCGACGGCGCTGCTGGGCATCCAGGGGGTCTTCTGGTCGCGTGAGACGACGAGG
>NC_041389.1:165655024-165708348 GCF_002162155.2 Triticum dicoccoides
GGCGTGCTGTCGGGGGAGAGAGGCGCGGCGGCTACGGCATGCTAGAGAGAAAACGGAGAGGGGGAGGATGATCAGGAGCTCACGGCGGGGTCGTAGGTGATCTCAGCGGCCTCGGGGACGGCCTGGTGACGACGAATCGGTCGACGGCGGCCGTCGGTGCAGGGAACGAAGATGGCGTCGGCGACGGCGCTGCTGGGCATCCAGGGGGTCTTCTGGTCGCGTGAGACGACGAGGAGGATGAGGAAGGACCGGCGGAGCTCGGGAGCGCGTCGGGGAGGAGAGGGGGTGGCGGTGGCCGCGAGGGAGCTCGTCGGTGGCGGCGGCTCCGTTCGGTCCGGGCGAGAGAGAGGGAGCAGAGGAGAGAGGGGATGCAGCGGGGGAGGAAGAGGAGCGAGGGGACACGAGGCCTCGTCGTGGCGTCGCTAGGGAGGCCAGGGGGGAAGCAGGAGGTGGCCGGGAAGCAGGAGGTGGCCGGGGCGCGTGGCCGCGCGCGCCGGGCGCGTGCCCGTCCTCCTGGCAGGGAGGAAGACGACAGGGGAGGGAGGCGGCGGTGGGCTGGGCCAGCGGGAGGAGCTGGGCCGGCTGGGCTGGACAGGTAAGCGCCAGGTAGGCTTTTGCTCTTTTATTTTTCTGTTCTGTTTATTTTTATTTAATTTATTTTGCCACTGTTTTGAATTTAAAATAATTCAAACAATGCCAAAAACTCCTCTGAATATTTTATATTGCTAGATGGACTTTTCCAAAAGCTTATAAAATATATCAGGGGTATTTGAAATTATATTCTAATTATATGAATATAATTCAAATTCAAATAGCTAATGAATTAAATCCAAAGTCCCAAAAATAATTCCTTAAAAATGTTCAATATTTTGGTTGGGACCAGAACCCTTACCAGAAATTATCAAACATTTAAGAAGAGCATTTTGGAGCAATGAATGAGATTTCTAGGGTTTTTGCCCCTCTTTTATTTAAGTTTTTGAGGCTTCCAAAATTCCTCAGTTCAAGTTTCGAAAATATAGACATGATGCACACATGAAGCTAGCCTAGAGCACTACCACCAGCTAGGGATGTGACACATGGCGCCCCCCCGACGGCCTGGTATGGCCTAGCGGCAAGCCTCCAAGACAAGGCCCTCGCTGGGACCTCGACGTCACGAGGTGGGCGACGCCAAGACCTCCAGAGGGAGCGGCCTCCCCAGGTGGACTCCCAAGGACCAGAGATTTCTATGCTGGTACCCAGCCTCCCAAGGTTATGATGACATGAGCTAAGACGACCAAGGCCAGGCGGGAGCCAGCAAGCGTACAGGAGGCAGTTTCACTTTCGGTGCTAAAGGACCAAGGACAGACGTGGGTTCCCGAGGAATCCCCAAAGCTTTCCATTCAGGTGCTACAAGACCAAGACCATGAACCCGATAAGATGGATGGTATCACTGAGTCCACCGCCGCGTCACGACCTGAAGCTTTGGAGGAGAGGACCACCTTTTGTCAGGATTAGATGTACCTCTTGTTCCCTTTCAAATTAGCTGTTGTGGGATCCCTTCCCACCTAAGTTCCGCGGAAGAGGACCAGGCCACTATAAGCATAGCCTAGTCTCCACCCTAGGAAGGGGTCAACTCATTCTCACTCCCCGAGCCCTCACGAGGCAGCTCATCTACTGTATTAGTTCATCCTCAATCCCCCTCGCGAGGTCAATCCACCACCAAGTAGGAGTAGGGTTTAACACCGCAAGGTGGAACGAACATGGGTAAACTTCCATGTCCATCTTCCCCACTCACGGAAATCCAATGAGGCTAGGCCATAGGGTGGTGTGCTTGACACGCGAGAGGTTGAGATCTTTGCACACGCCCTAGAGTTCGAACCTTCTTGGGTCTGCGGAGCCCTGAATCCGACAACTTGTAGGTTTGACCATAGTGAATACTATCTTGAGGCATACTCTGTTGCCTAAGTCTGGAGATCACATGATGATACATGGTCACTCCATCAACTTGCTTCATCTATTTGACATCCCCTAGAAGTTTGAAGTCATGAGCTTGATTGTTGAGATAGTGAAGAGGACACTAGATGACCAGAAGAGGTCTTGTGGATATGCCCCACACATCCAGATGTTGATCAACTCTAAGGTTGGAACTGGGAGATATCTTCTTGACAAAGAGCATCTACCTCTTAGGCCCAATTTTGAGGACGACGAGATTGTCATGGATCCATCACATCCTACATATACAGAGGCCCAGTAGAAGATCGAGAAAGCGAAGGATGCAAAAGAAGCAAAGGCAGCAAGTGCTCCAGATACTTCTATAGTGAATCGCAAGACCAAGCAAGAACGACTTAGTTATCTGCTTGAGGCTACCGTGAGGATTGAGAAGAGCCTGGCGACCTTATCCGAGAATCAGGAGAGTCTTGAAAGGATCAGTGAGACAAAGATGTATGACCTTGATGTGAAGGTCACAGAGATTCAAACCATTGTGGAGAAGTTAAGGGATCATGCCGAGGACAATGATCCTAGATCCATAACAGATACATTTCAGAGAGTGCCAAGGGGACAAAGATCATCAACTGTGCCAGTTGCAAATTCCAGGAGTAACATCTTAGCACCTGTAGCCACTACCACAGTTGCCCCTCCTATGTCAACTACTCCAGCTCCACAGAGGCATTTGCAGATGGACTCCTCTCCACGCCGTCTACGCACACCGGAGCTACAAGCCAGAAGACCCCTTTAGGAGCTCCCGGAGATCGTGATTAGAGTGTCCTATAGCACTATATGTTTTTGAAATTTTTTGTAAGTTGTTGCCAAAGGGGGAGAAAGTGTATAGATCATAGGCTTCGAGAGAGAGTGCCTTTTTTCTTTTGTTGGTTTCATTTGCCTTGTTACTTTGTTTGTTTGGTTCTTGCTACTCTTGCTACTTTCGTGTTAAACTCGTGTGATACTTATGTGATCATGTGTTTGATAATACTACGCTTAATATGTGCTTGCATCATTATATCTATTAATGTTTGTGTATGATCAATCTTGTATCTTTTGTGATGAGTGCATGTTATTTAATTCTTATCATTTTGAGCGCTCCACCAAGATGTATGTGACAGTGACCCATGATCCTAATAATTGTGCATTTGCATTCAAACATAAATTTTAAATAATGCACAAATTTAGGGGGAGCTCTTGCTTATCACATACTTCTCAAAGCGACGATGTATTTCATTCATATTATCATTTGTCAAAGCTTTGATCTATATGTTGTCATCAATTACAAAAAGGGGGAGACTGAAAGTGCAACTAATCCCTGGGTGGTTCTGGCAATTCATAACAACATATACCTCATTGAACTAGTATCCCTTCACGTTTAGTATTTTAGAAAGTTAAATGAATGGCATGGCGTGTACTAGAGATGTGGACCCCTCACAATGCTAAGGACACATATTGGCAGAAGCTCAAGACTCTTCATTTCTATTTTAGTGACCCTATATCACATTGAGTCCATAGGAAATCCAATACTATTAAAGGGGATGCAGTGTTGCTTAATGGCCTACTTGCTCAAAGTGCTTAGTGATATTGCTCCAAATCCCTCAACCACTTTCTCATTCGAAATATGTACAAAACACAAAGTCAAACTCGGCCCCACCGAATCATCCTATCCAGAGCCACCGAGTTCATATGACATAGCCACTGCCAGAAACCCTAAACAATTCGGTCACACCGATACGGATCTCGGTTTCACCGAGATGGCCTTGGGAACGCTCTGTGACTTGTTGCAATATTTCAGTCTCACCAAGGCGAGTTTGCTTGACATTCTTTCTGTTGTCTTATTGCTTCACTTTGGTCTAACCAAGTTGATGCAATCGGTGCCACTGAGTTGATGTTTGCCCTAAGCCCTAGCACATCGGTCCCACCAAGATTCCTAACGTTCACATTTTGAACTAAATAGGTCTCATCGAGTTCTTCTATTCGGTCTGACCGAGTTGGGTCAAATGTGTGTAACGGTTGGATTTTGTGTGGAGGCTATATATACCCTCCACCCCCTTCTCCATATGTGAGATATCCATCAGAACGTGCCTACACTTCTAGCATACATTTTCTGAGAGAGAACCACCTACTCATGTGTGGAGATCAGGATATTCCAATCCTACCACAAGATTCTTGATTTCTAGCCATCCCCAAGTTGCTTTCAACTCAAATCATGTTTCCACCATATCCAAATTTGTGTGAGAGAGTTGAGTGTTGGGGAGACTATTATTTAAAGCAAAAGAGCAAGGAGTTCATCATCAACAAAGCATCTATTACCTTTTGGAGTGTGGTGTCTCCTAGATTGCTTAGGTGTCGCTTGGGAGCATCCATCAAGATTGTGTAGTTGAACTAAGAAGTTTGTAAGGGCAAGGAGATTGCCTACTTTGTGAAGATCTACCCGAGTGAGGCAAGTCCTTCGTGGATGATGGCCATGGTGGGATAGACAAGGTTGCTTCTTCATGGACCCTTCGTGGGTGGAGCCCTCCGTGGACTCGCGCAACCATTACCTTTCGTGGGTTAAAGTCTCCATCAACATGGACATACGATAGCGCCACCAACCACGCCAAAAATCTCCGTGTCATCATTGTGTTTGCATGCTTCAAACCTTTCCCTTTACCTTCATATGCAATGTTCTACTTTCCGCTGCTACACTCTTAGAATTGCATGTGTAGGTTGATTGCTTGACTTGTGCTAGTTGCCGATTGTGCACATCGGTGCTATACAAACGGTTTTAAACCCCTTTCCACGACAACATTTGGAACCGTCACGAAGTGAGTGTGGGTGATAGGGGGGTCCTTCCCACACGACCCAGAAACCGTCGGGGATATGCCCTCCTAGCACACACGCTCGGCAAAATGAGGTCGTGTGCGACCAGGGAGCGAGCAAATATGGTTATACGTACAGTAGTGCTAAAAAATACAATTATACAGGCTAAATCATTTCCAGTCGTAAGTACATCCTACACAGTCAGCCCCCACTAAATGTTTCCGTTCGTATGTATATTCCACATAGTCCATCCAATGAATATGTTTTTGTCAGTATGTACATCCCACACAGTTAATCCAAGAAGTACCAAACATTTGCGATGTGCACAACATCACAAACAATCAATAATTTCGAAGTGTGTGCGATAAGGTGACTATGCAAACATTTAATAAGAAAGAACTATGTGCGATGTTGTTGTTAATCACACATGTTTTTTCTTGGCTGATCGTGTGTGCAGTGGACATTGATCACACATGTTTTTCTTAGCTGATCGTGTGTGTGGTGGAGATTGATCGCAGACGTAGTGGATTCTAGAAATCTGTCTGATCTCCATGTCTATCACAGACGTTTCACTTTTGCAAACCATGTCGAGTGTAATCTCTAATTATGTCTATCACAGACGTTTCACTTTTGCAAACCATGTCGAGTGTAATCTCTAATTAATCCCTAATTAACCCCTAATCAATTCCTAGTTAATCCCAAATTTAAATATCACCTTTTTGAATTTGAAAGTAGGAAATCACTTATTTCATATCCAAACAAGTTTATTACAAATATAGGTTCAACCACGAATGCATAATTCGATGCACAGGTACATATACTAAAGAACTACAAAAGCACAAAGTAAAGAATGATGAACCACCGTTGTACTAAAGACTGTAAAGAGAGAGGCGAAAGACATTCTCGTTGCTGGAGAAGGTGAAGCAGAATTCCCATATTGTGCCCTCCTCCATGCGTAATGCACGCACGACTCTAGGCCAACCCCTTGTGATGGCTGCCCGTCCATCCTTCACTGTCTTCGTTGCGACTTCTTGATGCTCATTATAGTTTGGATGAAATACTTTAAGCTTCATTACATGTCCACCAATTATATACTTTGCAAGGTAATCTTGAGTGAACTGCTTCGGGAACCACTGTGAATGAAAAAGATTCAGACATTGCTGTCTAACAACTCTTTATGGGCAGTAAAACGAGAAGGCTGCAGAGTTTGTAGTTACCATCCTACAGCTCACAAAAAGGATCGATGCGTGGATCCTTGCCAAGGGCATATGTACCTACAAGCAATAAGTCAATATTAGAAGCTAACAAGTGTCCAAGCCTGGATCTATATGGACTACATTATGGAACGATGGGGGAGTACAAGCCGAGGGATGAAGCTAACCTCGGCGGAAAATGGTGGACACTGTCGGTGTTCTGGGAACGGGGGTCCCCAGACTTGCCTGCGTGCGGCCTGCGGCGTGGCTTGAGTGGTGGCCCAGTACGGCCCATCTTCATCAGCGCAAAACTCAAGAACCTCACGAGGGGCCAAGTCTCGCGGGGCGGACGACACAAGGCTTCCTCAGGAGCAGCCTTGACAGGCAGGCTCGCGAGGTGGCAGAGAGATCAAGGCAAGGGTACCTCGCGAGGTGCTGGTGACGCAAGCCGTGACGATCGAGACCAGGAGGGCGCCAGCCTGCGCAGTGTCCTTGTTTCCTCTTGGTGCAAAGGGGGCAAGCACAGGCGTGGAGTACCGAGGCATCAGGCAAAGGTTACCATTCCAGTGCAACGAGACCAAGACCAGCAGAGCGGCAGGATGGAGGTCACCATGGAGCCCAAGACGGCGTCATCACCAGTGCCTTTGGCAGCCGAAGACCAACTTTAGTTAGGATAACTTGTACTAGATGTTCCTCTTTAAAATGGCCATTGTTGGCGTCCTTCCCGCTCAATATTTGGGAAGAGGACCAGGGCCTCTATAAATAGGGCTAGTCACCATAGTAGAAGCGGATGGAGAATATCATCTAGCGGCGGGAAAATCCACCCCAAGTAGAACACCGCATCAGCTCAAGAACACCTCTCGCGAGGCAGTTCTTCCTTTGTACTGTTCATCATCTGCCCCTGAGGCAATCCACCACACCACACACTAGAGTAGGGTATTACACCACAATGGTGGCCCGAACCAGTATAAATCTTGTGTCCCTCGTGTTGTTCATCGTTTAGCTTAGATTCTCGTGAGGCGATCAGATGGAGATTGGTAGGGGGAAGATCAACGCGCGCACCCCAGAGTTCGAACCTTAAGGGTCTTCCGGAACCCAAAATCTGACATTTGGTGCGCCAGGTAGGGGTGCGCCGAAATCTTCCTTCTTCTGTCCTGCGTTCTGCTGCTTCACCGCCTCCATGTCCGGCGACCCGATGGCCAACTCCGACCGCTGGGCAGCATGGCCTACCCATGCCGTGCCGCCTGCCCAAGGTGACCTCAAGCCCGCACCTCAGGCGGCCTGCGCCCCGCAGAGCGCTGCGGGGCGTGGGCGACGCGGTCAAGCGCCGCTTCCCCTCACTCCACGGCAGGTACGATTGGCAGCGAGGGCCTCAAGCCACGCTGCAGCCACAGGACCGCACACCCGACGGGAGCAGGTGAACATGAATGTTGTGCTCATAGTGGCGCGAGAACTGCTGCGATGCAGACTACAAGAAAGCAGCCACGAAGTGCTGCTGGAGCGTGTCACCGAGTTTCTGGATGCCGTTGCTTCAGGGGCACCCCCGTTCTGCGTCCAGCTTCCACCCCAGGCCTCGGGCGGATCACACTGCGGTCCAATCCGTGCCCACGCACCCCCAGGTGCACCTCAAGGCTTCACCAACACCAGCCTAGCCATCAGCGCCGGGTGACAGTCTGCGCCGGCACCGCCCCTGGCAAGCGAGGGCATGCGCATCACATCCTACAGCCCGGGTGGGCCGCTGCCCTACCGCCCCCAAGATGGAGCTTCATGTCGAACTGCATGGCGCGCGGGGCACTATGGCGAGGCCTTTGGGGAGGTGACCCCGGAGGCCTATGTGCCCCATATGGTGGACCGAGAGTACGCACTGGAAGAAGCGCATGGCTCGTTCCTCGGGCTAGGCTGGGAGGAAGAGGTGCCAGAAGCGAGCTCTTTCAGGAGCCTCACGGAAGCCTTGACAGCCGTGCTGGCGGCAGCAACTATCGGGTACCGCTAATTCCTCAGGAGCAAGCTTATGCTAACCATGGGTCGCATGAGGTTCAGGTCGCTGCAGCGGATGGCTGCCCGAGAGCAGCAGCCTCCCTCCCCTCAGGAGGAGGGCACTGGGGGCAGCAAGAGAGGGGCCGGGAGCCAGGCTCCTCCCCACGGCGCGCGGAGGAAGGCGTTCTTTCGAGGTAGGCCCTCTACCGGGGAGGTTCCCCAAGGCCTGCCCCCGGCAGAGGACCTGTGGTCGTCGGGGGAACCGCTGGCGTCCCCTTTTCCCCATTGGCTCGTCCTGGTTTCCAGTCGCCGTCAATGGTGGTCAAGGGTGGCGCAAGGCGGGGCCCTCATCTAGCGATATGAAGCAAGGCCGGTACCTGTGAAGAAGGCCTAGTGCCTGTGAAGCTCGCCGCCCGTGACACTCTCATGTAATAATGAGTTGGGGCTATACACGCCCCGGAGTCTCCGGAGAGCCGCCCTCGGGCCTTGGGGGCTCCCTCCCATGCCAAGTGGCAGCACTTAGCTCCACGCTGGTGAGAAGACATCGAAGACTAGACTAGGTGCCGGACGTGGCCTTTTGCTTTTGCTTCCTTTTGTGCGAACAAGCTTTCTCCATTTGGATCTAAGTTGAAGTCGAATTTGTGTTTGCATATGCGGGGAGGGGTGTCTTGTCTTATTCGTGTGCTTTCTCGTGTTCTGATTTCTGTTCAAGTTGGAATTCACACTAGCAGCCTCCCTCTCACGAGCCCCTCGCGAGTAGGGCAGGGCCTCGCATGTGCGCCCGCCATCCCGCGGCCGGCGTTCGCTCTCGCCAGGCTCTCGCCGCATGGTCAAACGGGACCCTCATGAGACCCTCGGATGGACACACCGAGCCCACTCAAGGCTCACCAAGACAAAGGTAAAACCACGACAACCAACTCATCGCGAAAATCATGACATCATACAGGCGCCCATCCGGCGCTGACCCTGACAACACATAGGCAACAATCTTTTTACATGAGGGGCTTCCCCTCCCAAAATGCTCTTACAACCTTCTGGGCCACACCTGAGTCTCTTCCTGTGCAGGATAAACAGTAGGGGAGAGCATGGGATCAATCGGACATGTGGCTCACCGCATCCCCCAGGGCGTCCCCAGAGGCGTTGTTGGCACCACTGTCGCTGCCGCTGGCCTCCCCATCACCGTCGTTGGCACCATCTTCACCACCGTTCACCACGTCGCCTTCGTCAGCAACAACGATCATCCCGTCGTCATCAGAAGTGAAGGCCCAGACGAGCGCATCTACATTGTCCTCCACCCACCGCACTAGGTCACCTCGGACAGCCTCAGGCACCGGGGCGATGGCGGCGTCGAAATTGAAGAGGGGGTCGATCTTCTGGAGATGACTGAAGACGCGGGAGAATGCCCATGTGAGCAGGCCGTGGCTCCATTCTTCTACCAACTGGCGAGACCTCTCGGAGCGGTTCTCCAGATGCGTCACCACGTCGGTGAAGAACTGAAGATTGCCGGCGTAGTTGGTCACGCGCGGCTCCTCGGCGGCTGCCTCGCAGATGTTGCCCAAAGACGCATTGGCCCTTACCCTAAGCGTTCAGATCATGGGGCCATGCATGTGCTCCAGCGTCTGCCGCTGGCGAATCTCATCCTCATTCCGCCGCGTGATGGCCTCGGCATCGTCGACCCGTCGTTGAAGAAGAAGCAACTCAGCATGGGAGGAGGCCAGCTCATCCTGCGCCATGCCTAGGGCGGTTGTAGTGGCCTCAGCTCGCTGCGTGGCTTTGGTCAGCCTGGTTCTGAGAGTAGCAGTTCTGCCCGCGGCCTCAGCCTTGATCAGCTCCAGCCTCTCTTCATACTCGCGCTCAAGACCCGCGGGAGCTTCCGCCACGCGGCGGTCGATCTCTCCTTGGATCCGGGCCTCCCGTGCACCTACGTCATCCTCTGCCTGGGTGACCTGGCGCTCCCTCGTCTCCAACCGCTCAAGATCGAGGTTGCGCTCGGCCGCCTCCAATGTCAGCGTTTTCTCGTGCCTCCGGAGCTCCTCCTCTTCGGCGGGCACCCCTTTCAGTGACAAAAGGGCAGCTCGGCGCAACTCCACTTTCTGCTCCAGAGAATTGCACCAGTCTTGGAGCTCCCACGCGCACTCTTCCGCAGCTTTGCATCGCCGATCCGCCTCCTGAGCCTCCTTAGTGGCTTGGGAGCAGGCCTCCCGAGAGGCCACCAGAGATGCCTCGGCCTTGGCGTTTTCAAGGTCACGCTGGTGATGTGCGAGACCAACAGCCGGCTTCATCTTGCACCGCTCCTCAACCAGCCGCAGGTCTTCAGCTTCGAGACGAGCATCCTCGCCTACCAGCTCTGCACCAGGCTGGCTCACTTCATCGGTCGCCCTCTGGAGGAACTCTCGGCGGACATCGCTGTGCTCCCGTGCACGCCTGAGCACATCATCAACATCATCCTCCGCCATCGGCATCGGCGGAGGACCCTGGAGTGGCTCGCCCCGTCTTGACATGGGGCTGGGGGTTGGCGCCCCCACGATCGCCGGACAGGCCCTGCAAGGGACCCATCCCGGCGCCGATCCACCCCCCGATGGGGAACCGAAAATTGACTTCAACCACTTGCTGCCTATGATCAGCGGAGGAGCCCGGGGCAAGCTAGTTGTGCCCAGGGAGAGCTCGCGAAGGAGGAGCGGCACGCCCACAGGCTCAAGGTGCGCCGTAGGCCGGCCTACCTCTCCAGCCGAACTCGCGCCGAGGGTGGCGCGCAGGCTCGGGGCGATCAAGGTCGGTGGTGGAGGTGAAGCCTGAGGAAGTGGCTCCTTGGCTGGCTCCGCGGGCTCGGCAGGCGGGATCCTGAAAGGCCACAGTCAGCAAAGGGAACGGCAAACAAGGAACTATAAGAAAGAGGGACTTACTCGTCGATGGCGAAGTACTTACTGTGCTTCAATGGGTGGCACGGGCGATCATCACCACCAGAAGCCTCCTTCCTCTTGCGAAGGGCCTCGAAATCTATGCGGAACCGGACCAAGCTCTCGACGTGAGGGCTGACATGCGGCATAGGAGCCAAAGCATCAGGGCAACCTACATCAAGGGTGCCAGTCTGAGAGGAGCGATCAGGTGCCACCTCTTGGTGGCCTGCTGAGGCCTCTGGGGCTTCGGCCTCGGGAGCCGCAGGTCACGCCCCCTCATCAGCCACCACCTCGAGAGGGGCTCCGTAAGTTCCAGAGGATGACGCCTTGGGAGCCCCGTGCGACATCAGCACCTCGACATCAGGCCCCTAGCTCCTATCGATGCTTACCTGCCTACAACGACTCTTGAGGCAAGGCCGGTGCGGGTGACTGGGAGAAGAACCGCAGCAACCGGGGTCTCGCGGGGCCCCGCGAGGCCAGCCGGGCACAGCCCCCATTCGTCGAAGTGGGGCATCTGCCTCATGAACTCGACCCTGTTTCAGCAAAGATACAATAGGGCGCCTCCATGACGGATGCTGCCAGGAGAGGGGTCGCCAGTCAGAACCTTCAGAACCTTCTTCAGCATCTCAGGCGCGAGATCCCCTTCCTGGAGCCTCATACGGTCCTGATGCCCGGAGAAGGCCCACCTGGGGCGCCGTCACCACCTGGGGCGCCGTCACCCCGAGCTTCCTCAGCCTATCAAAGCGATGCCAGGCGAAAGCAAGCTGGGGGCTCGTAAGCTGCTCGTGACCTCAACCGGGATTGGGAATAGCGGGCAATGTCGGGTGCGTGAGTAGGGGGCTGGGCACCCCAACGTCCATGTACAACAATCGCTCCCGAAACCCGCTCGCGGAGGATGGAAGGCCAAAGTCGATCCCCGAGGCGGCCATTTCCGGCACGGCCTGGAAGCTCACGCATCCCAAACATTGGGAAGGGTCAGTCAAGCGCAGAGAGAAGAAGTGGCGTAGGAGAGCAATGGAAGGAGGAATCCCCACTATGGCCTCGCAGACAAAGGCGAAGACAACAAGTAGAGTAATAGATTGGGGACCAAGATGCATCATATGGATCGGGTAATGGGAAAGCACAGCATTGAAGAAAGCGGAGAAGGGGGGAACCAGGCCCGCCCACAGGGCATTAGCAAAGAATCGGACCTCCACGACGATCCTGTCGAAGGAGGCATGGGACGCGGGCTAGATCATCGTCCTCCCGCACTCGTTGAAGCTAGAGGCGAGCGCGGAGCGGACCTTCTCCAAGGCTTCCAGATTGAGTATGAGCGACTTGTTGACGGTGGGAGCAGCCGCCGGAGGCGCGCTGGACGAAGGCACAAGTTTCTTCCGCTTCTCCTTTTTCATTGGCGCCATGGCAATGGAAAGGGGGAAGAACTCAAGATGGGTTGGAGGCGGAAGCAGAGGCTCGAGGAGGAAAAGGGAACAAGAAGCGTGCAAGCAGCAAGGGGAGAGTAACTGTGTACAAGCCTCGTGGCCGCCTAGCTAGGCGCATAATGAGGGAGCGTGGGGAAGCGGAGATGCCCACGTCCAATCAACCGCCACGCCGCACCCAAGGCCCCAGGCTGATGGGGCCCGCGGCGCTCCGCTCTTGCCCCTTCGCTTCTCTGCTAAGCCCAAGTCCGAGCGCGCCTTGGGCCCGGGGGCTACTATCAGCGTTTGAGGAACGGGGGTCCCCAGACTTGCCTGCCTGCGGCCTGCGGCGTGGCTCGAGTGGTGGCCAAGTACGGCCCATCTTCATCGGTGCAAAACTCAAGACCCTCGCGAGGGGCCAAGACTCGCGGGGCGGATGACACAAGGCTTCCTCGGGAGCGGCCTCGCCAGGCATGCTCGCGAGGAGGCAAACAGATCAAGGCAAGGGTACCTTGCGAGGTGCTCGTGATGCAAGCCATGATGATCGAGACCAGGCAGGCGCCGGCCTACGCAGTGTCCTTATTTCTCTCTTTGGTGCAAAGGGGGCAAGCACAGGCGTGGAGTACCGAGGCATCAGGCAAAGGTTACCATTCCAGTGCAACGAGACCAAGACCAGCAGAGCGGCAGGATGGAGGTCACCGTGGAGCCCAAGACGGCGTCATCACCAGTGCCTTTGGCAGCCGAAGACCAACTTTAGTGAGGATAACTTGTAGTAGATGTTCCCCTCCAAAATGGTTGTTATTGGTGCCCTTCCTGCTCAATATTAGGGAAGAGGACCAGGGCCTCTATAAATAGTGCTAATCACCACAGTAGAAGCGGATGGAGAATATCATCTAGGGACGGGAAAATCCACCCCAAATAGAACACCGCATCAGCTCAAGAACACCTCTCGCGAGGCAGTTCTTCCTTTGTACTGTTCATCATCTGCCCCCCCCCCCTGAGGCAATCCACCACACCACACACTGGAGTAGGGTATTACACCACAACGGTGGCCTGAACTAGTATAAATCTTGTGTCGCTCATGTTGTTCATCGTTTAGCTTAGATTCTTGCAAGGCGATCAGATGGGGATTTGTAGGGGGAAGATCTTCGCGCGCACCCCAGAGTTTGAATCTTAAGGGTCTGCCGAAACCCAAAATCTGACAGACACTCCCGTTGTTGTCCTGCGTAAGTAGTGGAAAGGCATGATAAGTATGCCAACCTTAACAACAAAAAAATATAGCAAAGGTAAACAATATCATCTCCAAATGATAGCTTGAATGTGTTGGTCTCAGCATGCCGTTAAAGCATATATGAAATTGAAGGCAATGTTACCGACAGCAGGCTTAACAGTCGTCAAATATTGCAATCCAAACTGGTATTGTTGAAAATGAATAGAACGTAGGTAATCCTTAAACATCACTGGATAAATTTGTAAAACTGAAATAAAGGGCATGTGTTAACTACACCAGGCATAACTGTAACCAAGTATAGCCATTCAAACTGGTATTGATGCAGTTGAGTGGCACATTTCCGACTTGAACATAATGAACAACGCATTGTGAATGACTGAAATAAACAAGGCATAAATGATCAGTATAACAACCAAATATAGCCATTGAAAACTGGACAGAGTCTCACTGGAACCAAACTAGCAAGCAAATAAAGATAAACATGTCATATGCTTGAAAACTAGACAAATGCTCACTACAACCAACCTAACAATCAAATATAGATAAACAAGGCATGTTCTTGAAAACTGGACAAATGCTGAAAAAGCAACCTAACAACCAAATACAGATAAACAAGGCATCTGCTTGATAACTGGACAAATGCTCACTGCAACCGAACTAAGACGAAATACATATAAACAAGGCATTGGCTCGATAACTAGAAAAATGCTCACTGCAACCAACCTAACAACCTAACACAGATTAACAAGGCATCTACTCACTATAAACAACCAAATATAGCCATTCGTGGAACTGAAGTGGAAAATTCATACTTAAACATCGCATAGCCCTATTGAACAATACATTTTTGCATAACTGAAATAATTAAACATGGCACAGTTATAGCACCGCACGACAAATGCTACTACAACAAAGGGTACGGGTTGGCAAGCTAGAAAAGGTAAGATTTGCTGATAGGATGTTGCCTCACATTTCATGGACGGGGTCCTTCTAGTTCGAAAAGCACAGACCCATGGTGGAAGAACCTTTGTGGGTGCCCTCCTTGTGGTCGTGGTCGATGAGATCTGACTTGGCAATTGAGGATTCCAAGCCGCTGCAATAGAACATGTCCTTCAGAAATGATAGAATGGGCTCGATGGCGTATAAGGATTGCAAATCCTTGACCGCTTGGCGGAGGAGATCAACGGCAGGGCCGTTGAAGAGATCGACGACGGTTGAACCAGAGGGGATGGGGATGGACCAGGTAACCTGTGACATGGCCCGCGTGAAGCCGTCGCTGTCGACGAGCTTGATGTCGTAGCCAGCTTTCCCGAGATAAAGTAATAGGCAAGCATGTTGACATGAAGCCTTCGACATGGCAACGTAGTCAACGTCTTCACCGGGTTCGGCGGTGACGTGTTGCTCCGGGATTGAGAGGTCGGAGTGAACATCAGCCACCTCGCCAACGTCCGCCGGAGAGGCCATGATAAACCACTTCTTGGCCGAACGCTCGTCAGGCTCCCCGAGATACGTGGTCGAGCTTAGGCTGCGACATGCTGGAGCACGGGATGTGGATATGGACGGGAAGGACACCGCAGGGCTCATCTAAAAATTCAGGCGAGTGGGGCGACATTATGGGAATCGTTGGGTAACCTGAACTTTATTATCTAAGCTAGGAGGAACGGGCAGACAAGCATGGGTTGGCAGCGGCGCCGGCGACGCCGGCGGCGACGTGAACTAGGGTTCCAAGGGGACGGGGGCGGGTGGGGGACTATGCTGGGGGGCGGGGGTTGTGGTGTGATACGTCTCCAACGTATCTATATTTTTTGATTGTTCCATGCTATTACATTACCCCTTTTGGATGTTTATGGGCTTTATTTTACACATTTATATCATTTTTGGGACTAACCTACTAACCGGAGGCCCAGCCCGTATTGCTATTTTTTTTGCCTATTTCAGTATTTCGAAGAAAAGGAATTTCAAGCCGAGTCCAAACGGAATGAAACCTTCGGGAGCGTGATTTTTGGAACGAACATGATCCAGAGGACTTGGAGTGCAAGTCAAGAAGCAGCCGAGGCGGCCACAAGAGAGGAGGGCGCGCCCCCCTGTCTTGTGGGCCCCTCGGGCAGCCACTGACATACTTCTTCCTCCTATATAAGCCTACGTACCCCGAAAACATCCAGGGAGCCAAAGAAACACAATTTCCAGCACCGTAACCTTCTGTATCCGCGAGATCCCATCTTGGAGCCTTCGCCGGCGCTCCGCCGGAGGGGGAATCGACCATGGAGGGATTCTACATCAACACCATAGCCCCTCCGATGAGTTGTGAGTAGTTTACCACAAACCTTTGGGTCCATCGTTATTAGCTAGATGGCTTCTTCTCTCTTTTTGGATCTCAATACAATGTTCTCCCCCTCTCTTGTGGAGATCTATTTGATGTAAACTCTTTTTGCGGTGTGTTTGTCGAGATCAGATGAATTGTGAGTTTATGATCAAGTTTATCTATGAGAAATATTTGAATCTCCTCTGAATTCTTTTATGTATGATTGAGTTATCTTTGCAAGTCTGTTCGAATTATCAGTTTGGTTTGGCCTACTAGATTGATCTTTCTTGCCATGGGAGAAGTGCTTAGCTTTGGGTTCAATCTTGCGGTGTCCTTACACAGTGACAGAAAGGGTTGCAAGGCACGTATTGTATTGTTGCCATTGGATAAAAAGATGGGGTTTACATCATATTGCATGAGTTTATCCCTCTACATCATGTCATCTTGCTTAATGCGTTACTCTGTTCTTTATGAACTTAATACTCTAGATGCAGGCAGGAGTCGGTCGATGTGTGGAGTAATAGTAGTAGATGCAGGAAGGAGTCGGTCTACTTGTTGCGGATGTGATGCCTATATACATGATCATGCCTAGATAATCTCATAATTATTCGCTTTTCTATCAATTGCTCGACAGTAATTTGTTCACCCACCGTAATACTTATGCTATCTTGAGAGAAGCCACTAGTGAAACCTATGGCCCCCGGGTCTATCTTTTATCATATTTGCTTCCAATCTACTTTTATTTGCATCTTTACTTTTTGCATCTATATTATACAATACCAAAAATATATTTATCTTATCATACTATCTCTATCAGATCTCACTTTCGCTAGTGGCCGTGAAGGGATTGACAACCCCTTTATTGTGTTGGTTGCGAGTTCTTTGTTTGTTTGTGTAGGTGCGTGGGACTTTTGAGGAGCCTCAAACTGGATTGATACCTTGATTCTCAAAAACTGAGGGAAATACTTATGCTACTATTGCTACATCACCCTTTCCTCTTCAAGATGTAGCAAGAAGGATTTTGGCGCCATTGCCAGGGAGGTCTTCGCTCAAGTCAAGACATACCAAGTACCCATCACAAACTCATCTTCCTCGCATTACATTATTTGCCATTTGCCTCACGTTTTCCTCTCCCCCACTTCACCCTTGCCATTTTATTCGCCCTATCTTTCCCAATCTCCTCCTCTCTCTTTCGCTTGCCTTTTTTCTGTTTGCTTGTGTGTTGGATTACTTGTTGCCATGGCGCAAGATAATACCAAATTGCGTGATTTCTCCAATACCAATAATAATGATTTCCTTAGTACTTCGATTGCTCCTCTTAATGATGTTGAGTCTTGTGAAATCAATACTGCTTTGCTGAATCTTGTTAAGAAAGATCAATTCGCCGGCCTTCCTAGTCAAGATGCCGCTACTCATCTAAACAACTTTGTTGATTTGTGTGATATGCAAAAGAAGAAAGATACAGATAATGATATTGTTAAATTGAAGTTATTTCCGTTTTCACTTAGAGATCGTGCTAAAGTTTGGTTTTCGTCTTTGCCTAAAAATAGTATTGATTCTTGGAACAAGTGCAAAGATGCTTTTATTTCTAAGTATTTTCCTTCCGCTAAGATTATCACTCTTAGGAACCATATTCTGATATTTAAACAACTTCATCATGAGCATGTTTCCCAATCTTGGGAAAGAATGAAATTAGTGATTCGCAATTGCCCTATTCATGGTTTAAATTTATGGATGATCATACAAATTTTTTATGCCAGTTTGAACTTTTCTTCTAGAAATTTATTAGATTCGGCCGCGGGAGGCACGTTTATGGAAATCACGTTAGGAGACGCTACAAAACTTCTTGATAATATTATGGCTAATTATTCTCAATGGCACACCGAAAGATCTTCTAGTAAAAAAGTGCATGCTATAGAAGAAATCAATGTTTTGAGTGGAAATATGGATGAACTTATGAAATTATTTGCTACTAAAAATACTCCTCTTGATCCCAATGATATGCCTTTGTCTACTTTGATTGAGAATAATAATGAATCTATGGATGTGAATTTTGTTGGTAAGAATAGTTTTGGAAACAATGCTTATAGAGGAAACTTTAATGCTAGACCGTTCCCTAGTAATTCCTCTAATAATTATGGAAATTCCTACAATAATTCTTATGGTAATTTTCATAAGATGCCATCTGATTTTGAGAATAGTGTGAAAGAATTTATGATCTCTCAAAAGAATTTAAATGCTTTGGTTGAAGAAAAATTGCTCAAAGTTGATGATTTGGCTAGGAACATTGATAGACTTTCGCTTGATGTTGATTCTCTTAAACATAGATCTTCTCTAAGCATGATATCAATGAGTCTCTCAAAGCAATGAGAATTTCCATTGACGAGTGCAAGGAAAGAACCGCTAGATTGCGTGCTAAGAAAGATTGCTTTATAAAGGCGTGTTCTTCTAGTTTCCATTAAAATAATGATGAAGATCTTAAAGTTATTGATGTGTCCCCTATTAAATCTTTGTTTTGCAATATGAATCTTGATAATTATGGCACTGAAGATGAGTCAACTTTACCTAGAAGGCGTCCCAAGAATTCGGAGTTTTTAGATCTTGATGCTAAATTTGGTAAAAGTGGGACTGGAGAGGTCATGACTTTAAATAGTATTGAACCCACTATCTCGGACTTCAAGCAATTTGATTATGATAATTGTTCTTTAGAAGGTTGTATTTCCTTGTTGCATTCCGTTGTTAATTCTCCTCATGCTTATAGTCAAAATAAAGATTTTACCAAACATATCGTTGATGCCTTGATGCAATTTTATGATGAAAAACTTAATTTGGAAGTTTCTATACCTAGAAAACTTAATGATGAGTGGGAACCTACTATAAAGATTAGAATTAAAGATCATGAGTGTTTTGCTTTGTGTGATTTGGGTGCTAGTGTTTCCACGATTCCGAAAACTTTATGTGATGTTCTAGGTTTCCATGATCTTGACGAGTGCTCTTTAAATTTGCACCTTGCGGGTTCCACCATTAAAAAGCCAATGGGAAGGATCAATGATGTTCTCATTGTTGCAAATACAAATTTGGTGCCCGCAGATTTTATCGTTCTTGATATAGATTGCAATCTTTCTTGCCCTATTATTCTTGGTAGACCTTTCCTTAGAACGATTGGTGCGATTATTGATATGAAGGAAGAGAATATTAGATTCCAATTTCCATTAAAGAAAGGCATGGAGCACTTTCGAAGAAACAAAGTCAAATTACCTTATGAATCTATCATGCGAGCTACTTATGAATTTATTGCCAAAGATGGCACTACTTAGATCTATCTTCGCTTTTATGCCTAGCTAGGGGCGTAAAATGATAGTGCTAGTTGGGAGGCAACCCAATTTTATTTGTGTTTTTTGTTTTTGTTCCTGTTTAGTAATAAATCTTGCATCTACTTCTGTTTAGATGTGTTTTTATCTTTTAATTAGTGTTTGTGCCAAATAGAACCTATATGATAACCTATGATGATAGTTGATTTGATTCTGCTGAAAAACAGAAACTTTGCACACACTAATTTAGTTTTGTTAAATCACATAAACGTGCTTTTGCGTTGATTCTTTTTGCTGCTGATCAATAGACAAATGTTCCAGGACTTCCTATTTTGGTAGGATTTTTAGAGTTCCAGAAATTTGCTTTAGTTACAGATTGCTACAGACTTTTCTGTTTTTGACAGATTCTGTTTTTCGTGTGTTGTTTGCATATTTTGATGCATCTATGTCTAGTAAAATAGTTTGTAAACCATAGAGAAGTTGGAATACAGTAGGTTTAACACCGAAATAAATAAAGAATTAGTTCATTACAGTACCTTATGTGGTGGTTTTGTTTTCTTTCACTAACGTAGCTTATAAGATTTCCTGTTGAGTTTTGTGTTGTGAAGTTTTCAAGTTTTGGGTAAAGCTTTTATGGACTATGGAATAAGGAGTGGCAAGAGACTAAGCTTGGGGATGCCCATGGGACCCCAAGATATTCAAGGATAGCCAAAAGCCTAAGCTTGGGGATGCCCCGGGAAGGCATCCCCTCTTTCGTCTTCGTTCATTGGTAACATTACTTGGAGCTATATTTTTATTCGCCACATGATATGTGTTTTTCTTGGAGCATCGTGTATTATATTAGTCTCTTCTTTTTAGTTTACCACAATCATCCTTGCTGTACACACCTTTTGGGAGAAGCCCACTTGATTAGAATTTGCTAGAATACTGTATGTGCTTCACTTATATCTTTTGAGCTTGATTGTTTTTGCTCTAGTGCTTCACTTATATTTTTTAGAGCACGGCGGTGGCTTAATTTTGAAGAAATTGCTAGTCTCTGATGCTTCACTTATATTATTTTGAGAGTATTTTAGAACAGCATGGTATTTGCTATGGTTACAAATTTGGTCCTAGAATGATGAGCATCCAAGTTGGGTACAATAAAAACTATCATAGAAAAGTGAATTGGATGCTATGATCAATTTGATACTTGATAATTGTTTTGAGATATTGTCGGGGGGATGAACCCCGGGCAGGCAACGGAACCCGGATCCTTTTCAAATACAGCGGGGCCCGCATCACCCCACAAAAGGGGCACGCGCCTGGCCGGGTCGCTCGACCCGGCAGGGCCCACAACCCGGCCAAACCCTACGACCCGGCAAGGTACGTCAACCCGACCACAGCAACTGGCGCAAGACGACTCAACCCGGTGCAACCAAGGCTTCACGGCAAGCCAGCCCCACCCGTGGCGTCCACGTCCACCTAGCCACGGGCCAGCTCCCGTCCCATCTAGGCCGTACGATGGGACGAGACCTAAACAACCGATGACCAAGACAACAGTGTTTCCACCCATGTGTGCGGTCAGCCGGGGCGTGGCAACAGTGCCCCTCACCTACCCGCTGACCAAGGCTGGCATGGCAACAATGCTCCCGCCCTCACCGCTGACGACTCTATGCGGCAGCCTGGTGGAGAGCATTGTACACGACTCGACTCGGCCACGCCCTGACGATCGAAGAGACGGCGCACAGTCCCCCTAGGTGTGTGGGGCCCGCACCTAGGGGAACCCAGCGAACCACAAGCCCACAAGCGGGACCTAGCCTAGAGTCCCGGACATCGACAATACGGACCCACCGACTCGGCATATTACCATTGTAACCCTAGGTGGGTTGATCTATAAGATCCCCCAGGAACCCACGCCTACGGAGGCATGCTGATAAGAATAGCAACACATAGGAGACCATCTTATCGCATGTAAGGAAATGAGAGATCAAAGCCCAAGCAAGCATAGCACTAGCCACCCAACAGCAGTACCGGAGAGAAGGAGCAGCCCAAGTGTCGGTGTCAAAACCGGCGGATCTCGTGTAGGGGGTCCCGAACTGTGCGTCTAGGCGGATGGTAACAGGAGACAAGGGACACGATGTTTTACCCAGGTTCGGGCCCTCTTGATGGAGGTAAAACCCTATGTCCTGCTTGATTGATATTGATATTGTGGATGTTTACAAGAGTGGATCTACCACGAGATCAAGGAGGCTAAACCCACGAGATCAAGGGTTGATGTTGTTGTCCTACGGACTAAAGCCATACGGTTTATATAGACACCGGAGAGGGCTAGGGTTACATAGAGTCGGTTACAATGGTAGGAGATCTACATATCTGTATCGCCAAGCTTGCCTTCCACGCCAAGGAAAGTCCCATCCGGACACGGGACGAAGTTTTCAATCTTGTATCTTCATAGTCTTGGAGTCCGGTCGATGATGATAGTCCGACCGATGATAGTTCGGCCGATGGTGGTAGTCCGGCTATCCGGACACCCCCTAATCCAGGACTCCCTCAGTAGCCCCTGAACCAGGCTTCAATGACGATGAGTCCGGCGTGCATATTGTTCGGCATTGCAAGGCGGGTTCTCCTTCGAATAATTCATAGAAGATTGTGAACACCAGGATAGTGTCCGGCTCTGCAAAATAAATTCCACATTCCACCATAGAGAGAACAATATATACACAAGTTCAATCTGCTGACATTTTTTGCGGCATGACGTCACACCACTTCCAAGCCATTACTTGAATCGTTTTTTATTTTACCACCTCAGCGCATTTAGCGAAGCGGTTTCCTTGGCATGTCTTGTCGAAGCAGAGATCGTGTTCCCCCTTTGTCAGGACCCCGACTCGATGTCACATCGATCTAGCTTGTAACACCTCATATCACTTTGCGGCCTCACGCACGGTATCCCCATGGGTGTCGCCTTACCTTTTCCCGGGACCGTTTGCGCCTTTTGGCTCACGTATATGATAGTGTCGCTAGCATCCATATGATAAGGAGCCCGGGCTGACATGACTAGTTGTAAACCCAAAGTGGCACAGACTTAGAGGGACAGGCATCCATGACCCAGCTTCGAACGTGTCGGTCATCAGCAAGTGGGTCCGGGCTGTAGCACTGGGCTAGCAGGACTCCGGTACTCAATGCGTGACATTTCCCCGAAGGGACAAACACAGGAACGAAGAAGGACACATGCCGGCCAGCCTAAGTTTTCCAGAGCAGTAGCAAGCTACCATGGCTCAGTGGTAACACTAGGAGACATTTCCCGGTAAGAGAGGCTACTAAAGATAAACAACTAGATAGTCAGATCCCACACATACCAAGCATTTCAATAACATACACACAATATGCTCGATATGTGCAAATACAACATGGCATCACAACATGACTGTAGGACACAAGTACTTTATTTAAGGCTCAGAGAGCCATACATAACATACACATAGGTACGGGTCACACGACCCAGCATTCAAGTCATACAGTCATACAAACCAGCAGCGGAAGTAGCTTGTCTGGGTACAGACAACTAGTAAAATAAAAGAGGCTTGGAAAGCCTAGCTATACTACGTGGTCCTTCACAAGCTCAGGATCACCACCTGGGCCTTAGCCTACTCATTGATGTCAACGTCTACAAAGAACCCATCAGAAGGGGTTGCAGCGTCTTCTGTAAAAAATGTAAATTATAGCAACATGAGTACAAAGGTACTCAACAAGACTTACATCAGATCCTACATACATGCACATTATCAAGAAGGGTTGGTGGAGTTATTGCAGCAAGCCAGCTTTGACTCTTGGCTAGGCTATCCTACGAGACTCCAACTTGAAATGGTTTTGCGTACACGAGTCCACTACCCACCACTTCAATACACTACCGAGGATCCACCTCCGTCTTCCTACGGAAGAGCCATCCTCGGCACTCACACTTATCTTGAGGCTTTTAGTAGTTTCCATTTACTTGTCTATGAACTGTATAGGCAACCAAGTAGTCCTTTACCGCGGACGCGGCTATTCGAATAGATCATGATAACCCTGCAGGGGTGTACTTCTTCATACACGCTCTCACCACTTACCGTCGTTTACACGACATGTACTCGGCAACCTTCAAGCGGAAGCCCAACGTGGGTGTCGGCCACGACCTACCTAATCAACTAAGCCTCTAGTCCAGGTTTATCGCCTATTCGGGTTCCATCCATGAGGAGATCCGGCCGAGGTTTCGCTCACAGCCCCAAACGATGTGAACAGGGTTCCCGAGATACCTAACGGGTATTCGGTACACCGTGCCACGTACCTACCGCATCACAGCCCACCCCTACGGTCAGCGCTGTCCACGGCCTCCAGTAGGCTACAAACACCAGAAACTACTTGCAACTCCTGGACAGAGAACTAGGGTGAATAAGAAGTCGAGAGGGTCCATTGTTTTCGGGCCCAATGCATGGTAGTAGCTGAATCTTAAATCACACATACAGATCTCAGTGCTTAAGGTCGGCTTCAATGAAACAACCCACCATGTACTCCTACATGGCCTCTCATCGATACCTTTACCAAATCGTGTTTACCACACCACTCTCATTACCGGCATAATCATTTCACTCTAGTCCATCACCCAGATGAACCAGACCTGACACGACTCTAAGCATAGCAGGCATAGCAAGGTAGGAATAACACATACATATGGCTCAATCAACTCCTACACATGCTAGTGGGTTTCATCTAGTTACTGTGGCAATGACAGGTCATGCAGAGGAAATGGGTTCAACTACCGTAGCACACAGCAGTTTGAAACGTGTTGTCTTAATGCAGTAAAAGAGAGCAGGAGCGAGAACATGGGATTGTATCGATATGATCAATGGTTGGTTGCTTGCCTGATGGTTTGATGCACTGATACGGTTCTTCGTTAGGGTAATCACGGTACTCCTCGGAGGCAGAAACTGCCGCAAAGAACACCGATACACAACCATCACCAAACAATGTGCGACAATATGATGCATGCATGAAACATGGCAATATGAGTGTGTTGGGCTAATGCAACTAAGACTAGAGGGGTTTGAACCAATTTGAATCAAAGATTCAAATTTCAAACTCATACATGCCCCTTTAAAGTGTTTTTCCTTGTTCTGCACTAAACATCAAGTTAACTTGTTTAATCATGCATGAAAATAGTACAGATGGATAGATTGGATTTTTCTGATCATTTTTCATATATAATTTGTCTGATTTGGAGTTACAGAATAAAAGTTATGAATTTTTGAAGTTTAAACTATATTCTGGAATTTCCTATATTAGATTAAATCCAGAAAATCAATTACTGCGTCAGCCTGACGTCAGTGTGACATCAGCAGGTCAACGGGACACGGTCCGGGTCAAACCTGACAGTGGGTCCCGCGTGTCAGTGTGATTAGATTAGTGAAAGTTTAATTAAAACTAAACCTGTTTAATTAACAGGGCTGGGTCCCACCTGTCATTGACTCAGGAGAGTCAACCAGGGCCCACCCGTGGTCAAATCCGGGTCGGCTGCACCGGCGTTTAGCCGCCGGCGAGCCCGACGCGGCGACGGAAGTGGTTTTTGCCGTTCCGGCAACCAAACGAGCCGCGGAGGCCACCGGAGTGGAGCTGAGGACGAGCCGCAGCTCTTGGTGGAGTCCGTTGGGGTCGAGGTGGCCGGAGTTGGCGCCGGCGACGACTTTGGCGGCCATCGGAGTTCGGCCGAAGTCGAACTTGACGCAAGAGGGGTCGGTGAGGTGCGGGGAGTAGCTAGTTAGGTGCTACGTGACGCGGTGAGCATGATGGACACCGTGGAGTGGTCGGAGGGTGACCGGGAGCACGTCGGCGACGAGCTCCACGGTGGTGGGTGCGGTTGAGCTCCGGGAGGTCGCTACACGGCTCGGGAACGAGAGAGGGAGGGTAGGAGGGGTAGCTAGGCTCACAGCGCACCTGTAGAGGCCACCGGCGGGGTCGGGGACGAGCTGAGGCGGCGACGGTGTTGAAGGGGATCTCCGGCGATGGCGGTTCGGGCGAGGTCGTTGCGGTGGACTCGGGCGTTGCGAGCGCTCGGGGCTCGGCTTGCTCGATGAAGTGGACAGCAGCGGAGCTCGTGGACACGACGAGAGGACGCACGGGCGGCGGGGAGCGCGGCTACGACGTAGGCACGGCGGCGGTAGCGTCGGCCATGGCTGGGGGGCGCGAGGGGGAGGAGCTGGAGAGGAGAGGGGGTGTCTGGGGGGTTCGGGGAAGAGAGGGGGAGCGATCCACGACGTCACCGGGCGAGGGGAGCGGCGAGGCGGCGAGCAGGTGCGTGGCGCGCGCTGCGGTCACCGTCGGGCACCTGCCTGCCTGCCTGGCCGGCAAGCAGCTCGCTGGAGCGGCGCTGGGCTGGGCCGGCAGGTGGGCCGGGTGCTGGGCGCCAGGTAAGTTTTTCTATTTTTTCCTGTTTTCTGTTTTTTTAATACTTCTGCAACTTTGTTGATTTATTAAAAATACTTAGGCAACTCCTAAAATCACCAAACTACTCCTGGTCCATAGTTGGATTATTTCCAACATGAAACATTTTAGTTTGGAGATATTTGGGCATCTGAATATTTTATATAATTTTAAATGCCCAAATTCAAATATCTATGATTTAATTCAAAGACCCTAGGATGACCTAGGAAAATGTGCATCACTTTTGTCAGGGGTTCTGAACCAGGACAAAAATGATGGGCATTTTAGAAGGGCATTTCAGGTTCACTGAAAAAGTTTTTAGTAAACCCTAGTTGGTTTCAGAGGGGGCTGGGGGTTCTGTCATCCCCATTTCAGGTTTCTGATGAAAGAATAAACATGATGCAACACTCTAATGCATGACTAGCTAGGGTGTGACAACTCACCCCCACTCAAAAGAATCTCGTCCCGAGATTTGGGTTCCTCCGGGAAGAAGGCAGGATACTCAAGTCGAAGACGATCCTCCCTTTCCCAAGTTGCTTCATCCTCAGAATGGTGCGACCATTGAACTTTGAGAAACTTGATATTATGACGTCGAGTGGTACGCTCGGCCTGATCGAGGATACGAATGGGGTACTCTCGATACGTAAGATTATCTTGGAGATCAAGCGTTTCGTGGTCCACTCCACGGATAGGATCCGAGAAGCAACGCCTGAGTTGAGAAACGTGGAAGACATCGTGGACTCTGGAGAGGTGCGGAGGTAGTTCCAACTGGTAGGCAACTTCTCCTCGTTTAGCGAGAATACGAAAAGGTCCAATGTAACGAGGAGCCAATTTGCCTTTGATACCGAAACGATGGGTTCCCTTCAAAGGAGTAACCCGAAGATAAGCCTTCTCGTCAACCTCAAAAGTCATAGCCTTATGTTTTCGGTCATACTGACTCTTTTGACGAGATTGGGCTGTTTTCAACTTTTCACGAACGATGCGAACTTGCTCTTCTGCTTCCTGAATCATATCCGGGCAAAGAATTGTCTTTCCCCGGTTTCTGACCAGTTAAGTGGTGTTCGACAACGTCGCCCATAGAGCACTTCAAAAGGGGCTTTACCCAAGCTAGATTGATAGCTGTTGTTATAAGCAAATTCGGCAAATGGAAGGCATTTCTCCCACTCCATTCCGAATGAGATAACAGAGGCTCGAAGCATGTCTTCTAGGATCTGGTTGACGCGTTCCACTTGACCACTTGATTGAGGGTGGAAGGCGGTGCTAAAAGAGAGACGGGTTCCCATAGCATTTTGGAAACTTTCCCAAAATCGAGAGGTGAAAAGACTTCCTCGATCCGAGTTAATTTCCAAAGGAACACCATGGAGAGACACTATTCGTGAGATGTATAAGTCTGCCAATTGACTAGCGGTTATACTCACACGAACAGGTAAGAAATGGGCTACTTTGGAAAGACGATCGACAACGACGAAGATAGCATTATTCCCTCTCTTGGTCCTGGGAAAACCGGTAATGAAATCCATACCAATTTTATCCCATTTCCATTCAGGAATAGCTAGGGGTTGAAGGGTGCCAGCAGGCCGTTGATGCTCTGCTTTTACACGACGGCAGACGTCGCAATTAGCAATATACTAAGCAATTTCTCTCTTCATTCTAGTCCACCAGAACCTCTGGCGTAGGTCCTGATACATCTTGGTACTACCGGGATGAATGGTGAGAGGAGATTCATGAGCTTCCTTAAGGATCAGTCGTCTCAGGTTTCGCACTTTGGGAACCACTAGTCGATTCCCGAAGTACACGACCCCTTGCTCATCAATGGAGAAACAATTCGCAACTCCTTTCTTGATGTTTCTCCTGATGCGGGAAATTCCTGGATCTACCTTCTGTGCTTTGATGATCTGATCCGTAAGGGTAGGTTTCGCCACCAAGGTGGAAAGAAAACCTTGAGGAACAATGTGAAGGTTAATCTTCCGAAATTCCTCATGGAGAAGCGGTTGACTTTGTTGTAACATCAGGTTGTTACAATAAGATTTACGACTCAGCGCATCAGCCATGACGTTGGCTTTCCCTGGGGTGTAAGTTATTCCTAAGTCGAAGTCTGTGATCAACTCAACCCAACGTCTTTGCCTGAGATTCAAATCCGGTTGGGTGAAGATGTACTTCAGACTTTGGTGATCAGTGAATATTTCGCAACGATTACCAAGAAGGTAATGTCGCCACATTTTAAGTGCATAGACTACGGCTGCAAGCTCTAGATCATGAGTCGGATAATTCTCCTCATGTGGGTGCAATTGCCGTGAAGCGTAAGCAATTACGTGTCGATCTTGCATGAGAATGCAACCTAGTCCTTGTCGCGAGGCGTCGCAGTAGATAACAAAGTCCTTAGAGAAATCTGGCGGTACCAATACGGGAGCAGATGTCAGGCGTCTTTTCAGTTCCTGAAAGCTGTGCTCACATTGTGGAGTCCACTCGAACTTTTTATCTTTCTTGAGGAGTTCGGTTAGAGGTTTAGCAACTTTGGAGAAATTTTCGACAAAGCGACAGCAATAGCTTGCTAAGCCCAGAAAACTCCGAACTTGCTTGACCGATTCAGGTGGAGTCCAATTAAGGACGGCTTGAACTCGCTCGGGGTTAATAGCAATACCTTTACCAGATATTACATGACCCAGATAGGTCACTTCTAACAACCAGAATTCACATTTAGAAAATTTGGCATAAAGGCGATGCTCTCGAAGTTTCTTCAACACTAGCCTTAGATGTTCAGCATGTTCTTTCTCGTTCTTGGAGTAGATGAGTATATCATCGAGGTAAACCACGACGAATTTATCCAAATACTCCATGAAGATTGAGTTCATTAACCGAGAAAAAGTGGCTGGAGCGTTGGTTAAACCGAAGGACATGACGGTGTACTCGTATTGGCCATAACGAGTAACAAAGGCCGTTTTAGGAATGTCCCCGTTTCTGATTTTGATTTGATGGTAGCCCAACCTCAAATCCATTTTGGAGAAGACTGAGGATCCAGCGAGCTGATCATACAGGTCGTTGATCCTGGGGAGCGGATATTTGTTCTTGATTGTGACCAAATTGACAGTTCGATAATCTACAACCATCCGGTCCGTACCATCCTTCTTCTTGACGAAGAGGAGGGGGCAAGCCCACGGAGATGAACTAGGTCGGATGAAACCCTTTTTCAAGGACTCATCGAGTTGTTTCTTAAGCTCGGCTAGTTCTAGTGGTGCCATCTTATAGGGTCTTCTAGCAATCGGGACGGTTCCTGGAATGAGGTCTATTACGAACTCCACATCCCTGTCAGGTGGAACACCTGGCAATTCCTCTGGGAAGACATCCGGAAAGTCACCGACTACCGGAACGTCCTCAAGGTCTGGTAAAGGGCTGGCATTAAGAGAATATAACTGTCGCTTGGCTATTCGGGTCAAGACATTGACTATCTTTCCCGAAGGATGGGTGAGTTGAACAGTCCTAGAGAAACAATCAATGTTGGCATGATGGGCTGACATCCAGTCCATACCCAAGATGATATTAATATCTGACGATTTAAGGGCTATCAAAGATGCGAGAAAAACAAGTCTGTCGACTTGAATTTCATTTCCATGGCTTACTCTAGAAGTTTGCCATTTGGATCCCGGAGTTTGAATTACCATAGAGGTGGGCATCTCACAGAATGCGGTGTTATGCAAACGAGCATAATTTTCGGATATGAAAGAATGAGAGGCTCCTGTATCGAAAAGAACAGATGCCGGGTGGCAATTAACAAGGAGCGTACCGAGAACGACATTGGGATCCTCTTGAGCTTCTTCGGCAGAAATACAATTGACATTGCCACGTGTAGCGGTGGCCGGCTTGGCGTGGAACACTCTCCCTGTCGGCTTGCCACGGCCAACAGCTTTAGCAGATTGGTTGGGGTTGGTTTGGGGACACTCGCGCATATAGTGGCCAGATTCCCCACACTTGAAACAAGTCACGGAACTGGTACGTGGAGGAGCACTGTTGGTTGGACCACCATAGGACTTGGCTGGTGCAGACTGTTGAACGGGGCGAGGCACCTGGAAGGATGGCCTCGGTGTGAACCTGGGTGGCAGGGCGGTGTTAGGCACCCACACGTGGCGCTTCTGAGGACCAGCACCGGATGAGGAACCCATGTCATGGCCATGCTTGCGTGTTGCGTCATAATCGGTCTGACCAGTTTCAGCACTGATGGCCTTGTTGACAAGCTTCTGAAAAGATGTGCACTCATGCAGACGGAGGTCGCGGTGAAGCTCAGGACTAAGTCCCTTACGGAACCTTGCTTTCTTCTTAGCATTAGTAGAAACTTCCTCAGTTGCATATCGTGCGAGGTTACCAAACTCCCTGCTGTAAGCATCCACAGAGAGTCGGCCTTGGGTGAAACTGCAAAATTCCTCACTTTTACGGTCCATGAGACCCTCCGGAATGTGATGTTCACGGAAAGCCTCGCTGAATTCAGCCCAAGTAGTGACATGGCCCGCTGGGCGCATAGCTCCATAATTCTCCCACCATAGACTGGCGGGGCCTTCAAGATGACATGCTGCAAAGGTGACCTTGTCAGCCTCAGCTTCTAGCGCGGAACGCAGTTTGTGAGAGATACTGCGAAGCCAGTCATCAGCATCGAGAGGCTCGACGGAGTGGTGGAACGTGGGTGGATGTAACTTGATGAAATCACTGAGTGACACCACGTTAGTCCTCTGATGGTGTGCTGTGTTCTGTTCAATACGCTCCAACAAACGGTTGGTTTCCCGCTTGTTTCTCTCGGCTTCCAGCATAACTTCGGCTAGGGATGGAGGGTGAGGCGGGTTTGCATTCCCGACTCCACTGCCTTCGGCCTGCTCTTGAGGAGCAGGGATATTGCGCGTGTTGACCATCCTAGGTAAACAAGACAAAGATTTAGTCAGAATGATAAGATTCCGACATAGGATACAGAATGTAAGGAATAACTCGGAATGCAGGATGATCATCCGTATGACATGGTAGATACAGAAACTGCTTCTTTATTCCATCGTCATACACACCATACAAGGTTTAGTACAATACCAAACAAGGTACTATTACGGTGAAAAGAGGATTACATCTCATCGGAGGCATCCCAAGCTCCTATACAATATTTTGTACACCTCCGGAAAGCGGTACAAACTAGGTCATATCCCACGAGTCACGCAGGACGATAGCCGACACAGCTAGTACGAACTAGTGATACTACCACTAACTCAGACCGATCCGTAGTAGTTCTCGTAGAAGTCACCTCCATAGCCTGGAAGCTCAACATGATCATCCAGGAACAGACGATCCCGCGGAGCTTGAGGACCATAGGGGCTAGGATGAGGTCTTGGACCAACAGACGGTGGCCTGCGGGGACCGCGAGGTGGGGTGATGCCTCCTACATCACGCCAACCCATCACGTCTGGCAGAGCAGATCTCACAGGATAGAGATCACGCATATCCAAATATCCAGCTTGCACCGCCGGTGCAAACCGAGTCAACGTGGCCCAATGGTCAGCACGGGTATTGAAAAGCTCTAGCCTCAAGGCCCGGTTTTCACGGTCCTTATCCTCGAGCATCTCAGCAGTGGTGCGAGTCCGTGAATCCTCCTGAGTGGGGTCAGCATAGATAGCCTGGAGATACCCTTGTGCTCCCGGAAGTGATCCTGGCATATACCGGAAATCAGAGTCCCAAAATAGGCCAGACCTGACTCGCATGATGGTCATCATAGAGTAGGCGGCGTCCTGCACATCCATCTCAATAGTAACCCCGAGTCCATAGGAGCAGTGAAGGGGCTCGGTGGATCCAGGATAAGATGGAAATATCCTGATAGTGCAGAGATACTGGCTTTGATTAAAGTCTCGGAATTGCTCTTCAATCGTGTACTCAGGATACCAACGGTATCCAGCCTCAGTCATTACCCTGACCAACATGGCGGTATGGCCGGGTACATCTAGGCATCGAGTCAGGCGAACCACTTGATTGAGGTCGCGAGTGGCCATCTGAAAGCACAACCATAATGCAAAGGCATTAGAATTTCTAGCAAAATTTCGGCAGCATAATAGCTGTAAATGCTCAAGAAGGATTTTGAGACATTTGACAAAGGATTTCATACACACTCAACATCATCATATCAAAGTTCTGAGTCCATCCTAACAACATGATGTGGTAGTAGAACTGTACTAGGCTTGTATCCATCAAACCTATAAGGTACTACTGATTAGTAACACGTGATCCTGATAGAGAGAAAAGATCCTAATTCCTTAACCCCCGGTGGAAGAATAGACTGACTCAGATCAGAATGTCATAAGATAAGGAGTAAAAAGAACCTTACGTTCCAACCCACAAACAATTCCCCTACATATAACTAAAGAATTTCTAGACTCAACATCGACCAGTTTGGCTTGGAGAACCTACAGGCAGTCCGGCTCTGATACCAACGCTGTCAGGACCCCGACTCGATGTCACATCGATCTAGCTTGTAACACCTCATATCACTTTGCGGCCTCACGCACGGTATCCCCACGGGTGTCGCCTTACCTTTTCCCGGGACCGTTTGCGCCTTTTGGCTCACGTATATGATAGTGTCGCTAGCATCCATATGATAAGGAGCCCGGGCTGACATGACTAGTTGTAAACCCAAAGTGGCACAGACTTAGAGGGACAGGCATCCATGACCCATCTTCGAACGTGTCGGTCATCAGCAAGTGGGTCCGGGCTGTAGCACTGGGCTAGCAGGACTTCGGTACTCAATGCGTGACATTTCCCCGAAGGGACAGACACAGGAACGAAGAAGGACACATGCCGGCCAGCCTAAGTGTTCCAGAGCAGTAGCAAGCTACCATGGCTCAGCGGTAACACTAGGAGACATTTCCCGGTAAGAGAGGCTACTAAAGATAAACAACTAGATAGTCAGATCCCACACATACCAAGCATTTCAATAACATACACACAATATGCTCGATATGTGCAAATACAACATGGCATCACAACATGACTCTACGACACAAGTACTTTATTTAAGGCTCAGAGAGCCATACATAACATACACATAGGTACGGGTCACATGACCCAGCATTCAAGTCATACAATCATACAAACCAGCAACGGAAGTAGCTTGTCTGGGTACAGACAACTAGTAAAATAAAAGAGGCTTGGAAAGCCTAGCTATACTACGTGGTCCTTCACAAGCTCAGGATCACCACCTGGGCCTTAGCCTACTCATTGATGTCAACGTCTACGAAGAACCCATCAGAAGGGGTTGCAGCGTCTTCTGTAAAAAATGTAAATAATAGCAACATGAGTACAAAGGTACTCAGCAAGACTTACATCAGATCCTACATACATGCACATTATCAAGAAGGGTTGGTGGAGTTATTGCAGCAAGCCAGGTTTGACTCTTGGCTAGGCTATCCTACGAGACTCCAACTTGAAATGGTTTTGCGTACACGAGTCCACTACTCACCACTTCAATACACTACCGAGGATCCACCTCCGTCTTCCTACGGAAGAGCCATCCTCGGCACTCACACTTATCTTGAGGCTTTTAGTAGTTTCCATTTACTTGTCTATGAACTGTATAGGCAACCAAGTAGTCCTTTACCGCGGACGCGGCTATTCGAATAGATCATGATAACCCTGCAGGGGTGTACTTCTTCATACACGCTCTCACCACTTACCGTCGTTTACACGACATGTACTCGGCAACCTTCAAGCAGAAGCCCAACGTGGGTGTCGGCCACGACCTACCTAATCACCTAAGCCTCTAGTCCAGGTTTATCGCCTATTCGGGTTCCATCCATGAGGAGATCCGGCCGAGGTTTCGCTCACAGCCCCAAACGATGTGAACAGGGTTCCCGAGATACCTAACAGGTATTCGATACACCGTGCCACGTACCTACCGCATCACAGCCCACCCCTACGGTCAGCGCTGTCCACGGCCTCCAGTAGGCTACAAACACCAGAAACTACTTGCAACTCCTGGACAGAGAACTAGGGTGAATAAGAAGTCGAGAGGGTCCATTGTTTTCGGGCCCAATGCATGGTAGTAGCTGAATCTTAAATCACACATACAGATCTCAGTGCTTAAGGTCGGCTTCAATGAAACAACCCACCATGTACTCCTACATGGCCTCTCATCGATACCTTTACCAAATCGTGTTTACCACACCACTCTCATTACCGACATAATCATTTCACTCTAGTTCATCACCCAGATGAACCAGACCTGACACGACTCTAAGCATAGCAGGCATAGCAAGGTAGGAATAACACATACATATGGCTCAATCAACTCCTACACATGCTAGTGGGTTTCATCTAGTTACTATGGCAATGACAGGTCATGCAGAGGAAATGGGTTCAACTATCGTAGCACACAGCAGTTTGAAACACGTTGTCTTAATGTAGTAAAAGAGAGCAGGAGCGAGAACATGGGATTGTATCGATATGATCAATGGTTGGTTGCTTTCCTGATGGTTCGATGCACTGATACGGTTCTTCGTTAGGGTAATCACGGTACTCCTCGGAGGCAGAACCTGCCGCAAAGAACACCGATACACAACCATCACCAAACAATGTGCGACAATATGATGCATGCATGAAACATGGCAATATGAGTGTGTTGGGCTAATGCAACTAAGACTAGAGGGGTTTGAACCAATTTGAATCAAAGATTCAAATTTCAAACTCATACATGCCCCTTTAAAGTGTTTTTCCTTGTTCTGCACTAAACATCAAGTTAACTTGTTTAATCATGCATGAAAATAGTACAGATGGATAGATTGGATTTTTCTAATCATTTTTCATATATAATTTGTCTGATTTGGAGATACAGAATAAAAGTTATGAATTTTTGAAGTTTAAACTATATTCTGGAATTTCCTATATTAGATTAAATCCAGAAAATCAATTACTGCGTCAGCCTGACGTCAGTGTGACATCAGCAGGTCAACAGGACACGGTCCGGGTCAAACCTGACAGTGGGTCCCGCGTGTCAGTGTGATTAGATTAGTTAAAGTTTAATTAAAACTAAACCTGTTTAATTAACAGGGCTGGGCCCCACCTGTCATTGACTCAGGAGAGTCAACCAGGGCCCACCCGTGGTCAAACCCGGGTCGGCTGCACTGCCGTGGTCAAGCCCGACGCGGCGGCAGAAGTGGTTTTTGCCGTTCCGGCAACCAAATGAGCCGCGGAGACCACCGGAGTGGAGCTAAGGACGAGCCGCAGCTCTTGGTGGAGTCCGTTGGGGTCGAGGTGGCCGGAGTTGGCGCCGGCGACGACTTTGGAGGCCACCGGAGTTCGGCCGAAGTCGAACTTGACGCAAGAGGGGTCGGTGAGGTGCGGGGAGTAGCTAGTTAGGTGCTACGTGACGCGGTGAGCATGATGGACACCGTGGAGTGGTCGGAGGGTGACCGGGAGCACGTCGGCGACGAGCTCCACGGTGGTGGGTGCGGTTGAGCTCCGGGAGGTCGCTACACGGCTCGGGAACGAGAGAGGGAGGGTAGGAGGGGTAGCTAGGCTCACAGCGCACCCGTAGAGGCCACCGGCGGGGTCGGGGACGAGCTGAGGCGGCGACGGTGTTGAAGGGGATCTCCGGCGACGGCGGTTCGGGCGAGGTCATTGCGGTGGACTCGGGCGTTGCGAGCGCTCGGGGCTCGGCTTGCTCGATGAAGTGGACAACGGCGGAGCTCCTGGACACGACGAGAGGACGCACGGGCGGCGGGGAGCGCGGCTACGACGTAGGCACGACGGCGGTAGCGTCGGCCATGGCTGGGGGGCGCGAGGGGGAGGAGCTTGAGAGGAGAGGGGGTGTCTGGGGGGTTCGGGGAAGAGAGGGGGAGCGATCCACGACATCACCGGGCGAGGGGAGCGGCGAGGCGGCGAGCAGGTGCGTGGCGCGCGCTGCGGTCGCCGTCGGGCACCTGCCTGCCTGCCTGGCCGGCAAGCAGCTCGCTGGAGCGGCGCTGGGCTGGGCCGGCAGGTGGGCCGGGTGCTGGGCGCCAGGTAAGTTTTTCTATTTTTTCCTGTTTTTTGTTTTTTAATACTTCTGCAACTTTGTTGATTTATTAAAAATACTTAGGCAACTCCTAAAATCACCAAACTACTCCTGGTCCATAGTTGGATTATTTCCAACATGAAACATTTTAGTTTGGAGATATTTGGGCATCTGAATATTTTATATAATTTTAAATGCCCAAATTCAAATATCTATGATTTAATTCAAAGACCCTAGGATGACCTAGGAAAATGTGAATCACTTTTGTCAGGGGTTTTGAACCAGGACAAAAATGATGGGCATTTTAGAAGGGCATTTCAGGTTCATTGAAAAAGTTTTTAGTAAACCCTAGTTAGTTTCAGAGGGGGCTGGGGGTTCTGTCATCCCCATTTCAGGTTTCTGATGAAAGAATAAACATGATGCAACACTCTAATGCATGACTAGCTAGGGTGTGACACCCTTAATCCGGGATTCTCATCGATACGGACGTGGGTAACCCAACCGCGCCATTGATGGTGGCGCTTGGGAGATAAGCGAGTTTTACCATGCTGGCGGGGACGCATAGTCTTCGTCCGCCTATATATAAGGGATAAGGATTCACCTTTTCACCTACGCCTTCTTCCTCCTTTGCTTATCCATCTCCGCGCACTCGAGCTCCAGCGCCCAAGCCCGCACATCTCGTCTCAACCTTCCCCAGCCATGTCTGGAGCGGGAGGCAAGTGGATGACCTCCTCCATGACGGAGGAGCTCATCCCCACCCCCCGGCCCCATGAGAGGGTCGTTTTTTCTTCCCCATTTCCTCCACAGACTGGTCTTTCCACTCCACCCCTTTGTCCGGGGGCTCATGTTCTACTACGGCCTGGATTTCCATGATATGGCTCCGAACTTCATCCTCAACATCTCGGCGTTTATCGTCGTGTGCGAGGCCTTCCTCTGCATCCAGCCCCACTTCGGCTTGTGGCTCAAGACCTTCAATGTCAAGCCGAAGGTAGTGAAGGGCACTCAAGCGGAGTGCGGAGGCGCCATGTTGGGCAAGATGCCCAACGTCCTTTGGTTCGAAGGGGCCTTCGTGGAATCCGTCAAGGGGTGGCAATCGGGGTGGTTCTATATCACCGAGCCGCGTGACCCTACGTGGGCGGCAGCCCCCGAGTTCAGATCTGGTATCCCTACGCAGCTCACCTCCCGGAAAAAGAAGGGCTTGCTGTGTGGTAGTTCGGAGGAGGTGACGGGACTCCAAGCCTGTATCCAGAAGCTGGTGAAGAAGCTCAGGCTGGTTAACGTGGTCCAAGTCATGCTCGTCCGCCGGATTCTCCCATGCCAAGAGCGGGCATTCAATCTGTGGGAGTTCGATCCGGAACAGCACCAAGCATTGAGCGGGCTCTTCGACACGACGTACGAAGGCGCCTGGAGGGTGCTGTTTAAGGGCGCCGAAGCCCCCGCATTCGCGACTGAAGATCGCGGATTTTGCTCGCAGCGCCAAGCTGACGAGGTAAGTGATTCTACCCCTTTACGGGACACTTGCTTTTCATAGTTTGACTCTATGCGGGTTTTGATTTCCCCTTTTCCTTTGACAGGACTGGATGAAGAAGGCGGAGCAGATCGACTGCCCGGCTCCCATGCCAGAAAACCCGGTAGACGCCCATCTAGCGAGGCTGCTGGTTCCGGCACCACACGTGGTGCCGGAGAAGAAGGCCAAGAAGGAGGCCATGGGTACTCGAAAGAGTTCCCGTTTTCAGGTGTCCGACAACTCCGAGGCGGACTCCTCCCCCGAAAACGAGGAGGAGAAAGAGGACTCTCTCCCAGAGGAGGGAGAGAGGAAGAGGAAAGCTTCCCCAACAGGGGAGGCCGAAGGGTCCAAGAGGGGAAGGACTATTCCCCCGGACAGCTCCGCCAACATCAACGTTGGCGAGGAAGAATGGCCTTCAAGGGACAGGCCTCCGGCGAGATCGTAAGTATCCGGATTCCTGAATGATTTATAATTTCTTTTTATGTCACATAGCGTCCTTCTAATTCCGCATACTGCCTGTAGTCCGGCCGATGATGATCTCCCCACTTCATCGAGCGGGTCGTTGGCTCCATCGGATGTGGATTCCATCCCGATGGCCTCCACCCCTCGCGCCACTGAGGACGCCGAGGTGGGGTCCCAAGAAGGGACCAATCAGGGGGAGGCTCCGGAGGCGCCACAAGGCGGCCTCCCGGACTTTGCGCCGGACTCCACATCGGAACCCGCAGTGGTTCCGGAGTCCGGCCGGTGGCCCCTTCGCAAGAATGGCAAGACCGTGACGCCGGCAGCCTCCGTCCGACCAGAGGCGCCAGACAACTTGCTGGAGGCGCTCCAAGGCGTTTCCATCAAGGAAGAATACCGCACTATCATGTGTGCGGTGATTCAGAAGGTACAACTCGCCAAGAGCGGGCTGACCGAAGCCTGCAGTAGCCTTCTAACAGGCTTTGAGGTAAGAAGTTAAAATTATGTAATGTAATACCACATAGACAGTAGCCCCTGATGCTCGGTTCGGTGTTCGGAAAGAAAAGCCGGACTGAGGATCTAAAAAGATATACGCAGGGTTGCTAAAAAGTATGTCAATATGGGTTTGCAGGCTGCGCTGCTGACCTCTGCCGCACTGACTGCGGAGGTTAGTGCTTTGAAGCAGGAGCTCGAGCGGTCCGAGCAAGAGCTCGGCCGAGCCAAGAAGCAGCTCGGGGACAAAGAAGGTGAGTAACACCACTTTGAGTAGTTACCTTACAGAAAAGTATTTAGGTTGCAATAAAAGAATAACAAGGATAACATGGGTACTGCAGGGGCCACGAACGAGGTGCCAACCCTGAAGGAGGCTGTGTCCGCGGCCGAACATAACACGGCCGCGGAACGTTTAGAGCGAGAAAAGCAGGAGGCGCGGGTGGCGGAGGTGCGGCAAGAGCTCCAGGCTCTCATGGAGAAGCATGAGAGTTTGGAGCGCGACTCAAAGACTCGAGAGTCCGAGCTCGCCTCGGCTCTCGAAAGTGCCAAATCTGCCAAGGCCGTGGCCCGTAAGGCCCTTCAGGAAGTGGAAGATGTGAAGAAAATAGCGGCGGGTAAGGCATTTTTCATGCAAAGCAAGCATGTTAATGTAAACTACCTGACACTTACCCAAATTCGGAGCTTTCCAGGGGCGTTTGCAGATTTGCCTCGTAGTGCATCCGATGCCGCCGCATTCTACCGTGGTGAGGAGGGAAGCTCAACGGAGAAGGTCTTCTGGTCTCAGTATGCTGAGGCCAGCCATCCGGTGCCCCCTAGCGACCAGCTGAAGCAACTGGTCGAACTCCACAAGGTAGTTGAAGGGCCTCATAGTCCGGCTGTGGCCTGGAGAGGCCATGCCTGGGAGCTACTTCGGCCTCGTGCGGCGGCTGGTGGACGCGTGCCCCTGGGTGGAGGTCATCAAGCGCTCCGCCTGTATTGAAGGTGCTCGTCGGGCCCTTGCCCGCGCAAAGGTGCATTGGGGCAAGTTTGATGCGGAGAAGCTAATCACTGACGCGCCACCACCGGGCAAGGAATATCGTACGCCCGAAATGTACTATAAGACTGTCCTGAAGGGTGCCCACAAGATTGTGGATGAGTGCCCCCGAGATGTAATTATTGAGTAAACTCGCTATGTAGTATCCCGTGCGCTGAAAACTTTTTCATATGCGCTAAGCAACGCTTGTTTAATTTAAAATATTACCTTCTGTGCGACCATTTATTAAATCTGAGAGATGGCAAGTCGTCGGCTTCGGCCCCCATGCCACGAGTGCTGGGGTGTTCGGGATAAACTTGAGCACTGTTGTTCCCATTGTTGGGTCCATCTAGGGAGGCGCTCAACACAACGAACAAGGCAACCGGACTTATAGTGCTTGAACACTCTCACTTAGCCATAGAATTCTATAATTTTAAATTTCGGCGAAGCCCCTAGTATTCGGAAGACCGAATTCGGGGCGCTATCCACGCCTTCGTCGGATATTATCCGGAACTTCGCTTGAAGCGGCTTAGGTCTTTAAGGACCTGAAAAAACCTCTCGAACAGTGACCAGTCTCTCGCCTTATCATGACAGTCAGTTTTAGCTTTCTCCACTGAGGCGTTAACCCGGCTCAACCGGGGCGCAATCGCAGTGGTTCTCCCAGTGCTACCTTAGCCGATAGAACGGAACGTAAGGTGCCAAACATGGGAGCTGGGCTAACCCAACTATTGACCCAAGACATGATTCGGAGCCGATTCATATAATGCTATAAGTTCAGGGTGCCGCACTTGTGAAAGTGTTCGGACTTTATAACACCATAATGCGGGGAATATGAGCCCCTGGTGTATTCGGCCGTACCAAAATATACAGATGCAACATGTCATAAATGAACATATATATAAAGTAATGCAATTATGGGCAAAAAGTGCTGCATTTTATTCAAGAAGATCTGCTACGAGTGCGTAATGATACAAATAGTGCGGAAAGCAAGGGATTGGACGAATTAAAGGCGTCTCCCTCTAGGGGTAGGCCGCGGAATGGTGTAGTTAACAAATTTAATGCTCGTAATGGAGACCACCTGAGTGTTCGTCGCAGCCTTTGTCCCTCCCTAGCTGTTGCATCATGAGTTCGGCAGGTTCGCCGCCGGACAGAGTCCTGTATATATATAAAAAAAGAGAAAAATGAAAGATAAAAAGAGCGACACACTTGGGAGCCCCTGGTGTGGTCGAACCGCACTCTGGGTCTGTTGTGGTTGTGCCTCTCCCCCTATGCCCATGGTATCTCCAGGGCGTAATTATGTACGCAGAGAGTTTGTCTTGCAATTGTGCGAGGGCTGGGGTTGAGGCCGCACTGCTACGCATGCTCGGAACGTGCCGGGTGGTCTTGGTCGATGTTGCTCCGGGCGCGTTTGGCTGTGTCCAGTCGTTTAATGGCCGGACTCGAGAATTGCCTTAAAAGGCTGCTCTGTACTTCTGCCGCGAGAGCCGCTGTATGTTCCTCCATTCGGAGGGAGCGTTCCGTGTTTCCATTGACCGTGATGACTCCACGAGGGCCTGACATCTTGAGCTTAAGGTATGCATAATGCGGTACCGCGTTGAATTTTGCGAACGCGGTTTGTCCAAGCAGAGCGTGATAGCCATTGCGGAACGGGACTATATCGAAGATTAACTCCTCGCTTTGGAAATTATCCGGGGATCCGAAGACCACTTCCAGTGTGACAGAGCCTGTACAATTGGCCTCAACACCTGGTATGACGCCTTTGAAGGTCGTCTTGGTAGGTTTAATCCTTGAAGGGTCTATGCCCATCTTGCGCACTATATCCTGATAAAGCAGGTTCAGGCTACTGCCGCCGTCCATCAGGACTCTCGTGAGGTGAAAACCATCAACGATTGGGTCTAAAACCAATGCGGCAAATCCGCCATGGCAGATACTGGTCGGTTGGTCTCTTCGATCGAAAGTGATCGGGCAAGAGGACCATGGGTTGAATTTTGGGGCGACTGGCTCCATCACGTATACGTCCCTTAGTGCATGCTTCCGCTCCCTCTTGGGTATATGCGTTGCGTATATCATATTTACCGTCCGAACTTGAGGGGGGAATCCCTTCTGTCCTATGTTGTTCGGCGGCCGGGTATCTTCCTTGTCATCGCTGTGTAGCCCCTTGTCATTGTTTTCGGCAATTAATTTGCCTACCTGCTTGAATACCCAACAATCTCTGTTGGTGTGGTTCGCTGGCCTTTCGGTGGTTCCATGTATTTGACAAGAGCGGTCGAGTATTCGGTCCAAATTGGACGAGCCCGAGGTAGTTCTTTTAAATGGCTTCTTCCGTTGACCGGGTTCGGAGCCTCGGAATCTGGTGTTGACTGCCGTATCCTCATTGCTGTCGCCGTTAATGCGGCGTTTGTTTTTGTTTCGACGCGACCTGCCATTGCGGTCCTTGGTATCCGGACTGCCAGCATTCTTGCTGCGAGCTAGCCAGCTATCCTCTCCCGCACAGAAGCGGGTCATGAGTGATGTGAGGGCTGCCATGGATTTCGGCTTTTCCTATCCTAGGTGCCGGGCAAGCCACTCGTCGCGGATGTTATGTTTGAAGGCCGCGAGGGCCTCTGCATCTGGACAGTCGATGATTTGATTTTTCTTTGTTAAGAACCGTGTCCAGAATTGCCTGGCCGATTCGTCTGGCTGCTGGATTATGTGGCTTAGGTCATCTGCGTCCGGTGGTCGCACATATGTGCCCTGGAAGTTGTCGAGGAATGCGGCTTCCAGGTCTTCCCAGCATCCGATTGACTCTGCGGGCAGGCTGTTAAGCCAATGCCGAGCTGGTCCTTTAAGCTTGAGCGGGAGATATTTGATGGCGTGAAGATCGTCGCCGCGGGCCATATGTATATGAAGGAGATAATCCTCAATGCAAACCGCGGGGTCTGTTGTGCCATCGTAGGATTCGATGTAAACGGGTTTAAACCCTTCAGGGATTTGATGATCCATTACTTCGTCAGTGAAGCATAGTGGGTGTGCGGCGCCTCTGTATTGAGCAATATCGCGACGTAGCTCAAGAGAGCGTTGTCTGCTGTGTTCGGCCCGGTCGGAGTAGTTGTATCAGGCGTGACGGTATTCGTCGTGGGTCTTGGGGCACCCACGTGATCCATAGATAGATCTGGATTGTCTTGCCTTGTCCTCCAATATATCCCACAAGTCCGGCGCGTTCCCTCGTGGCTTCGCGCTTTTTGAGCGGTGCCGGGGTACGGTTTTGGTGGAGGGCTTACATGCCTCTCTGTCCCGGCCACGAGGTGGTCGGTCTGCCGTATTGTGCGCTGGTGATGCCGGTTTTATGCTTCCTCCTCTAGTCGGGGGAGCAACTTGTGTCTTGGGTAGCTTTTGGAGGGGCGTTCGAGTTCATACTCTTCGGCCGCGAGGACCTCGGTCCATCTGTCGGCCAGCAGGTCTTGATCAGCTCGAAGCTGTTGCTGCTTTTTCTTTAGACTGTTTGCTGTGGCCATTAGCCTGCGTTTGAAACGCTCTTGTTCGACGGGATCCTCAGGTACGACAAATTCGTCGTCGTCGAGGCTTGCCTCGTCTCCGGAGGGAGGTATGTAATTATCATCCTCGACCTCTTCGTCTGCCACCCTCTCGTGAGGGCTTGCTTCTGCCTCCTCCTGCGCTGAATCTTGCTGGAGGGGGTTATCTTCGGCACTTTCTGGGGTGTTATTATCTCCTGTGCCGGAATCTCCATTGTTGCTGTGGCAGGATTTAGAGCGCCGCCGCTGACGTCGGCGCTTGGGATGTTTCTTTAAGGAATCGGCCTCCGCTGCTTCTTCGCCGTCCCCGTCTTTTGGGGTGTCCACCATGTATATGTCGTATGACGAGGTGGTCTTCCAGTGTCCTGTAGGCACTGGTTCTTGATAGTCTCCGGCATCGTCGTCCATACCGTCGATGTCTTCGAAGTCGTAGTCGAGTACGTCGGTTAGATCGTCGACGGTGGCTACGTAGTGGGTGGTGGGTGGGCTCTGAATTTCTTCGTCGTCCGTGTCCCAACCATCCTGGCCGTAGTCCGGCCAGGGCTCTCCGGATAGCGAGAGATGCTTCAGCGAATTTAAGATGTCACCGAAGGGTGAGTGCTGAAAGATGTCCGCAGCGGTGAATTCCATGATCGGCGCCCAATCGGATTCGACTAGCGGGGGCGCAGGAGGTTCGGAGTCTGGCAGGGAGTCCGTCACCTCGGAGTCATGAGATTTATGCGGGACAAGGTCAGTGTTCGGCTCCATCGCCGTGAAAGTTGCAGCTCCCGAGGCGGTGTCCAGCCACTCGTCCTCGATCTGTGCGATCGGCTCTGGACTGTGGGTCGGAGCGGATTCGTGTGCGGTCTCCAAGGCGCTGTCCGGCGGCAGAGTTAGGTCGTGCCCATCGCGACAGCGCGGCGCACTTGGCTGCGGCTCGGATCCATCGAAGATCAAGTCCCCGCGGATATCGGCTGTGAATTTTAGGCTTCCAAACTTGACCTGACGGCCAGGGGCGTAGCTTTCGATCTGCTCCAGATGGCCAAGCGAGTTGGCCCGCAGTGCGAAGCCGCCGAATACGAAGATCTGTCCGGGGAGAAAAGTCTCACCCAGGACTGCGTCGTTGTTGATTAAAGAGGCCATCAAGCCTATCAGTGACGGCACAGAGGAACTCTCAATGAAAGCACCAATGTCGGTGTCAAAACCGGCGGATCTCGGGTAGGGGGTCCCAAACTGTGCGTCTAGGCGGATGGTAACAGGAGACAAGGGACATGATGTTTTACCCAGGTTCGGGCCCTCTTGATGGAGGTAAAACCCTACATCCTGCTTGATTGATATTGATATTGTGGATGTTTACAAGAGTGGATCTGCCACGAGATCAAGGAGGGTAAACCCTAAAAGCTAGCCTATGGTATGATTGTAAGGGTTGATGTTGTTGTCCTACGGACTAAAGCCATCCAGTTTATATAGACACCGGAGAGGGCTAGGGTTACATAGAGTCGGTTACAATGGGAGGAGATCTACATATCCGTATCGCCAAGCTTGCCTTCCACGCCAAGGAAAGTCCCATCCGGACACGGGACAAAGTCTTCAATCTTGTTTCTTCATAGTCTTGGAGTCCGGTCGATGATGATAGTCCGGCCGATGGTGGTAGTCCGGCTATCCGGACACCCCCTAATCCAGGACTCCCTCACCAAGCCTTGGCCAGCTTCCTTCCTCCTCCACACAGCTCCAGGAGCAACGTTGTAATATCAATCATCCACCAAACTCGGCAGGACTAGGGGTGTTATCTCTCCGGAGAGCCCCAAACCTGGGATGTCCGGCGTCCCACGCCCGCGCATGCCAACCTCACCTCTGGAGCCCACCAGCGCCCTCGAGCCTCCTACTCTCTTTAGCCATCCCTTGGCATTTGCCGTGCGGCCACCACGACAGTTGGCGCCCACCGTGGGGCAGCTCGAGGAGCTGGCCGGGACCATGCTTCAGACAGGGCCCTTCTCCTACACCAACGAGTCCGTCGCGCTGGCGGACGATGTCGTCGGCGCGCTCGCCACCTCCATTGCCACGCTCCGCATCTCCGATGCGCTCGCGCCCGACGAGTACCCCAGCGAGGTGCTTAGCTACTCCGACTCTCCCCTTTCCCTCGGCGGTGGCATTGCTGCCGGGGGGATGGACGTCCATGTGGAGGTCTACATCATAGGCGATGGCGCCTCTTCCTTGTCGAGCAAGACAAACAAGGCCGTGGAGGCCAGGGCCATCATGGAACGGATGGAGCTGTCCGATCCGTTGCGTACTGTGATGCAGAGCCTCCTCATCCCCATCGGCACCAACGTCGACGCCACCAACTCGAGGATAGGCGCAAGCAGATGCTGGACCTGTCCGAGATGCTGGCCGCCACCAGGCGCCGCCTGGCGGCCGCTCAGATGGAGCACGACGCCGCTCACGGAGTTATGCCTGTCACGGCCGAGCCAAACCGGGTCACCGACGCACGCCCCCGGGGAGGAGCGATCGGTCGAGCCTTCGGCGCCGTTCGGACCGTCTACGAAACCCTAGTGAAGAACATGCATGCTGTGGAGGCAGTCGAGGTCGGCCTCGACCAACTCGCGGGCGAGGAGCTCAAGGAGCGCATCGGGCGGATGCGCGAGCTCCTCCGCGCCGCCAACGCCCAGCAGGATCGCCTCAACCAGCTCGCCAAGCCGGCGGGGTCCGGCTCCGCCCGTCTTGGCGGACCCAGCGAACTTCTGCACACGGCTTCCTTGCCACCCGGCGAGGCGCACTCTGGCCAAGCCCGGACTCGACGCAACCCGGCCGCCACCGCCGCTGATGCTCTGGGCAACGAGCCCGCCCCGGAGACCCAGCACGGACCCGGCCAGCATGGCCGGCGTCCGGATCCAACCGACCCGGCCCCTCGGGGCCTGGCCGCCAGTCGACTCTGCCCGCGCGCCATCGACGACACCGACGCATGCCACCACCTCGATCAGCTCGCTCGCTCCCCTGGAGGTGGAGGAGAGCGGCGCTATTGGGCTGGCGTGCTTCGGCTCACGCATCCGGGAGGAGCCCTTTCCGAAAGGGTTCATGCTCCCCCGCGACACCCCCAAGTATAATGGGACCGTGAAGCCAGAAGACTGGCTCACCGACTACACCATGGTCATTGGCATCACTAGTGCCAATCGTCGTCTGGCCATGCGCTACGCACCGCTCATGCTCCGGGGGTCGGCCCGCACGTGGTTGAACAGTCTGCCGATGGTTAGCATCAACGCGTGGGTCGACTTCGAGGAGGCCTTTGTCCGCAACTTCACGGGGACCTACAAGCGACCCGGTCGCCCTAGCCAGCTCGCCATGTGTGTGCAGCAGCCGACGGAGACGGGTCGCGAGTACCTCGCATGCTGGACCGAGCTCCGAAACATCTGCGAGGGCGTCCATGAAGTCCAGGCGATCCAGTCACTACTAGGAAAAGGCCTACTAGTGGCGCACCAGTTTTGCCTACTAATGGCGCACTGCTGGTGCGCCACTAGTACCACGCCACTGGTGCGCCATTAGTATGCCTCCCAGGGGGCCATATTTACCCATGTTCTTTGGCATACTAATGGCGCACTATGGGGTGATGCGCCATTAGTATCCTTTGGAATACTAATGGCACACTGTGGGGTGATGCACCATTAGTATCTGTTGGCATACCAATGGCGCACTTTGGGGTGATGCGCCATTAGTATGAATATTAGTTTTTTTTACTTTTCTGATTTTTGCACAGGTTACAAAATATTTTATTGGACAGACTATAGACAGCACCACACAGCAACATCAGATTCATCGAATACAATAGAAGATTAGTCACCGAATATAATTCATCATATTAGTCTCTGTACTCGAAATACCGAACAAAGATAGAACATTACAAGTCTCGAGACCGCGAGTAGCGAGTTTATCTTCACATTACAAGTCGATATCGATCATCTAAACTACCATCACATAGAAGAGAGCTGTGGTCATCACGATGAGCATCATCGTGATGAAACTGGTCTTCATCCGTTTCCTCCAACGCTCCCTCCTCTCTCCCGCTAGATAGAGGGCGTATCTAGATTCCGCCTCTGCCCTAGTGGTGTACCCTTCGTAACTGTTACCGCTGAAACTGTGAACCTGTCTCCGACACTCCTCCCAGTCGTCGTAGACTCTGGGAACCTTACCCTTGTACACGACATACGACGGCATCTATATGCACAAGCCAACCAACAGACAATACATAAGGAATATATAAGTATGCAACAAAAGAATCGGAAGAGAAAAGTAAGACATTAATAGCACGATTCATGGTCCTACTAATAAATAGCATCGATTACATCTAATTTGAACGACTGTCCAAACCAAAGAGACATACAAGTTCATTAAAGTTTAATTACAACATGATCTAATCGATGTTTCAGAACTACACATAGCATCACTACTTTCGACTCGACTCATGGGACTAGAGCGTGGATGAAGTCACCGTCTTTCATGATGGTCATGAAGTCACAGGCGTTGTCAGCCTGCATTTGTAGCGTTGTGTCTATCTCACTATTGGACGGTTGATATCTGAGGTAGAACTGCCCCGAGGTACGAAGGACATCTTGATGGATGATTTCTGCAAACTCCGACTGGATTGCCGCCAAGCTTGCGGCCCAATCTTTGACATTATTTGGTAGCAGAAGATGATTATGGTCCCGCATGTGATGGAGGGCATAGTAGGCATCCTTCTGACCGCCAGGCGGCTGCTTGACGCAGGGGAATGTCGTATTGTGGGTGAACACATGCCTACTGTACCTACAAACTGGCATCTTAAAGGTGCCTCCAGATGTGGCGTAGCCGGGGAGAGAATCATCAAGAACTTTCCTGATAATTGTGTAGTCTATCTTGGAGTCACGGTCCGGGTCGAAATACGTGGCCATGGAATATTTCGGGCTTAAGAGGATGAGTGTGCAATGTGTGTCACTGCATAGAACACAGAATGTTAGAAAAAAAAGAACGATCAAAATCTAAGAAATCATATGTTACGGGGCGGTGACGGGATGACTTACTCGGGAAAGTAAGACACAAGGAAGTTATCCTTATCTGGGTTTGCCAGAATAATGCCTTCGAGGTGTGAACTCGCGACTTGCCGGTCCCCAGCCCTACCCAAGATCTTGGCACGCATGTAGAAGGGGTCGACTATCATGATATCCGGGGTCTTGTCTCGAATGATCCGCATCTCCATACTCAGCGAAAACAGCCGAACGAAGGTGTAGTGCAGTGGATGAAGGTTAAACATAGCAAAGATGTCATCAAAACGCAGGACGATCGTACCCCGATGGCGCCATCCACAAAGCCCTTGCCCTCTGGCACCTTGGCCACGAAAAGCGGGTATGCCACATCATTCTGGGAGAGACGCCGCTTCCCCAAAGAAAGAACACTGTCATGCAGACTCCGCATAGCACCGGTTGCAGCATTGAGCATAATTGTTGGTAGCATCACCCTACCTGCCACATGCACCCTCCTCGAGATATCCTTAGGTGAAGGTGGCCCGTCCTGAGAACGGATCATACTCGGTGCCGGCTAGCTCGCACCGGCGCCCTTGTTAGTCTTTCGTTTCCGTCCCTTCTTCTTGATCTGCTGTAATGGGACCGAGTTCTGCTCACAGACCGCCTTCTTGAGCGTGTTGGGGCTGATAATATTTCGCACCTCAGCTATCTGAGGCTCGGTGAAGGCGGAAGCTGGAGGCGTCTCCTGAGAACTGAACACCAGACGACGCCTGTTGCAATTGAGTTTCTCCGCCGTACCAGCTAGATCGCGGTCGTCTTGGCTGGGTTCTTGAGAAGGAGGCCCCACAGAAATCGTCACCGTACCCATGTTCAGCAAAGTACTTATCGACGTTGGTAAATGTACCGTCGTCGTTGTCGTTGTCGTCCGAATCCTGTGCCATATGCATGTCCAGATCCTGTGGCATAGGGATGTCTGGCATGTCCGGTAGCGTTACGGCATTCTTGCCATGGCTTGGCGCCGGCACGACTGGCGGTCTTGTCTGTGGGGTGGTGTCCCCCGCCCCCAAACGAATCTGGCTCTTCGGCCAAAGCAGGAGCCAGCTTACGCATGCATTGAGGGTCATCTCATCATCTTCGTCGGCCCCAGCGGGTCGAATCGGAGGAAACAGCTTGTTGCATCCTGGCAGCACCCGAACTAGTTCAACCCTATACACTGTGGGTGGCATCAGATTACCGTGGCAAACGGGGTTTCCCGGTTGAACGATTCTGCCATTGGCAACATCGACCAACTCGCCGCCCACGAAGTGCAGGAGTGTGCAAGGAACGTCAGCGGCGCCCTGCGAAAACATGTAGGGCATCAGGGATGCCCAGTCAAAGGCAAGGAGATGAAGTCATCGGCCGAGAGGCTTAGTTACCGTGATGCCGTCGAGCTCGGCTAATGTCAAGGCACCGACAACGGCGGGCATGCAACTGACGGAGGGGCCGCTTGCTGGTGAGGTGCCGGCCGGCGTACACCCGGGTGCATTAAGCTCCAATGGCCGTGCTGGCGCTGGAGACATGAATACCGCTTCCGTCGGAGACACCAATGGCGCCGCCGGAGACACCAATGGCGCCGCCTGCGTGTTGTGCGAGTTGCTGGTCGTGAAGCTGGGAACCGAGGGAGGCCCCTGTTGGCCGCCCACAATCCACATCGTCAGCCCATGAATCAATGTAGGCACCATGGCGGTGAGCGTCGTTCCCAGTTGTTGTTGCACTTCCTCTTGGACAATCTCCGGAATCCGCGCCACTTGTGCCTTGAGTGCTTCAACCTCGCATGACTGGCTTTCCAAGCTGGTATTTTTCTCCTTTCGCCCACCAGTGGTATAGTATGACGACAATTTTGTGGACAAGCCTTTGCCGGCCACACGACCAGCTGACGACGGCTTACTGAGCTTATCCTTGTTTTTCATTATGTTCGACGCCCTATTTAAAGGGGTGTCGAAAGGGGAGCTCTGAGACGACCCCGCGCTACTGCTTTCAGTGTCCTGCAGAAGGAACGTGAACCATTTAGAAATATTGGGGTTTAATTAGAATGCAACCATATGGAGCTAATTGCGCAGGGGTGTATTCCTTACCAGAACAAGCTCAAGCGCCCTGGTCTTCGGATCCATGGTAAGCTCCTTTGTTACCGGGTCCTCCTTGTACCGGGCCCTGAGAAAGTTCCTGGTCTGCTTGTCACGATATTTCTCGAAGAAGAGTGGTAGGCCTTGCTCGGCACGCTCCGCTTCCTCCTTGTCCCATATAGGCTCCGCCACTCTGTAACCGCCGGGACCGAGTTGGTGGACCCCTAAGTTCAACTGCCGCATTTCTTCCCCCCACTAACTTGATTCGGAGGTTGCGCTGCTCTCGTACTTGATCTTGAACTCCTTGTAGTCATCTTCGCTGATCAAAGGATATTTTGCCTTGATCTTATCATAACTATCACCTTTTTCAATCATTGCCTTCACCGTGCTTCTCCAAGTAGACAGGGACGTGCTCATCCTTGTGAGGGCAACACTGTTCACTTTATTCCCTGAGAGGCGTGTGTTTGCAAAGTCAGCGGGGAACTTGTATCATTCGTGCAGCTTCGTGAAGAGGAGGCTGCGCAAATTCCCTCGATCCTTATGCCTTAGGTTCTCGGTGTTGATCGAGACGGTGCTCTGGAGAATCCACCCGAGCTGAACCGAGTACCCCTTCACTACTTCTTTGGGCACCGTCGGATGCCCGTCGGAGTTCACTTTAGTAAATTCCTCCTTGACGGTGCCGAGCACGCTCGGGCGCCGGTCCTTCAGTTGCCTCTTCGGTTGGCTGCCATCTGTGCATGCGCCACCATCATCAGTGGTGGCATCCTCGGTGGCACCATCACTGGTGTCATCCCCGACGCCACTAGGGGTTGTGTAGTCAGGATCGGTGTCTTCCGCGGCGTCCTTATAGCGGTGAGGTTCTTCCTCCATCTCCTGGGACAGCTCCCAGAATTGCTTGCCGCCCGAACCGCCGGCCTCATCGTTGTGGGCCATGTTTTGCTCTAAATAGGAAAAAAGTTTGGTCAAACAGTAGGTTATTGTCAAGGAACAAGATCATGGTCTCATCATTTAGGGTTTGTCGACACTGAGGCATCCTAAAAGCTAAGCTTTTATCAGTTAGGGTTTGTCGACGCCGAGGCACCCTAAAAGCATAAGCGTACATCATTTAGGTTCTCATCGACACCGAGGCACCCTAAAAGCCAAGGTTTCATCATTTAGGGATTTTTGACGTCGAGGCACCCTAAATGCTAAGTTAAGTTTTCATCATTTAGGGTTTATCGATGCCGAGGCACCCTAGGTTGGGCCTAATCACTTGGCACTAAGCACTTGGCTCTATTGCCACCTATGTTGGGTTTATCATCTAGGGTTTATCGATGCTAAGGAGAATTCTAAGTTGGGCCTAATCACTTGGCTCTATTGCCACCTATGGTTTAATGCAGCAAGAATAAAGGGGCAGTTGATCCTACTTAATTAAGTACTAAGATACCCTGGCCCATGCATTAGTCGCAAGTACCCCATATGTCCTATTTTTAGCAAAGTCATGCTAAAATTGACCGAAAATTTCAGCATGACCTTTGCTGAAAATAGGACATATGGAGTACCCGAATTTGCCAGAACGGAAGTTAATCGACATTCTGGCAAACTCAAGGGCCTCTCGGGGTACAACAGCAGCATCACAAGTTGACAAAATTCCCAAGTAGTACAACAGCAGCATCACAAGTACTACCAATGAACATATAATCCAGCACATTCTAAATTTTGATAAATGATAGCAAGTTCACTCATGCTGACAGCAACAAACTTATAACAACATAAATGAAATTGCAGTTCCAAGTGGGTATGGGAAATAATAAAACCAGATAAATGATTTTGTTCACTCCACTTTACAAAAATAAAGAAATGATTTTGTTCAATACATCTGGTAAGCTGCACACTGTCTAATATGTGTCATAAATGACAAAGTTGCACACTGTCTAATATGTGTCATAAATGACACTAAGATCTCATTACACTCTACATATGCAGCATCTATAGAAAGAGACCATCAGTAATATTCGGGTACTGTCACAAAAATCAGTGTTAGGCGTGCAAAGATCCCCCACCACGTCCTCGAGCCAGCTACCATAGCATGGTACTGTCGGTTACTTTTGGACATCAAGCATGTTACCCTTTTCTTTCTGCTGAACATTGTTCAAACTCTGAATAAGAAACAATTTGGAGAGAAGCACATCTATTATAGCTTACTGGCTCAGCAGAGTATGATGTAATATCTTCTCTAAATGGTTGTGTCAATTCCATCTTACACGGACAACCGCAATGTGTTGCAAGACTCACAAGCATGCAAGGCACATCTTCTGTATCAAGGAGAAAAGAAGCAGATATTTGGCAAGGTCTTTCGGTACTGTTCAAAGGCACTTGTCTGTTGGAGTAATCGAAAGTGAGTTGTGTTTAATCAGGCAAGTACTACTAGTTATACGTGTGCAAGGTTATTGTGATGGATCAGGGAAGAAGTTTTGGAACTTGTTTTACCTGCAGCCTATGTGGGTTTAGAAGGTAGAAAAATGTTATTGAAATGCTGAATTTGTTTTGGAGCTTGCAGGTACAGTTACATGGATATCGCTCTTCATGATTTATACTCAAACATCAATGATCAATGATTAATGATTTATACTCCAACAATTCCAGGAATGATTTTAGGATATTAGTCTAGATTAGGAGTTTTAAATCGAGTACTCCATCAGATTAGGATACTACTCTAGATTAGTGTAGCCACTATCTAACAAAATTTTTCAGAACTGAATTTTAGAGTACTCTAAATGCTGTGTGCCCTAGTTTTTCTGTATTCCCTGGCATTTCTGTAACATTCACTTGCATGAAAATTTTAACATGTTGAGAAAAATTCAGTAACATGAATTTGAAATTGAGTACTCAGTGTAATGATTAAATGCACACAATTTTGGTATTAGCTTCCCATTCAACTTTTGCGAAAATTTCAAATACGCTAAGTATCATTGCTAGTGGTTGACTGACTAGAGAAGAGAAGACAGTTTAGTTGGCATGGTTCAGACTAGTAATTTGAGTTCAAGAATGTTCCTATTCTCTCATTGTTACCAAGCATGATTTGGCTAAGCCAAGAATGATCTTGCTTGCATTGCCGCCTTTTCTACATGAAGCAATAGGGTAGGTTCAGTTTCACTGAATTTTTGAAACTATACATCATTTGCTGAATTTTTGCTCTACATCACTTGCTCTTTGTAAATTATTGCACATATCAAGTGACTAAATTTTTGAAAATAGGTGAACCTCTTCAGCAAACGCAAAACAGTTAACTGAAACTGTCTAAAATAGTTAAGTCCACTTGATGCTTAGCTAATGCAGGCCAACATAATGAATTGAACAACGAATATGTGCTCTGCAATACATGCAGGCCAACAGAGAGGATGTTGTTACAAGAGAGCAAGAAGCCTGCCGCCATGGCCCTAGGGTTTGCAGGGGAGGGGGTGGAGGAGAAAGGAGGAATCACCTGGGGGAGAGGATGGAGGAATGGAGGAAGACGACGGCGCTGAAGCTCCGGCAGCGGCTGGGCGTTGAAGCACCAGTGACACGCGGCGCGCTCCTCCACTCGCCTGTCTCTGCATCTCGGCTAGGGAGGGAGGACATCGTGGGCGCGGGCGCGGGCGGAGGGGGGACGGCGAGGGAGGCGGCGCTCGGCTCGGCGTCGCGTGGCCTGGCTGAGCTGAGGTAGAGGCGGTCGTCATCTCCTCCTCCTGGTCCTCCTCCTGGTCCTCCTCCTCCGGCTCGGGGCGCGGGGGCGCGGGGGCGG
>NC_041389.1:165708442-165709101 GCF_002162155.2 Triticum dicoccoides
GGGAGCTGTGGTGGTGGGGGCGCGGGGGCGGCGGGGCCGGAGTCCGGCGGGGGTCGGGGCAGCGGCGTCGGGGCAGCGCGCGGGTGGATCTGGCGAGGGAGAGGGACGAAGGGGATCTGGCGAGAGGGAGAGGGAGGAACTAGCTAGGGGGGAAGCTTACTAATGGCGCACCCCGCAGCGGTGCGCCATTAGTATGTTTTTTTAGATAGCAATGGCGCACCCGCGGTCGGTGCGCCATTAGTAATCTTTTTTTTATATAGCAATGGCGCACCAGCCAGAGGTACGCCATTAGTAATCTTTTTTTATATAGCAATGGCGCACCAGCCAGAGGTGCGCCATAAGTAATTTTTTTTAATTTTTTGTTGCATCTAATAATTTTTTAGAAAATGAATATGAATATGAAACAGTAATAATTTTTAATAAAAACAGTAATATTTTTTTAAAATATCAGCAAAATTTTTATTTGAAAATATTTATGAATATAAAAAAATATCATCAAATTTATTGTTTGAAAATTTCATCAAATTTGTTATTTGAAAATATAATCAAATTTGTTTTTTTTTGGAATTTTAGTTGCATTCATTTGTGACGGTGGAGCGGGACGAGGAGGGTGCGGGGGGTCATTAGCGGCGGTGGAGCGGGGGAGGGTGCGATGGGTC
>NC_041389.1:165709197-165727143 GCF_002162155.2 Triticum dicoccoides
CGGGGGAGGGTGCGGGGGGTCGGCTGTGGCGGCCGATGGAGCGGGGGAGGGTGCAGTTGGTCGTCGGCGGCGGTGGAGGGGGGAGGGTGTGGGGGGTTGGCGGCGGCGGCCGGTGGAGCGCGGGAGTGGGTGCGGGGGGTGCTCGGCGGCGAGGGGGACCGGATCTGGCGAGGTGGGATAGCGATCGAGATGGAGGGGGATCGAGATCGAGTGTCCACGGAATTTAAAAATATTCATGAGTTCAAAAAGTGCCCATGAAATACAATCGAGAAATGAAGGCTACAATTTAAATACAATCGATCTTAGCTAGCTATCTGTTCACAATCTTCTTGCCCTTATTTTTCGTAAATGGAGTTCTTCTCTTGAACGGACGTCCTTTAGGTAGGGTGGTCCTGCTTCTTCTTGTGGTGTGTGCTGATACTTCATCGTCGTCGTCATGTTCCATCTTCAGGTCGCCGTACTTGTCGAAGTCTTGCTTATTGGCAACTCCATCCATTCCGATGATCTTCCTTTTGCCTCTCCTCACGACAACAAGACTGGGCTTTGGCGGGTCGGTAATGAAGAAGCATTGGTCCACTTGGGAAGCCAGTACCCATGGCTCATTTTTTGCGGTGACCTTTGCGCCCGCGGTCTTGGATTTGGCTTCGCGTATAACCATGGTGGTGAAATACCGGTCTTCTTTTATGACGCTCTTGGCCCAGCTAACACGGAACATCGGGACCTTCTATCCAGCGTAGCTCAGCTCCCAGATCTCCTCGATGCTTCTGTAGTATCTGGCCTTCTCGTTCCCGTGTAGGATTCCATCGTTACCCTGGAGTTCTGATAACCATCGCTCTTCATGTCCTTTCCCTCGGTGTAGAATGTGTAGCCGTTGATATCGTACGCCTCATACGTCATCAGGTTGTGCTCAGCGCCCTGTGACAAGGCGAATATGAGTTATTCTTCCGCGGAAGAATCCTCATGTAAAGGGTACGACAGAAGCTTCTGCTTGAACCAATGCGTGAAACATGAGTTGTGCTCTTTGATTATATCTCCGTTCGTCCTCTATTGGCCTTGGTCGTTGTACGTCTTCTCAATAAAGGTTTTGTGCTCTACCACCAAAGGATCGACCATGTCTATGTGTTGTAGCCTGACTAGGTTTGCTCTTTCAAAGTCGGCGACACGACCCTCGAAGTCGACATGCATTTCGCGGCGACCCTCACGGTAACCCCATCCAGCGAGCCTGCCGAGGTGCCTGTTGACGGGCAGACCAACGGGGTTCTCGATGCCTAGATAATTCATTGTCGACGTTCTAGGAACGGGGGTCCCCAGACTTGCCTGCCTGCGGCGTGGCTCAAAGGGGGCCCAGCACGGCCCATCTTCATCAACACAAGCTCAAGACCCTCGCGAGGGGGCCAAGCCTCGCATGGCGGACGACAAGGAGCTTCCTCAGGCACGGCCTCATCAGGCTGGCTCACGAGGAGGCGAACAGTTCAAGGCGGGGTACCTCGTGAGGTGCCCATGACGCAAGCCATGACGACCGAGGGCGCCAGTCGGGCGCTAGCCGGCGCAGTGTCCCCCTTTCCTCTTTGGTGCAAAGGGAGCAAGCGCAGGCGAGAGCATCAAGCAAAGGCATCCATTTCGGTGCAACGAGACCAAGACCAGCCCAACGGCAGGAAGGAAGTCATTGTGGAGCCCAAGCAGGCGTCACCACCAGAGCCTTTGATAGGCGAGGACCAACTTTAGTCAGGATAAGTGTACCCGATGTTCCACTTCAAAATGGCCAATTATTGGCGCCCTTCCCGCTCAATATTTGGGAAGAGGCCCAGGGCCTTTGCCTATAAATAGGACTAGCCACCCCTAGGGAAGAGGCATCTAGAGGCATCTAGTAGTACCGGAATCAAGAGAGAAAGAGCAGAGAGAGCGACTGAACTCCTCCTAGCAGTTCACCGCACCAGCCAAGAACAGACCCTCACGAGGCTGTTCTTCCTTGTATTGTTCATCATCAGCCCAAGAGGCAATCCACCACACCACACACTGGAGTATGGTATTACACCACACTGGTGGCCTGAACCAGTATAAACTGTGTGTCTCTTGTGTTGTTCCTTTTGTAGTTTAGATCCTAGCGAGTCGGCGAGAAGCAGGTAGGTAGAGGGCGAAATCTCCGCGCGCACCCCAGTGTTCGAACCTCAAGGGTCTACCGGAACACAAAATCCGACATCTGGTGCGCTAGGTAGGGGTGCGCCAGAATTCGTCTTCCATCACCCTGTTCTTCTCCGACCGTTGCATCCATGTCTGACGCTCGTCGGGCTCGCGCCGAGCGCCGAGCCGCCCTCGCTTCCCGCATCGCCCAGACGGCTCCTGTCGGCGGGCGCCCTCGTTGTTCCCCATCACCTGTCGTCAACGCCGCCACCGGCCTGGCGGGGAACGAGCAGCAAGCATCGTCCCAGCATCCGTCCATGAGGTGAGACGGCCGCACTGCTACACCCTCGCTCACCCCAGCTGGTTCTTTGTCCCGCGCGCCCCACGCGGCCATGGAGGCTCGAGCTGCGCTCATCGCGGCAAACGAGCTCTTGCGCTACCGCCCCCACACCATCCTTCTCGCTGCACCGCGCCCCGCCCTGCGCGGGCAATGAAGCTCCGGGGGCGCCTCAGCCGCCTCCCCCTCAAGAAGGCGCCCTGGCTCCAAGGTGCGTGGCCCCTGGGCGGAACCCACTCTGTCAGGCGCCAGCGCGGCAAGAGTAGAGCTGTCAAGAAGTCCCTCGCCCTCGAGAAGCTGCCCGAGCGCTCCCTGCTCCGGCTCGTCGCGAACACGCTCCTACTCCAGCACGTCAAGAGCCCGCGCTGCTCCCAGCTGCAGCGCATGGGGACCCGCAGGACCAAGCTCTTCGTCACCCAAGGCCTCCCGTGGCCACAGCGGGCTGCCGCGCCTTCCCCGCCGAGATGCGCAGCGTCGCGTGGCCCGGCAAGTTCAAGCCAGACCTGCCTCCTTGCTACGACGGTACGGCTGACCCTGTAGAGTTCCTCCAGCTCTACGAGCTGGGCATCGAGGCTGCCAACGGAGACGAGAAGGTCGTGGCGAACTGGTTTCCCATGGCGCTCAAGGACGGTGCCCGCACCTGGCTCCTGAACCTGGCTCCAGGCACGATTTCCTCCTGGGACGAGATGCGCACCCGCTTCATCGCCAACTTCCAGGGTACTCGCGACCGGCCACCCGCCGTGAGTGACATGCGCCGTATCAAGCAACAGCCAGGGGAAACCCTGCAGAAGTACATCCAACACTTCTACAATGCGCGCCTCGAGATTCCCAAGGTTACCGAGGAGGCCATCATCTCAGCCTTCTCCGACGGCGTGCGCGACATCAAGATGAAGGAGGAGCTGGCGATGCATGAAGACCTGTGCACCTCCTTGGAGTTGTTCAACTTGGCAACCAAGTGCGCCAGGGCTGAGGAAGGGCGTCTCTTCCTCCTTGAGCTGCCTACCGCAGACCCAGAAGAGAAGAAGCCCAAGGCCAAGGACGTGAAGCGCAAGGGGGCTGCCGTGCTCGCGGCAGAACCAGACACCAAGCGGGGCAGAGATCAGCCCGAATCTTCCAAGGGCAGTCAGTACTGCGTGTACCACGACCTCCACACCCACAACAGCAATGAATGCCAAGAGCTCCGAGTCGTGCGTGAAGGAAGGGTCGGCCGATGTCCTGACCGCAGCGACCGTGGCTACAGCCGAGGAGGAGGAAGGAACGCAGGACGCTCGGAAGACTGCGACCCTCGCCAAGGGTGGCGCGACCAACCACGCGAGGATCGCTGGCAGGACCCGCCTCGCGAGGGAGCATGGAGGGATCAGCCTCACGAGGATCGCCCGCAAGGTAACGCAGGCCTCCCTCCATTGCCGCCGCAGCCAAGGAGAAATGAGGACCGTCATCAGGACAAGGGGGCTGGGGGCTTCCATGAACCATGTGCGATCGCCTGCATCCTGGGTGGAGCTCAAGCCCCAGCCTCTCAGTGCATCTTCAAGCAGTTCGCCTGCGAAGTGAATGCAGTCCTCCCCAAGCTCGAGGCCACGCGCCCTCTCAGGTAGTTGGCGTGCACCATCACGTTCAGCTCAGCGGATCATCTCAAGTGCGCGGCCACAACCGGAGTCCTCCCGATGCTTTGTTCCCTAATCATCAGCAACGTGCTAGTCACCAGGACCCTCATCGATGGTGGGGCAGGGCTCAACGTCCTGTCCGTGGAAACATTCAACAATCTCCAAGTGCCCTATAATCAGCTTCAGCCAACCAAGCCTTTCTCCGGAGTCACCGATGGCTCCACGGTCCCGATTGGGCAGGTCCGCCTCCCTGTCACTTTCGGGGCACGCGACAACTACCGCACCGAGCTCATCGACTTCGACGTCGCCCACATCCACCTGCCATACAACGCCATCCTCGGGTACCCAGCGCTGGCCAAGTTCATGGCCGTAACCCACCATGGCTACAACGTCCTCAAGATGCCAGGAAGTGGCAGAGTTATCACGGTACCCTGCGAGGAGAAAGACGCGGTGTGCTCCCTGGAGCGAGCCTTTCAGGTCGCATCACTGGAAGACTCGGATCGCGGAAGCAGGAGGCTTCTCGGGGCCGCTCCCAAGAAGAAGAAGACATTGTCCAGCCCGGCCCCTCACGAGACAGGCCCCTCAGGGCCCGCGCCTGCCCAGGGGGAACCTCCTTCCATCGCATAGGGAAGTGCGCCGGGCGCCCTCCTTAGGCAGGGCTCGGGGGCTCTCCCCTCGAGGGCCGCCGACCTCGCCAAGGTCACAAGGGAGGCGCTTGGGCACCACATGGAGGCATGTTTCGAAGCATGTTTCCCTCAAGAAGGAGCAAGACAAGGAGGGCCAAACCCTCAGCAGTTCGTCAGCAAGGCCATTCAGGAGCTACAGGAGTGAAGAGTCGTGAGAGGCAGCCGCCGCTTACCCACTGTGGCCCCCCATCCAAGCGAGGATGGTGGGCCGCGCGTCTGCATCGACATACCAGGGCTCAACCGAGCCACATCTCAAGAGAGCCTCTGGCCCTCGCAAGTGGGGCGCTGCGAAGGTCCACCCCGCAGCTACGTTCGCATGCCTTATGGCTTGCCGAACGCGGCTGCCATGTACCAGCGCCTCATGAGGGGCATCCTGGAGGCACGAGAGGTCAGGCATTCCGCAGCCCTGGCGGAGATGGAGATGGTCCCCGAGGAGCCACCAGCGCCTCCGGAGCCTCCCGAGGCCCCAGGGCCTGGGGGCTCGTGAGGATCGGCTACCACAGCCTACCGAGTCTGCTACACCAACACCCCTTCGTCTTCAACATCATCAGCTGACATCTTTCAAGTTTCATTTCCAGCTGGGAGCGCCCTCAGGGCTGCATCATTCCCAGGCCATGTGGGTCCGTCCCTACGGCGTGTATCCCTTTTGCTCGTGTTTTTAGCTTACCTTTTTGGGGGCGCCCCTCGGGCTGCATTATCCCCAAGCCGCTCGGGGCAGACCAAGCGGCGTGTACCCTTCTTGCGTTTATCTTAGGGCCATGCTGTCGACCCATCATGCTTGTTATTTGGTGCCTGTCCGTGGCACCTTTTCTTCCTGGATGTCGAAAGCTTGCGCGTTAAAGGGGGGGGGGGGGTACCTGAGCATCACGACTCAGGGCTCCTACCGGCTCTCTAGCCCTCACCCTCTGGTCTTGTCCATGGCATCGCGACCTGGCATACCAGGGACGGCTGAGACCAGCTCGAGGGCCGGGACCCGAGGATGTAGAGTTTCGACATCTAACCAAGCTTGCGCGTTAAAGGGGGGGTACCTGAGCATCGCGACTCAGGGCCCCTACCGGCTCTCCAGCCCTCATCCTCTGGTCTTGTCCACGGCATCGCGACCTGGCATACCAGCGACGGCTGAGACTAGCTCAAGGGTCGGGATCCGAGGACGTAGAGTTCTGACATCTAACCAAATTTGTAGGAACACACCCCAAGATAAGGCCCAGTGCCAGGCGCAACCTGCCTTGAGGTAGGGCCCCGTGAGTCCCGCGCTGGCTCACGGGTGCCCAGATAAACCTCGTCAGGCTCTACCGTGCTAGCCACATGTCATGGCGGGGCTGTACATGCCCAAGGGGCTCCTCCCGGAGGGGAGCCCCCTCCCACGCACCAGTGGAAGCACCATGCTCCGTGCTGGCTGACGACACTGCTGAGGAGCGGCTATGCCCATACACATACGGAAGCGCTATGCTTCGCGCTGGTGATAAACAACTGAGGGTGGCCTCCGGGCCGCATCAACCTCAGGGAGCCCAGAGCTCAGTGTCTAGCCTCATCGCAACGCCTCCACTCGGGAGTGCCGCGCGAGGGGGCTGGGCAAGGGGGCTGCGCCTGGGTCACGCCCAGACGCACGCCACCCAGCTAGGCCCCCCGGGCCTGGTTCGTCGCACGTCCCTCCCCGAGTGGAGCCAAGGTACGAAGGCCATTTGAGCGTCAAGGGGGACTCCTGAGCATCGCGACTAAGGAGCCTAACTGGTCACGTAGCCCCTCACTCCTTAGTTCCGGAAGGCTAACGGCAGTTGAGGTATGCGCGGGGCCGGGCTCTGCAGACGTAGAACGGCAGATCCACCTGCATCTCACCTCCCTAAGGAGTCACCCCCACATCTCACCTCCCTACTTGCTGTTCGAGCGCCAAGGGCGACTCCTGAGCATCGCGACTCAGGAGCCTAACTTGTCACGTAGCTCCTCACTCCTTGGTCCCGTCCTGGTTTCCGGTCGGGGCTAACGGTGGCTGAGGTATGTGCGGGGCTGGGCTCTGCCGGCGTAGAACGTAAGCAAGTAGGAAGGAAATAGCGCAGATTTCAAGGAATTCAAAAGCAAATATTACAGTCCATACTGTTATCACAACACCAAATGCAAGTCTTAACGCCTCCTCGAGGCATGGTACATGTGGAGGAATTAAAAGCAGGACGGGAGCCATAACGGAGTCACTTGCCGGCGGTGGAGCTGCGTGGACCGGGTTCGCCTCGTGGAGCTGCAGGGTCGGCAGCGCCCCGCTTCGGCTTGGTGCTGAAGGCCCGGAACTTCCCCAGCAGAGCCTCTGCACGACCCTTCACCACCTCAGCAGCGGCAACGGCATGCTCGCCGCTCACTGGCTCCAGCATGCTGTCGAGGTCAATGTTGGGGTCGCGAAGATAGATGTGGGTAAGGACCCGCGTCAGTGCTGCAGAAGACAAGGCACGCGCCTCGGCCTCAGCCGTAGGGCCAAGGCCAAGGGTAACATCTTCAAGAGCACGAACCAGGAAGGGAAGCGGCTTGGCGGGGCCGTCCTCCTCGCCGGCCAGCGGGCTCTTCGGGCCGCTCTCATAAAGCGTCTTCAGCAAAGTGCGAGCCTTCTTCTCCATCTCCGTGAAGGCCACGCGATCCTCGGCAAGAACCCATGCCTTGCTGTCCAGCTCGACCTTCCTCGCCTCCAGCACTTGCTCCAGCGCGCCTAGGCGGTCACGGCACTTCTTGAGCTTGGCGTCCTGGTCCTTGACGGCCGCCTTGCGAGCCTTCATGCCTTCCTCCTGCTCTTGGCGAAGGCGGGTCTCCTCAGCGAGCTGGTCCTGCAGGTCCTTCAGCTCGCTCTCTAGCGCCTCACAGCGACCTCGGGCATTAGCCGCCTCCCCCAAGGCGGCGTCGCGAGCATACTTCGCCCCAAGGACGGCCTGCTTCTCCTCGTCGCAAGCCGTCGAGGCCTGGACCAATGCCACCCGAATAAGAGCATTGGAGCGAATCCAGCCAAAAGCTAGCTCCAAGCGCCCGGCCACTAAACGAGGGTCGGCGCCCAGAAGATCCTACCGCAGACGGTCCAGTTCGGCAGCAGCACGATCTAGAACAGTAGGAGGAGTCGGGGAGACAACAGTCGGTGGAGTAGGAGGAGAAGACGGCAGCATGACCACGGTGTCCTGAGGTGGAGCCTGGTGCCCCCAACGGCTGTGGTGGCGGCATCAGGCAAGGGCACCTTGGGAGTCACTTGGGGCATGGGGCTAAGCTCGCCCTAGCCGGCTCAGCCAGGCCTCGCGAGGACGCCCGGGCAGGAGAGGCCCGTGCGTCACGGTCACCTTCTTTCACGGGCAGAGGCGCTGCCATGGAAGGAACCTCAGGAGCTCCCTTCGACTTCTTTGCCGCGGGCGCCAGCCTAGCCGGGAGATACGAACGTCAAGCCGCAGCAACAGAATAAGAAATAATATAGGAACCAAGCGCTTACAGGTCGTCGCTCGCGAGCTCGAGCAGCCTCCGACCGTACTTGAAGCCCGAGAGCCGGCTGCAAGGATCAGCCTCAAGGAGCTCGGGTGCAGGAGGTGCGTCTGTGGATTGCCTCGGGTCCGGGGCAGACCCGCGGGGGATCAGCCCGGTCCTATCCTTCTTCGGGATCGGGGGCAGGCTCCCACCGCCCTGCTCGTCATCATCCTCGTCGTCATCACTCATGGAGAGGCGGACAGCGCGGGACCTGCGCCGAAGGGGGGGGGAGCTCTTGACTCCCCGTCAGTCGCCTCGGAGTCAGCCCCCTTTTCCCACTCCCCTTCTTCCTTCTCTTCGCTGGAGTCGCCGGAGGACACGTCCACCGGGTCCTCAGGAGCCTCCGCGGGCACGAGCCCGTCCCCGTTGAAGACGGGCACGGACCCCACTACCGGCTCCCAGTCCTCGCGGAGGAACAGGGGCGCAGGAGCGCCCTCCAACCTCACCACCTCGCCCCCGAGCAAAGACTGGAGAACCGCAGCCAGATCCTCGACGGCCAAGACCGCGGGGCTCGGATGGGGCCTCCACATCGGAAGTGGGTACTGACGAAGCGGAGCCAGCTGGTGCTCCAGGAATTCCCTCAGCAGCAAGGTGCCAGTCAGCTTCGGCGCTGCCATGCTGGTCGGCCTCAGATCCGCGTCCATCTTCGCCAACACCAGCCTCGCGTGGGGGTCCACAAGCTCCACTCGAGACCAGTCGTCGGAGCTCGAGGGATGCCTCGTGGGCAAGATCAGCTGAGGATGGATGCGCCCAGCATCTACCAAGACCCACTTACTCCTGAAGCCCTCAATCCTCTTCCCGGGGTTCGAAATGGCGATGGAGCTACCGTACGCAACGAAGCTCGCGCACGCAGAGACGGGACCACGAGAGGTCCGGAGGGAGAAGTAGTGGTGCAGCAAGGCCACTGAGGGCTTCACCCCTACGTGAGCCTCGCAATAGTAGGCGAAGATTGCCAGAAGAAGGACAGAATTGGGGTGGAGATGCAGAGCTTGAAGGTTATAATGGCGGAGGATAGAGAAGAAGAACTCAAAAAAGGGAGGCACCAGACCGACAACAATGGCGCTCACGAAGATCGGATAGAAGGTGCTCCATTGGCCCTCAGGGAGGGCAGAGCCGGCCTTGAACACCTTCGCCCCATTGATGCCCTGCGCCGCCGCCATCTGGCACACCCGGGCAAGGCTCGCCTCTGATACGTTCGGCGAGTCCAAGGCGGACGAATACCAAGCTCCGGATGGGGCTTGGTGAGGCGCCATGACTTGCTAGGGCGTGCGGACGGAGTAGATCTGAAGATTTCGGAGGCAGGGAGGAGAGGCGCAAGAAAGGGGATCTGTGCAGCAACCGGAGAAAGCAAAGGAGGTAAAGCCTAGACAAGATGCCGCTCCTTTATCAACTCGCACGGTTGCTGAGGCGCCCATGTCCAATCAACCGCCACGCGATGCCCAAGGCCGCAGGTTATTAGGGCCCGCGATGCTTCGCACTTGCCCTTTCGCCTCTCTGCTCGGCCATGTCCGGGCATGCCTTGGGCCCGGGGGCTACTGTCGGCGTTCAGGGAACGGGGATCCCTAGACTTGCCTGCCTGTGGCCTGTGGCGTGGCTCAAAGGGGGCCCAGCACGGCCCATCTGTCAAATCCCTAGCTGCTGGTAGTGCTCTAGGCTAGCTCCATGTGTGCATCATGTTTAAATTTTTGAAACCTGAACTGAGGAATTTTGGAAGCCTCAAAAACTTAAATAAAAGAGGGGCAAAAACCCTAGAAATCTCATTCATTGCTCCAAAATGCTCTTCTTAAATGTTTGATAATTTTTGGTAAGGGTTCTGGTCCCAACCAAAATATTGAACATTTTTAAGGAATTATTTTTGGGACTTTGGATTTAATTCATTAGCTATTTGAATTTGAATTATATTCATATAATTAGAATATAATTTCAAATATCCCTGAAATATTTTATAAGCTTTTGGAAAAGTCCATCTAGCAATATAAAATATTCAGTGGAGTTTTGGCATTGTTTGAATTATTTTAAAATTCAAAACAGTGGCAAAATAATTTAAATAAAACAAAAACAGAAGAAAAATATAAAACAGAATTTACCTGGACCTTACCTGGCAGCCACCCACAGCCCAACACTGTGCAGCCCACCTGCGCAGGCCCAGCCCACCTCCTTTCCCCCCTTGTCCTCTTCCTCCTCTGCCAGGAGGACGAACAGAGGCGAGGCGTGGCGCGCGCCGACGCTGCCTCGGCCACCTCCTGCTTCCTCTCGTCGCCCTGGACTCCGTCCGCAACGCCACGCAGCCCCTGGCCCTTCTCACTCCCTCTGGACCGCTCCCCCTCCCCTGGCTCTCTCTTTCCCTCTCTTCCTGTGATCCCCGAGCGCACCGCAGCACGCCGCCAAGCACCACCGCGGCCACCGCCTTCCCCACGCCTCTCCGACGCGCCCCCGAGCTCCGCCGTGATGTTCCCGTCCCTACCACGGAGCCACAAGACGCCGGACGCCCTGGAGCACCGTCACCGACGCCATCTTCTTCCTCTGCACCGACGGCCGTCGTCGCTTGATTCGCCGGCCACAGAGCGTCCCCGGCCTCGCCCCCGCGCTCGTTGGACTCGCGGTGAGCCACTGAACCGTTCCCCTCTTCTTCCCATGCCGTTGGGCCGCTCTAGCCATTGCTTCCGCCGGAGCCGAGACGCTCCGCCGCACGGACTCGTCGCCGACGAAATCCCGGTGACCATTTGGTCACGGGCGTGCACCGTTGCGCTAGCCATGACCCGTAGAGCCCCTCCAGCGCCTCAGCTCCCTTGTTTGTGAGCTGCAGCGCCAGTCCCGCGAACCCGCGAGCTCCGGCCGCCGCCTCGGGCTTCATTCCGGCGAACCCCGGCCACCCCCGCACCTCCCGTTGGTCCCCCTAGATGCGCACGGGCACGGGCTACCTCCTGGTGCCCTTGGCGCGTAGATCCGTCGCCTCTGGCGTAACTCCGGCGAGCAACCACCGCTCTGGATCGTCGCCGTCGTCCAACCACCGGCAAATCCGACGTGGCGGGTCATTAGGGTCTAACCACCCCGCTAACCCAGGCCTAGGGCCACTGACAGGTGGGCCCTACCCTTTAATTAACCCGGCTAACCATTTAGTTAAGTCAATTAAACTCTGTTAAATCACTGTGCAGCTGACATGTGGGTCCCATAGGTCAGATTTGACCTGGACAACGCCGTTGACTTGCTGACGTCACTGTGAAGTCATGCTGACGCAGTAAATTCATTTCTGGATTTATTATTATTCAGGAAATTACAAAAAATGCCTAAAACTTCAATAAATCATAGAAAATTAACCGTAACTCCAAATTAAATAATTTATATATGAAAAATTATCAGAAAAATTCAAGGAATCCATCTGTACCATTTTCATGCATGTTAGAACAATTTATAGGTGCTGTTTAGCACAAATCAATTAAATGGCATTTGAATAATCACATATGGAGTTTAAATTTGAATCTTGTATTCAAACCAACTTCATTTAATCTGTTGCTAGTTGCATTAGCTCAAAACACATTCATTTTGCCATGTCATGATCATGCATCATATTGTGCATTTCATTGATTTGTGTTCCTTTCTGTGTTGCCGGTATTTGTCCCCTCTCTATAGACGTGATACCGATGATGTGATCGTTGACACTGATGAAGACTCAATGCTATCTTCAGAAGTGCCAGGCAAGCAAAACCCCCTTGTTCATTCCGATAAAATCCCACTCTCTCGCTCCTGCTCTTTTTTTTACTGCATTAGGACAACAACGACATATTTGTTACTTGCTGCGGTAGCTGAACCCCTTTATCCTTTGCATGACCTGTCATTGCCACAGTAAATAGATGAAACCCACTAGCATGAGTAGGAGTTGTTTGAGCCCTGTTGTGCCTACTCATTCATGTTTGTTGTCAGGCCTGCTATTGCTTAGAGTTGAGTCAGGTCTGATTCATCGGGGATGAATCAGAGGCGTGTGAACATGTCCTACTGTGTGTGAGCTAAGTGTATGAACACGATTTGGTAAAGGTAGCGGTGAGAGGCCATGTAGGAGTACATGGTGGGTTGTCTCATTGCAGCCGTCCTCAGGAACTGAGTTCTGTGTTTGTGATCCATGACCAGCTACTACCACACATTGGAATGCTTAAGTGCCCCTCTCGACTTATTAATCAACATGATCTCTGTCCAGGAGTTGCAACTAGTTTCTGGTGTTTGTAGGTAGTGTTAGTAGTCTACCAAGTGGCACCCGGTACAGGTGGGCTTGGGACAGACTAGGCACAGTGGCACGGTGTACCAAGTGGCACCCGGATGGTGGGCTTGGGAACCCTGCTCACATCGTTTGGGGCCGTGAGCGACACCCCGGCCGGATCTCCTTGCGGATGGAACCCGAATAGGCGATAAACCTGGACTAGAGACTTGTTCGATTAGTCAGGTCGTGGCCGACTCCCTCGCCCGGCTTCCGCTTGAAGGTTGCCGAGGTACATGACGTGTACAGGGCGGTAAGTGGCGAGAGCGTGTGTGAAGAAGTACACCCCTGCAGGGTTAACATCATCTATTCGAATAGCCGGATTCCTCGGATATGGAAACTTGGACCCCATTGCATAGTTCATAGACAAGTGAAAGTGGATACTCTAAAATACGCAAGATAAGCGTGAGTGCTATGGATGGCGTTCTCGCAGGGAGACGGAAGCGGATCCATAGTGGTGTATTGATATGGTGAATATGTGGACTCGTGTGCGCCACCTCAAAGAGTTACTTGCAGTCGTAGTTCAGGTTAGCCACCGAGTCAAAGCTGGCTTGCTGCAGTTAAACCCCACCATCCCTTTGTTGATAATGATGCATATGTAGATAGTTCTGATGTAAGTCTTGCTGGGTACATTTGTACTCACGTTTGCCTATTTATGTTTTTTGCAGAGAGACTTCGGTCTCGTTAGTAGTTCCGCGTGGACTTCGACGTTTAGCTTGTTACCTCAGCTACGATCTTGTGCCCTCGGCAGGATCTGATAGATAGTCAGGCTTCTCAGCCTTTTTCATTTATAGATGTCTGTACTCAGACACGATAGCTTCCGCTTGTGCTTTGATTGTATGCTCTGAGTGTTGGGTCATGAGACCCATGTTTGTAATATCTCGCTCCTCGGAGCCTATTGAATATTTACTTGTGTTGTAGAGTCATGTTGTGATGCTATGCTGTATTTGCACATATCGAGCATATTGTGTGTATGTTATTGAAATGCTTGGTATGTGTGGGATCTGACCATCTAGTTGTTTATCTTTAGTAGCCTCTCTTACCGGGAAATGTCTCCTAGTGTTTCACTGAGCCATGGTAGCTTGCTACTGCTCCGGAACACTTAGGCTGGCCGGCATGTGTCCTTCTTCGTTCCTGTGTCTGTCCCTTCGGGGAAATGTCACGCGATGAATACCGGAGTCCTGTTAGCCCGCTACAGCCCGGTTCACCGGAGTCCTGCTAGCCCAGTGCTACAGCCTGGATTCGCTCGCTGATGACCGACACGTTCGATGCTGGGTCATGGATGCCTGTCCCTGTAAGTCTGTGCCACTTTGGGTTTACGACTAGCCATGTCAGCCCGGGCTCCTTATCATATGGATGCTAGCGACACTGTCATATACGTGTGCCAAAAGGCGCAAACGGTCCCGGGCAAAGGTAAGGCGACACCTGTGGGAATACCGTGCGTGAGCCGCAAAGTGATATGAGGTGTTACATGCTAGATCGATGTGGCATTGAGTCGGGGTCCTGACACCATCTTCATCAACACAAGCTCAAGACCCTCGCAAGGGGGCCAAGCCTCGCAGGGCGGATGACAAGGAGCTTCCTCAGGCACGGCCTCATCAAGCTGGCTCACGAGGAGGCAGAGAGTTCAAGGCGGGGTACCTAGCGAGGTGCCCATGACGCAAGTGATGACGACCGAGGGCGCCAGTCGGGCGCCAGCCTGCGCAGTGTCCCCCTTTCCTCTTTGGTGCAAAGGGAGCAAGCGCAGGCGAGAGAATCAAGGAAAGGCATCCATTTCGGTGCAATGAGACCAAGACCAGCCCAACAGCAGGAAGGAAGTCATTGTGGAGCCCAAGTAGGCGTCACCACCAGAGCCTTTGACAGGAGAGGACCAACTTTAGTCAGGATAAGTGTACCCAATCTTCCCCTTCAAAATGGCCAATTGTTGGCGCCCTTCCCGCTCAATATTTGGGAAGAGGCCCAGGGTGTTTGCCTATAAATAGGACTAGCCACCCCCAGGGAAGAGGCATCTAGAGGCATCTAGAAGTACCGGAATCAAGAGAGAAAGAGCAGAGAGAGCGACTGAACTCCTCCTAGCAGTTCACCGCACCAGCCAAGAACAGACCCTCGTGAGGTCGTTCTTCCTTGTATTGTTCATCATCAGCTCAAGAGTCAATCCACCACAGCACACACTGGAGTAGGGTATTACACCACAATGGTGGCCTGAACCAGTATAAACACTGTGTCTCTTGTGTTGTTCCTTTCGTAGTTTAGATCCTAGCGAGTCGGCGAGAAGCAGGTAGGTAGAGGGCGAAATCTCCGCGCGCACCCCAGTGTTCGAACCTCAAGGGTCTGCCGGAACCCGAAATCCGACATTCGTGCAGTAGGAGATGCAGTCTTCGGTCAGAAATCCCTTGCTATGCTTCCCTCTGGACGTGACATGTTGCCAACATATCCTTTGATGACACCATTCATCCTTTCGAACGGCATCATGCTGTGCAGGAACATTGGCCCGAGTTGGATGATATCCTCCACGATATGGACCAGCAGATGCACCATAACGTCGAAGAATGCAGGCGGGAAGTACATCTCAAGCTCGCATAGTATCACCACAATCTCTTCCTGTAGCCTTCTGAGTTGCCTCACACCAACCGACTTCCGAGAGATGACGTCAAAAAAGTTGCATAGGCCAAATAGCGTTTCATAGACGTGCGCGTCCATGATCCCACGGATTGCAACTGGAAGTATTTGCGTCATCAGCACGTGACAGTCATGAGACTTCATCCCGCTGAACTTCTGCTTCGCTGGGTCTAGGTATCTGCTTATCTTCCCCGCATAACCGTAAGGAAGTTTTACTCCTACGAGGCAGGTGAAAAACTGATCGATCTCCTTCTGACTTAGAGTGAAGCACGCGGGAGGGTAGTCATTTCCAGTCTTCTTGGCCTTTTTGCCTTTGCGACGACTTTCCATGTCCTGCTTCGCCTCATCATCATCATCATCATTAGCGTGAAGCTCCTCCCTGATGCCCATTGATTTCAAGTCTGCCCTTGCTTTCGGCCCATCTTTGGTCCTCTCTGGCATGTTGAGCAGGGTACCAAGTAGACTCTCGCACACGTTCTTCGTGATATGCATGACATCAAGGCTGTGAGGCACACGGTGGATCTTCCAGTACGGCAAGTCCCAGAAAACAGACCTCGTTTTCCATACCTTCAGCAGCAGCTCTGGCGCCTTTCACTTCTTTCCCGGCTCTGGCGCCTTTTGCTTCTTTCCCGGCAGTGGCCAATCTTTCCATTTTTTCAATAGCTCGTCTATTTCCTCGCTGCTCCTCGTACGCGGGCGTCTTCTGGGTTTGGTTTCACAATCGAACAGATCCTTGTGTTTCCTCCATGGGTCATCGTCGCGAAGCCACCTTCGATGTCCCATGAACACAATTTTCGAAGACCCGGGATCTCTATCTAGCTGGCGATACGTTGTGTCATCCATGCACCTGACACATCCAAAAAATCCGTGGACCACCGGCTCGCGCGAGATATTCGTAACCGAGATAGTCGTGCACCGTCGTGAGCAGTGCGGCTCTCATAGGGAAATATTCTTTCTCTGCAGCGTCCCACGTATTGGCTGGCGTTTTCCACAGCGTGTCTAGCTCCTCTTTCAGCATCCCCAGATATAGATTGATGTCGTTCCCTGGTTGTTTTGGCCCTTCAATTAGCATACTCATGTGAATGTACTTCCTCTTCATGCACAACCAGGGGGAAGGTTGTACATCCACACAAACACATTCCAGGTGCTATGTGTGCTTCTCTGGCTGCCAAACGGATTGACTCCATCGGTGCTCGCGCCCAGCACGATGTTCCTTGGATCCTTCCCAAATTCTGGGTGTTCGAAGTTCAACACTTGCCACTGGCTCCCATCCTTAGGGTGACTCAGCATCTTGTGTTTTTTATTTATCTCCGGATCATTTGCATCATCTTCTCGCTTCTTCTCCTCCCTACCCGCGTGCCAGCGCAGGAGCTTTGCTACCTTAGGATCCACGAAATACCACTACAGACGAGGAGTGATCGGAAAGTACCACACCACTTTTCGAGCAGCTTTCTTCCTCTTCTTGTATCGAGTGACGCCGCACACCGGACATATGGTAGACTACGCATGCTCGTCCCGATAAATGATGCAATTGTTCATGCACACATGGTATTTCATGTGCGGTAAATCTAGAGGACACACGATTTTCTTCGCCTCCTCGAAACTGGTCGGGCACTTGTTACCCTTGGGAAGACGTTCATGCCAGAATGACATGTTCTCGTCGAAGCATGCGTCGGTCATTTTGTGTTTTACCTTCATCTCAACAGCCTTGAGCGTTACTTTCAGGCGGGTATCCTCGGGCCTGCATCCTTCATACAATGGAGTAACCGTGTCTATCTCCAGTTGATCCAGCTTGGCTTTCTCTCAGGCGGCAGCTCTTGCGTTATCTGTCTGCTTGAGAAGCAGCTCTTGAATATGAGGGCCGGCATCTTCATCTTCGTGATCATGCCCTTCGTCTCCTCCGGCATCTTCCTCATCATCATGTCCTACATCTTGTACACGATGATTGTGTACAGCATCATCGTCATGATCATGTCCTGGAGATTCTTCGTCTTCTCGCCCACCCGAGCCGCGGTGGTTGTCTTGCTGCCCTTCCTCATTTCTTGCCCGGCCCCCATGGACGACTTCATAGTCATCTTCATCACCTTGCCACCGATAGCCATCCATGAAACCACGCAAGAGCAGGTGGTCCCGCTCCTGCCCAGAATCCGTGTCCGCAATAAGGCTCTTCAGCTTGCATCTTCGACACGGACATCTTATCTCCGTCTCGTTCTTTTGAAGCATCTCAGCCCTCGCGGAGCTCAAAAACCTATTCATGATGCCTTCGGTCATCCTGCGGACCATGGTCGCCTGCGGCGTAGAGCAAAACGATATTCTAGAACCAATAAAAAATTTGGCATGACTTTCCCTAAAAATAGGACCAAAAAGAATGCATAGTGCCAAAATTCTCGCCGAAACAGAAATGAATCAACATTCCGGCAAAATATTGGCAACTATCGCATTTCAAATACCGGTACCTGCAAACACAAACATATATGCAACACCACAAACATATGCAACACCACGAACATACATAGATCTAGCTAGGCCATAAAAAGTGCATGTGCACATTGTTGGAGGGAGAACAAGATAAAGATAGCTTCCTCCTTACTTACCTATCAAAAAAGGTAATTTAACCACTTAATTTGGATGAATCTATGGTGCAAATGAGGTGAGGAGGAGGAGGTAGCCGACACAAGCTTGGAGGAGGAGGTGGAGAGTATGAAGTGGGGAAAGTGAGTGGGTAGGTGTGGCTGTCCAAAATATCTTGTTGGTCCCAGGTTACTAATGGCGACCACCTGCAAATGCGCCATTAGTAACCCTGGTTACTAATGGCGCACCTGCTGGTGGTGCGCCATTAGTAGTTTTGCA
>NC_041389.1:165727430-165735084 GCF_002162155.2 Triticum dicoccoides
GCCATTACTAGTTTAAACTAGTAATGGCGCACTATGCCATGGTGCGCCATTAGTAGTTTTGCAAAAAAAAGAATAAACGAAAATACAGTAGTGCCGCACTATGTGGCTGGTGCGCCATTACTAGTTAGAACTAGTAATGGTGCATTATGCCTGGGTGCGCCATTAGTATGTTTGGAAAAAAAAATTGTTACTAGTGGTGCACCATGTGTCTGGTGCGCCATTAGAGTCTTCCACACTAATGGCGCACCAGCACATGGTGCGCCACTACTATATAGTAGTGGCGCACCACATGTATGGTGCGCCATTAGTATCCATTTCATCTATAGCCCTTTTCCTAGTAGTGAGTACTTCATCAGTGGGTGCCGGGACGGCACCCTTCTCAAGCACAAGCTCATACGCTCCGAGCCGGCCACCATGGCCATGCTCATGGTGACAGAGGACAAGTACGCCAACGCCGACTCCGCCATGAAGATCGAGGGGGCGCTGGATGAAGCCGGCAAAGCAAAGCCGGTTCCTCCTCCGAAGCCGACCGGCGAAAGCAGCCAGCAGCAACATCATCAGAACAACAAGCGCAAGGCCGACCAACAGGTGTAGCGTCACGACAACCGGCTCGTCACTGCTGCCGAGCCCGCGGCGGACCCAGCAGCAAAGCGCCGGCAGATGGGCAAGATGGCATGGCAGCCCACCATGAGTTTCGAAGAGGTGCTCGACGCCCCATGCAAGCACCACAGCGGCGCAAGATCCTGCACGCACGTGCTTCGGCAGTGCACCATCACCAAGCGCATCATGAGGGGGGACGTTCCGCCTCCTCTGGCTCCGGCTGCGGCTCCGGCCGCGGGGCAGCCACCTCTGCCTCCACCGCCGCCTCCCACCGGCGGCGCGATGCGGAACAACGCCTACCCAAACCAGAGAGCAGCGTACGTCGTCTTCACCAGCCTCAGCGATGACAAACGCAGCGAGCGCCTTCTCCGGCAGGAGGTGAACACTGGTCGGATCGCCCAATCACCTGGACCCGTGAGGATCACCCGGCAATCATGCCGAGTCCGGGTGGATACGCCCTCGTCCTCAACCCCATCATCATTGCGCGGCGCACATGCAAGTTCTCTCGAGTCCTCATCGACGGCGGCAGCAGCATCAACATCCTCTACCGCGACACGATGACCAAGCTCGGCCTCAAGGCCGAGGACCTGGAGCCGACCGGACAGTCTTCCACGGCATCGTGCCCGGCCTTTCCTGCTCGCCCATTGGCCTGGTCCGGCTCGATGGCCTGTTCGGCGACAACAGCCACTTCCGACGCGAGCCAATTGGTGGACCTGTCCAGCACATAACATGCATTGCTGACCGGCCCGCGCTCGCCAAGTTCATGGCGGTTCCCCACTACGCATACCTGAAGATGAAGATGCCGGGTCCCAAGGGCCTCATTACCGTCACCGGCGACTACCGCAAGTCTCTGGAGTGCGCCCGAGACGGCGCCAAGGTGGCCGAGTCGCTGGTCAACGCCGAGGAGCGGCGCCAGCTCGACTAGATCGTCGCCTTGGCAGGCGAGGCCTCCGATGCGTCGATCCCGACCTCGGACCCGTCCGATGAGGCTGCCTACAAGCCCTTCGAGGAGACCAAGAAAGTGAAGCTCAACCCTGAAGACCCCAGCTGCAGCAAATACATTGTCGTAGGCGCCCGCCTTGATAGCAAAGAGGAAGGCGAGCGTGAGAATCGGGATATCTTCGCATGGACCCCCAAGGACATGCCGGGTATCCCGAGGAAGTACACCGAGCACAAACTTCACGTCCACAAGGACGCCAAGCCTGTTCGTCAACTTCTCCGACGATTTTCTGAAGAGAAGAGAAGAATCATTGGTGAAGAGGTCGCTAAGCTTCTGGTGGCCGGCATCATAATGGAACTGTTTCACCCCGAGTGGCTGGCCAATCCAGTCCTCGTCCTGAAGAAGAACAAGACATGACGAACGTGTATCGACTACACCAGCCTCAACAAGGCATGTCCCAAGGATCCGTTCGCTCTCCCGCGGATCGACCAAGTCATCGACTCGACCGCCAGGTGCGAGCTCCTGTCCTTCCTGGACGCTTACTCTGGCTATCACCAGATTAAGCTGAACCCGGCCGATGCCCTGAAGACGTCCTTCATCACGCCCTTTGGGGCGTACTGCTACATCACCATGTCGTTCGAATTGAAGAACGTCGGCACCACCTTCCAACGCTGCATGCAGAAATGCATGCTGCCGCAACTCGTCCACAACATCCACGTGTACGTGGACGACATTGTGGTGAAGACCAAGCAGCACCTCACGCTCCTCGATGATTTGAAGGAAACATTCGCCAACCTCCATGAATACAAGGTCAAGCTCAACCCGGAAAAGTGCATTTTCGGCGTCCCGGCCGAAAAGCTACTCAGCTTCCTCGTCTCGAATCTCGGCATTGAGGCGAACGCGGAGAAGATCAAGGCCATCGAGCGCATGTGCAAGCTGGCTCGGCTGTGCGACGTCCAGAAATTCACCGGATGCTTGGCCTCGGTCAGCCGGTTCCTAAGCCGGCTGGGCGAGAGGGCGCTCCCCCTATACTAGCTGATGAAGAAAACAAGCCCGTTCCAATGGAACGGCAAGGCAGACGAGGCTTTCCAAGACCTCAAGTGCATGATCTCCACTGCACCAGTCTTGGCCGTGTCGACTGACAAGGAGACGCTGTTGCTCTACATAGCCGCGACCTCATGGGCGGTCAGCACGGTGCTGGTGGTTGAGCGACCAGAGAAGGGCAAGATCCAAGCCGTCCAGCGACCAGTCTACTACCTGAGCGAGGTGCTCTCCATTTCCAAGCAGAACTACCCGCATTACCAGAAGATGTGTTATGGCGTGTACCTCACCGCCAAGAAGCTGAAGCAGTACTTCCATGAGCACATCGTCACCGTCGTCAACACGGTGCCTATCGGAGAAATCATCGGGTACCGGGACGCTTCCGGCCGAGTCGCCAAGTGGGCGATCCAGCTAGCCGGCCACACCATCCTCTACGAGCCCCGCACCATGATCAAGTCTCAGGCCCTAGCCGATTTCCTCGTCGACTAGGCCGAGACCAGTACTTGCCACCGCCTCTAGACTCGGCGCACTAGCGCATGCACTTCGACGGGTCCAAGATGCGAGTCGGCTTGGGGGCCGGCATCGTACTGTCATCTCCGAAGGTCGACCGGCTCCGCTATGCGCTGCAGATCCACTTCACCGCCTCCAACAACGTCACCGAGTATGAAGCCCTTGTGCACAGCCTCCGGTTTGCCAAGGAACTCGGCATTCAGTGCATCCTATGCTACGGCGACTCGGACCTGGTGGTGCAGCAGTGCTTCGGCGAATGGGACGCCCGCGATTCCAACATGGCAAGCTTCCGCTTCCTCGTCCAGAAACTATCCGGATCCTTCGAGGGCTGCGAGTTCCTCCACGTCCCGTGCGCAGAGAACGAAGCAGCCGACACGCTCGCTAAGATCGCCTCATCACGACAAGCCATCCTGTCCGGCGTCTCCCTCGAGCACCTGCGCAAGCCGTCCGTCAAGCCATTGCCGGACTCCGAGTCTATTCATGTTCCAGACGACCCGACCGCTCCCCAAGTCGGCCCGGGGACTGCTGAACCCGGCCCGGGGGCTGCTCAGCTAGACCCGACCACCATCATCCCGGACCCGGCCGTCGCCATCCTTGACCCGGGGGCTGCTCTACCCGGCTCAGGGGCTGTTGACCCGGAACCCACCCTGGTGGCCGTCTTCGCAGTAGTTACAGCTCCATCTTGGGCTCTCCCAATATCAGTGTTTCTGGAGAACGGGGTTCTCCCCATGGACGAGACCGAAGCTCGGCAAATCCAGTGCCGGGCATCCGCCTACAGCATCATCAACAACAAGCTCGTCAAGCACAGCTCTACCGGCATGTTCCAGCGCTGCGTCGAGCAGGATCACGACATTGTCATCCTCCTCGACATTCACCAGGGCAAGTGCGGGCACCACGCCACATCACGATCCTTGGTGGCCAAGGCATTCCGCCATGGTTTCTATTGGCCCACGACCCTCAAATACACTGAGTCGCTCGTTCTCAAATGTGAAGGGTGCCAACGCTTCAACAAACGCAGCCACCAGCCGGCGTCAGCACTCCGCACCATGCCAATCGCTTGGCCCTTCGCGGTCTGGGGACTCGACATGGTGGGACCCTTGAAAACCGCTCGAGGCGGCATGACGCACTTACTGGTGGCAGTGGACAAATTTACCAAGTGGATCGAGGCAAGACCTATCAAGAAATTGGACGGGCCAATAGCCGTCCGGTTCATCAAGGATATAGCGGTGCACTACGACATGCCAAACAACATCATCACCGACAACGGCACCAACTTCGCCAAGGGCCCGCTCGAGCAATACTGCTCTGTCTCTGGCATCCGCCTCGACCTGGTGTCAGGACCCCGACTCGATGCCACATCGATCTAGCATGTAACACCTCATATCGCTTTGCGGCCTCACGCACGGTATCCCCACGGGTGTCGCCTTACCTTTGCCCGGGACCGTTTGCGCATTTTGGCATACGTATATGATGGTGTCGCTAGCATCCATATGATAAAGAGCCCGGGCTGACATGGCTAGTCGTAAACCCAAAGTGGCACTAACTTACAGGGACAGGCATCCATGACCCAGCATCGAACGTGTCGGTCATCAGCGAGTGAATCCAGGCTGTAGCACTGGGCTAACAGGACTCCGGTGAACCGGGCTGTAGCGGGCTAGCAGGACTCCGGTATTCATCGCGTGACATTTCCCCGAAGGGACAGACACAGGATCGAAGAAGGACACATGCCGGCCTGCCTAAGTGTTCCGGAGCAGTAGCAAGCTACCAGGGCTCAGTGGAAGCACTAGGAGACATTTCCCGGTAAGAGAGGCTACTAAGAATAAACAACTAGATAGTCAGATCCCACACATAGCAATACACATTACACGTACGCATAACATGCAAGTATGTGCTATACAACATGGCATCACAGCATAACTCAACATCTCATATAGATAAAGGCTCAGAAGAGCCGTCACAGTATTATTACAAATAGGGGTCACATGACCCAACAGTCAGAGCAATCAAGCAACAAGCGGAAGCATTACATGTCTGGGTACAGACATCTACAAATGAAAAAGGCTGAAGAGCCTGACTATCTACAACATCCGATCAAGATCGTAGCTGAGGTACTAGCTACTAGTCGAAGTCCACGAGAACACTAGTAAGACCGAAGTCTCAGCTGCAAAAACATAAATAAAGCAACATGAGTACAAAGGTACTCAGCAAGACTTACATCAGATCCTATCATACATGCACTTGTATCAAGAGGGTAACGTGGGGTTTAGTTGCAGCAAGCCAGCTTTGACTCTGTGGCTATCCTGTTCTACGACTACCAGAAACTCTGGAGGTGAAACAACGTACACGAGTCCACTAATCACCACACAATACACTACTATGGATTCGTCCCCGTCTCCCTACGAGAAGGCCATCCATAGCACTCACACTTGTCTTGAGCATTTTATAGTATCCACTTCAAGTTGTCTATGTACCATGTAAGCATCCAAGAAGTCCATAACCGCGGACCCGGCTATTCGAATAGATCATGTTAACCCTGGAGGGGTGTACTTCTTCACACACGCTCTCGCCACTTACCGCCATGTACACGTCATGTATCTCAGCAACCTTCAAGCGGAAGCCTGGCGAGGGTGTCGGCCACGACCTGACTAACCACACAAGACTCTAGTCCAGGTTTATCGCCTATTCGGGTTCCATCCGCAAGGAGATCCGGCCGGGGTGTCGCTTACGGCCCCAAACGATGTGTACAGGGTTCCCGAGCCCACCAACCGGGTGCCACTCGGTACACCGGGCCACGTGTGCCTAGTTTGTCCCAAGCCCACCCTGCCGGGTGCCACTTGGTAGAAAAATAGCACTACCTACAAACACCAGAAACTAGTTGCGACTCTTGGATAGAGATCAAGTTGGTTAATAAGTCGAGAGGGCTTGGAGCGCCCGGAGCCCAATGTGTGGTAGTATCGAGTCATTGGACAACATACACAGAACTCAGGGCTTAAGGACGGTTCCAGTGAGACAACCCACCATGTACTCCTACATGGCCTCTCACCGCTACCTTTACCAAATCGTGTTCACACACTTCACTCTCAGCATCAGAACATATCGTAACACTCCAATTCATTCCCAATGAATCAGACCTGACACAACTCTAAGCAATAGCAGGCATAGCATGGTAGGAACACATCAGTGGCTTCAATCAACTCCTACACATGCTAGTGGGTTTCAACTATTTACTGTGGCAATGACAGGTCATGCAGAGGAAGGGGTTCAACTACCGCAGCACAAAGTAGCAGATGAATCGTTGTTGTCCTAATGCAATAACTGAGAGCAGGAGCGAGAGAGTAGGGTTTTATCGAGATGAACAAGGGGGTTTGCTTGCCTGGTAAAACAACAAGGGAGGCACTGCTTCACAGACAGGTACTCTGGAACGTCTCCGGAGCAGGACCTATCGAGAAGGAACGGTGCCGGCAATCAAAACACAATCATATGCAACAATATGATGCATGAACATGGCATGTAGATGTGATGCTGTTTGAGCTAATGCATCTAGTAAACATTTGGTTTGAAGTCCATTTGAACCAAAGGTTCAAATGCATTTCTAAATTAAGTCTCTTATATATGCCATAATGTGTTTTCTCATATTCAGCATGTATAAGTTGGTTTGTCATGCATGAAACTAGTACAGATGGAAAGATTGCATTTTTCTGATAATTTTTCATATATAAATTATTTCAATCTGAGCTACGGTTGAATTTCTATGAATTTTTGAAGTTTAAATCAATTTCTGGATTTTCTGAATTATTTTAATTCCAGAAAATATATAATTGCGTCAGCATGACGTCAGCACGACGTCAGTGGTCAACGCGGCTGTCCAGGTCAAATCTGACGTGTGGGACCCACACGTCAGTGACAGGGGGTTAACAGGGGTTAATTTAATTTAATTAAAAGGTTAGGGGGGTCGGGCCCACTGGTCAGCGACCCTGGGGGGTCAAACCCGGTCAACTCGCCGGCGTTTAGCCGCCAGCGAGGCCGAGCGCGGCGGAGGAAGTGCATTTGCACGTTACGGCCACCAAACGGGAGGCGGAGAGCATCTACGAGCTCCTGGGAACGAGCCGCAGCTCTTGGTGGTGATGGTTGAGCTCGGGGTGGCCGGAGACGTCGCCGGCGACGACTTTGGCGGTCGCCGGAGTTCGGGCGCCGATGAAAATGGCGCCACCGTGCACGGGAGGATCAACGGGTAGCAACTACGCGTTCTGCAGGCTCCCACAAAGCCAACGGGCATATGCATGGGGCCGATTGGCCACCGGAGCCTCGTCGGCGACGAGTTCGTGCGGCGGTGTGCTTCGGGCATCATGGGAAGTGGTGCTACAACGAGCGCTAGGCCGTGGGGATAGGGGGAAACGACGGAGGAGCTCACTGGGTGGTCGAAGCGCAGCTCAGTGGGCCTGGGGACGACCTAGATGGCGCGAATCGAAGACGAGGTCACCGGCGGCCGAAGGTTGAAGAAGAGCTCGAAGTTGACGCTGCAGGGCTTCCGGCGGGGCGTGGTTCGGTGAGGGGGGTCGAGGA
>NC_041389.1:165736258-165746153 GCF_002162155.2 Triticum dicoccoides
GCGGATGGGATCCGAGAAGCAACGCCTGAGTTGAGAGACGTGGAAGACATCATGAACTCGAGAAAGATGTGGGGGTAGTTCCAATTGGTAGGCAACCTCTCCTCGTTTAGCGAGAATACGAAAAGGACCAATGTAACGAGGAGCCAACTTGCCCTTGATACCGAAACGATGGGTACCCTTCAAAGGAGTAACCCGAAGGTAAGCTTGGTCGCCAATCTCATAGGTCATATCCTTATGATGACGATCGTACTGGCTCTTCTGACGAGACTGGGCTGTTTTCAAATTCTCACGAATGATACGAACTTGCTCTTCTGCCTCCTGGATCATATCCGGTCCAAAGAATTGTCTTTCACCGGTTTCTGACCAGTTCAAAGGTGTTCGACATCTTCGTCCATAGAGAACCTCAAAAGGAGCTTTCTTGAGGCTGGATTGGTAGCTATTGTTATAAGCAAACTCGGCAAAAGGAAGACATTTCTCCCAATCCATACCGAATGAGATAACGCAAGCTCTGAGCATGTCTTCGAGAATTTGATTGACCCGTTCCACCTGACCACTTGATTGAGGGTGGAAAGCGGTACTGAAAGAAAGATGGGTTCCCATGGCAGTTTGGAAACTCTCCCAAAAATGAGAAGTGAAAAGACTGCCACGGTCTGAATTGATCTCTAGTGGAACACCATGAAGTGACACTATTCGAGAAATATATAAGTCAGCAAGCTGACCAGCAGTGATACTCTCTCGAACAGGGAGGAAGTGAGCCACTTTGGAGAGACGATCAACGACTACGAAGATAGCGTTATTCCCTCTCTTGGTCCTAGGAAAACCGGTGATGAAGTCCATACTAACTTTATCCCATTTCCATTCAGGAATAGCTAAAGGCTGAAGGGTGCCAGCAGGCCTTTGATGCTCTGCCTTAACGCGACGACAAATGTCACATTTAGCAATGAACTCAGCGATTTCTCTCTTCATCCTAGTCCACCAGAACCTCTGGCGTAGGTCCTGATACATCTTAGTACTACCGGGATGAATCGTGAGAGGAGATTCATGCGCCTCCTTAAGAATCAATTGCCGCAGATGTTGATTCTTGGGAACCACCAAGCGATTCTCAAAGAAAACAACTCCACGATCATCCATAGAGAAACATCCACCAACTCCCTTCTTAATGTTTCTCTTGATCCGAGAAATTCCTGTGTCTTGCTTTTGAGCAGCGATAATCCGATCTTCAAGATCAGGTTTCGCCACCAGGGTAGAAAGGAATCCGCGAGGAGCTATGTGAAGGTTAAGCTTACAGAATTCCTCATGGAGAAGTGGTTGGCCTTGCTGCAACATGAGATTGTTGCAATAGGATTTACGGCTTAGAGCATCAGCCATGACATTGGCTTTGCCTGGGGTGTAGGTAATCCCTAGATCATAATCTGTGATCAACTCCAACCAACGTCTTTGCCTAAGGTTCAGATCCGGTTGGGTGAAGATATACTTGAGACTCTGGTGATCGGTGTAGATCTCGCAATGTTTACCAAGGAGGTAATGTCGCCAGGTCTTGAGTGCATAGACTACGGCTGCAAGCTCTAGATCATGTGTAGGATAATTCTCCTCATGTGGATGCAACTGTCGAGATGCATAGGCAATCACATGACGATCCTGCATGAGAATGCAACCTAGTCCCTGTCGTGAGGCGTCGCAGTAGATAATAAAGTCTTTAGTGAAATCCGGTGGCACAAGTATGGGAGCAGAGGTCAGGCGCCTTTTCAGTTCCTGAAAACTGTACTCACACTGTGGGGACCACTCGAACTTTTTATCTTTCTTGAGAAGTTCCGTGAGGGGTTTGGCTACTTTGGAGAAGTTTTCAACAAAGCGGCGACAATAGCTGGCTAGGCCAAGGAAACTCCTAACTTGTTTGACTGTTTCAGGTGGAGTCCAATCGAGAACGGCTTGAACTCTCTCGGGATTGACAGCAATGCCCTTACCAGAGATTACGTGGCCTAGGTAGGTCACTTCTGGCAACCAAAATTCACACTTGGAGAACTTGGCATAAAGGCGGTGCTCTCTGAGTTTTTCTAACACAAGTCTAAGATGTTCGGCATGCTCTTCCTCGTTCTTCGAGTAAATAAGAATATCATCGAGGTAAACCACGACGAACTTATCTAAGTACTCCATGAAGATCGAGTTCATCAAGCGGGAGAATGTGGCTGGGGCGTTGGTTAGGCCAAAGGACATGACAGTGTACTCGTACTGGCCATAACGAGTGACAAAAGCTGTCTTGGGAATGTCCCCGTTTCTGATCTTGATTTGGTGGTATCCTAACCTTAAATCCATCTTGGAGAAGACTGAGGATCCAGCGAGCTAATCATACAGGTCGTTGATCCTGGGGAGCGGATACTTGTTCTTTATCGTGACCAAATTAACGGGACGATAATCAACGACCACCCGGTCCGTACCGTCTTTCTTCTTGACAAAGAGGACGGGGCAAGCCCAAGGAGAAGAACTAGGACGGATGAAACCCTTTTGCAAGGACTCATCGAGTTGTTTCTTAAGCTCGGCTAGTTCTAAGGGTGCCATCTTGTAAGGTCTCCGGGAGATTGGAGCTGTTCCTGGGATAAGATCTATGACGAACTCTACATCTCTGTCAGGTGGAACACCTGGCAGTTCCTCTGGAAAGACATCCGGAAAGTCACGGACTACCGGGATATCTTCAAGGTCTGGAAGAGGGCTGGCATTAAGAGAATAGAGCTGACGCTTTGCAACTCTAGTAGAGACGGTGACTAACTTGCCAGATGGGTGTGTAAGCTGAACAGATCTTGTGTAGCAATCAATCTTGGCATGATGAGCTGTCATCCAGTCCATACCCAAGATGATGTTAGTATCTGAGGACTTGAGGGCTACAAGTGATGCAAGGAATACAAGTCTATCAACAAGGATTTCATTACCATGGCTGATTCTGGTGGTCTGCCATCTAGACCCTGGGGTTTGGATTTCAAGCGGAGTTGGCATATCACAAAATGACATGTCGTGCAAACGAGCATAGCCTTCAGAAATGAAGGAGTGAGATGCTCCAGTATCGAATAGAACTGATGCTGGGTGACAATTGACAAGGAGTGTACCAAGAACGACATCCGGATCATCATGAGCGTCTTTAGCTGAGATGTGATGCACACGTCCATGTTCAGTGGAAACTGACTTGGCACTGATCATCTTGCGTGATGGCTTAATACAGCCAACAGTCTTCTCGGGCTGGGGTGGAGCATAACTAGTCTGAGGGCAGTCACGTGCATAGTGTCCTGGCTTCCCGCATGTGAAGCAAGTCCCTGAGGTTGGACGGGGACCCGCACTAACAAACGGTCTACCAGTAGGCCTGGGTGGAACATACGACTGAGCTGGAGGAGGCACCACATGAGATGACCTCGGTGTATAACCGGAAGGAAGAGCGGAGTTTGGAACCCAAATCCGGCGTTTCTGGGAACTAGAACCGGAGGAAGATCCCAAATCACGGGTGTGCTTACGAGACTCCTCGTAAGTGAGTTGAGCTGTCTCTGCATTGATGGCCTTGTTCACAAGGGCTTGGAATGTATCGCAATGATGCAGGTGAAGATCACGACGCAACTTGGGGTTGAGACCCTTCCGGAACCTAGCCTGCTTCTTGGCGTCCGTGGACACTTCTTCTGTGGCATAGCGAGCAAGGTTCTCGAACCCTCTGCTATAAGCATCAACAGCCATCTTACTCTGGGTGAAACTACAGAACTCTTCTCTCTTGCGATCAAGGAGGGCTTGGGGAATGTGATGCTCGCGAAAAGCCTCAGTGAAATCCTTCCAGGTAGGAATCTGGCCAGCTGGAAGCATAGCCTCATAGTTCTGCCACCAAAGACTAGCAGGACCTTCCAGGTGATATGTGGCATAAGTGACCTTGTCATCTTCAGCTACGTTCGCGGAACGCAGCTTATGGGTGATGCTACGGAGCCAATCATCTGCATCGAGTGGCTCGATGGAATGATGAAAGGTAGGTGGGTGCAAGCGAATGAAGTCATGAATGGTCACAGACTTGTTGGACTGATGTGCGGTGTTCTCCTCGATACGTGCCAACAAGCGGTTGGACTCACGCTTGTTCCTCTCCATCTCTAGCATGAACTCTGTCAACGAAGGCTGATCGGGAGGATCCTCATCCCTACCATCTCTATGGTTCTGGCTACGAGCAACGGAACTTCGCTTAGCCGATGACATGCTGAGAAACGAACCAAGGACGGAATCAGCATCAACTATGGACTGTAGAATGTAGGACAAGGAATTAGTATCACTCGAACTCCTAGGGAAAATCCGGCAGCATAACGGCAGTAAAATGCTCAGAATGGGACATCCTACTAAAAATGGGGTGGTAACATACTCATCATCACCACTCAAGGTTTTGGGATAGTACTAAACAGACTACACCGGAAGTACTCGAAACTGGGGTATGACTCTGATCAACCAGTCTTATGGAACTACGGAGTAGTAACACGTGATCCTGATAGACGGAAGAGAAGCCTAGTTCCTTAACCCCGAAGGAAGATAGGAGGACTCAGATCAGAAGGTCATGAGGTATAAGGAGTAAAAGAGCCTTACGTTCCAACCCACAATCAATTCCCTTACATAACTAAAGAATTTCTAGACTCAACTTCGACCAGTATGGCTTGGTAATCCTATAGGCAGTCAGGCTCTGATACCAAAAGCTGTCAGGACCCCGACTCGATGCCACATCGATCTAGCATGTAACACCTCATATCGCTTTGCGGCCTCACGCACGGTATCCCCACGGGTGTCGCCTTACCTTTGCCCGGGACCGTTTGCGCATTTTGGCATACGTATATGATGGTGTCGCTAGCATCCATATGATAAAGAGCCCGGGCTGACATGGCTAGTCGTAAACCCAAAGTGGCACTAACTTACAGGGACAGGCATCCATGACCCAGCATCGAACGTGTCGGTCATCAGCGAGTGAATCCAGGCTGTAGCACTGGGCTAACAGGAATCTGGTGAATCGGGCTGTAGCGGGCTAGCAGGACTCCGGTATTCATCGCGTGACATTTCCCCGAAGGGACAGACACAGGATCGAAGAAGGACACATGCCGGCCTGCCTAAGTGTTCCGGAGCAGTAGCAAGCTACCAGGGCTCAGTGGAAGCACTAGGAGACATTTCCCGGTAAGAGAGGCTACTAAGAATAAACAACTAGATAGTCAGATCCCACACATAGCAATACACATTACACGTACGCATAACATGCAAGTATGTGCTGTACAACATGGCATCACAGCATAACTCAACATCTCATATAGATAAAGGCTCAGAAGAGCCGTCACAGTATTATTACAAACAGGGGTCACATGACCCAACAGTCAGAGCAATCAAGCAACAAGCGGAAGCATTACATGTCTGGGTACAGACATCTACAAATGAAAAAGGCTGAAGAGCCTGACTATCTACAACATCCGATCAAGATCGTAGCTGAGGTACTAGCTACTAGTCGAAGTCCACGAGAACACTAGTAAGACCGAAGTCTCAGCTGCAAAAACATAAATAAAGCAACATGAGTACAAAGGTACTCAGCAAGACTTACATCAGATCCTATCATACATGCACTTGTATCAAGAGGGTAACGTGGGGTTTAGTTGCAGCAAGCCAGCTTTGACTCTGTGGCTATCCTGTTCTACGACTACCAGAAACTCTGGAGGTGAAACAACGTACACGAGTCCACTAATCACCATACAATACACTACTATGGATTCATCCCCGTCTCCCTACGAGAAGGCCATTCATAGCACTCACACTTGTCTTGAGCATTTTATAGTATCCACTTCAAGTTGTCTATGTACCATGTAAGCATCCAAGAAGTCCATAACCGCGGACCCGGCTATTCGAATAGATCATGTTAACCCTGCAGGGGTGTACTTCTTCACACACGCTCTCGCCACTTACCGCCATGTACACGTCATGTATCTCGGCAACCTTCAAGCGGAAGCCTGGCGAGGGTGTCGGCCACGACCTGACTAACCACACAAGACTCTAGTCCAGGTTTATCGCCTATTCGGGTTCCATCCGCAAGGAGATCCGGCCGGGGTGTCGCTTACGGCCCCAAACGATGTGTACAGGGTTCCCGAGCCCACCAACCGGGTGCCACTCGGTACACCGGGCCACGTGTGCCTAGTCTGTCCCAAGCCCACCCTGCCGGGTGCCACTTGGTAGAAAAATAGCACTACCTACAAACACCAAAAACTAGTTGCGACTCCTGGATAGAGATCAAGTTGGTTAATAAGTCGAGAGGGCTTGGAGCGCCCGGAGCCCAATGTGTGGTAGTATCGAGTCATTGGACAACATACACAGAACTCAGGGCTTAAGGACGGTTCCAGTGAGACAACCCACCATGTACTCGTACATGGCCTCTCACCGCTACCTTTACCAAATCGTGTTCACACACTTCACTCTCAGCATCAGAACATATCGTAACACTCCAATTCATTCCCAATGAATCAGACCTGACACAACTCTAAGCAATAGCAGGCATAGCATGGTAGGAACACATCAGTGGCTTCAATCAACTCCTACACATGCTAGTGGGTTTCAACTATTTACTGTGGCAATGACAGGTCATGCAGAGGAAGGGGTTCAACTACCGCAGCACAAAGTAGCAGATGAATCGTTGTTGTCCTAATGCAATAACTGAGAGCAGGAGCGAGAGAGTAGGGTTTTATCGAGATGAACAAGGGGGTTTGCTTGCCTGGTAAAACAACAAGGGAGGCACTGCTTCACAGACAGGTACTCTGGAACGTCTCCGGAGCAGGACCTATCGAGAAGGAACGGTGCCGGCAATCAAAACACAATCATATGCAACAATATGATGCATGAACATGGCATGTAGATGGGATGCTGTTTGAGCTAATGCATCTAGTAAACATTTGGTTTGAAGTCCATTTGAACCAAAGGTTCAAATGCATTTCTAAATTAAGTCTCTTATATATGCCATAATGTGTTTTCTCATATTCAGCATGTATAAGTTGGTTTGTCATGCATGAAACTAGTACAGATGGAAAGATTGCATTTTTCTGATAATTTTTCATATATAAATTATTTCAATCTGAGCTACTGTTGAATTTCTATGAATTTTTGAAGTTTAAATCAATTTCTGGATTTTCTGAATTATTTTAATTCCAGAAAATATATAATTGCGTCAGCATGACGTCAGCACGACGTCAGTGGTCAACGCGGCTGTCCAGGTCAAATCTGACGTGTGGGACCCACACGTCAGTGACAGGGGGTTAACAGGGGTTAATTTAATTTAATTAAAAGGTTAGGGGGGTCGGGCCCACTGGTCAGCGACCCTAGGGGGTCAAACCCGGTCAACTCGCCGGCGTTTAGCCGCCGGCGAGGCCGAGCGCGGCGGAGGAAGTGCATTTGCACGTTACGGCCACCAAACGGGAGGCGGAGAGCATCTACGAGCTCCTGGGAACGAGCCGCAGCTCTTGGTGGTGATGGTTGAGCTCGGGGTGGCCGGAGACGTCGCCGGCGACGACTTTGGCGGTTGCCGGAGTTCGGGCACCGATGAAAACGGCGCCACCGTGCACGGGAGGATCAACGGGTAGCAACTACGCGTTCTGCAGGCTCCCACAAAGCCAACGGGCATATGCACGGGGCCGATTGGCCACCGGAGCCTCGTCGGCGACGAGTTCGTGCGGCGGTGTGCTTCGGGCATCATGGGAAGTGGTGCTACAACGAGCGCTAGGCCGTGGGGATAGGGGGAAACGACGGAGGAGCTCACTGGGAGGTCGAAGCGCAGCTTAGTGGGCCTGGGGACGACCTAGACGGCGCGAATCGAAGACGAGGTCACCGGCGGCCGAAGGTTGAAGAAGAGCTCGAAGTCGACGCTGCAGGGCTTCCGGCGGGGCGTGGTTCGGTGAGGGGGTCGAGGACGACGTCGCGGAGCTCGTGGGCACAACCGAGGGGCGAGGGGGTGGCTGTGGCCGTGGTGGTTCTCGTCGGTGGCGGCGGCCGCGTTCGGTGGAAGTGAGGGGGAGCCAGAGGAGGGGAGGAGGGCGAGGGAGAGTGAGAGCGGTGCGGGGCAGCTGCGTGGCTTCGTCCGGGGCATCGAGGGCGAGAGAAGGAAGCAGGAGGTGGCCAGCAGGGGGGGAGGTGGCGCGCGCGTGCCGGCGAGCGTCGGGCACATGCCGTTCCCCTGTCGGGGGGGAAGACGACAGAGGAGGGGGCCCAGGCGGGCTGGGTCGCCTCCTGGCTGGGCCGGCCTGCTGCTGCTGGGCTGCGCAGGGGAGGGGAGGCCCAGGTAAGCCCCTCCTTCTTTTATTTTTGTTTTCTAATTTTTCTGACATTTGTTTTGATTTAATAAATATATTAAACCATTTTATTTTATTATGCCAATTTTTGTAGGAGCTAGATATATTATCCCAGAGCTCTTTTATAATTGGCATAATTTTTGGACCATATTTCATATATATAGAAATATATTTCCAATGCAAATATTTATCGAATTAATCCAAATGGCCAAAATAAATGTCCATGAGCTCCTAAAAATATTGTTTTGATTTTTATCTCTGTCCAATATTTTCAGAGGGCAACATGAGCATTTTCTTGAACCCTTTTGGAGAAATTTTTATTTGGGTCATTTTCAAAAATGATTCTGAGGGTTCCACCAATCCTCATTTCAAATTTAAATGAAATTTAAATATGATGCACAAATAGCTAGCTAGTCTAAGTCATACCAGACTAGGGATGTGACACCTGGCCTCCGTGGCACATCCGAAGTCCAACGGGCAGGTCGAGCGGGCCAACGGACTCATCCTGTCCGGCATCAAGCCGCGAATCATCAAGCCACTTATCCACTCACCCGGCAGCTGGCTTGACGAGTTGCCAGCAGTCCTCTGGAGTGTGCGCACAACGCCAAATCGGTCGACCGGGTTCATCCCGTTCTTACTCGTTTATGGAGCTGAAGCCATCATCCCGACCAACGTCGAGTTTGACTCGCCGCACGTCGCGATGTACACCAAAGCCGAAGCCAGAGAGGCTCGTGAAGACGGTGTCGACCTGCTCTAAGAAGCACGCCTTCTGGCACTTAGCCGTTCGGTTATCTACCAGCAAGGCCTGAGGCACTACCACAGCAAGAAGATCAAGCCCTCGCGTTCCACGAGGGCAACCTCGTCTTCCGACTCGTCCAAGAGCAGGCAGGACAGCACAAGTTGTCCCCTCCATGGGAGGGCCCATTCATCATGAGCAGGGCCTTGCGCGACCGCAACGCCTACTACCTCATCGATGCGCGCAAGTCAAAGAAGCATAAGAAGGACACCGCCGGCGAAGAAATGACCCGGCTGTGGAACGCGGAACTCCTTCGTCTGTTTTACAGTTAGCCGCACGAGTGTATGTATCGTCGCCTTTTGTAAATTCATGAAACTACGGGGTCCCCGTACGAGACTCGGGGGCTGCCTTTTGCCGACCAATTTATTGCGTCCCTATTTTTTCCGCATCACTTTTCCACTGAACCCGGCCACTGGCTCGACTCGCTCGACCCGGGGTTCGGGAGCAGGCAGGCCCGGTCGCCACCCCGCCACCTTACTTGGTGATTCCTGATGAAGTTGGGACGCCGCAGTCCCGCACTTCGCCCTAAAACCACATATCCAGCTTTGGCTGTCGGTGGGCAAGCACAACGGGCCAAAGCTCCCTTACGATTCATACACTAAGTCAAAGGCCACCGGGTCGACCGACCCGGCCCGTCACTCATCAGATAAGTAGCCGCACGACCGGCTGCTCGCCAACTGGCCAAGCCGGATTGCCGCCAGCCAGCCCAATGGGTGTTTCGCTCTCGCTCAACGTTTCTAAGGACCCAAGTCTTGCGCGCCCCTCTCGAAGAATCGAACCCTTTGTTACGGAC
>NC_041389.1:165746502-165769782 GCF_002162155.2 Triticum dicoccoides
TTTCAGACAGCAAAATCGTATGAAATCGGTTTGAAAAAGCGAAAGGCAAAGAGCAACAAAGCACTCACGACATTCACACACAAATATTTAAAGCAAAGGCCCATGGCCCGAGTTCATTACACCCGAAACAACCACCAGTCGGGGGGTGGACCTGCTACTTAACAGATTCTGCGTAAAGTATCTCAGGCATCTCCAGCACCACGTCGCGACGTCGATGGCCCTCCCCTGGCGGCCTCCGGGTCCGGCGTGACATCGGTGTCCTCCTCAGCTTCCGCGTCGCCATATATGCCCGTCTCCTCCGAGCTCCCCTTCGGGTCATGGAGAAGCAAGCCGTAGTCGTCGCCATCCACGACCCTGCCATCTTCCGTCCGCTCCAGATGGAACTCGCCGTGGAAGGCGAACTCGGCGATGTAACTGGCCTGGGAGGAGATCCGGCCGGCTTGCTTCTGCAGCAACTGCTCCGAACCAGCGCGTTGGCCGATCAGCGCGTCCAGCTGGATCCGGATGGCAAGACAGCACAAACCACAGCGCCATCTCGGCACCGGCATGGGCGGCGGAAACACGCCACTCGCCAAGACGGTCCGACCCGCCTCCAGCCAGCGCGCCAGGCGCGAGAAGCTGCGCGGATGGACGGAGTCCGGCCACAGGGCCGCCGTCCTCGCGGTGCCGGCCTGGGATAGTGTCAGGACCCCGACTCAATGCCACATTGATCTAGCATGTAACACCTCATATCACTTTGCGGCCTCACGCACGGTATTCCCACGGGTGTCGCCTTACCTTTGCCTGGGATCGTTTGCGCCTTTTGGCACAGGTATATGATAGTGTCACTAGCATCCATATGATAAGGAGCCCGGGCTGACATGGCTAGTCGTAAACCAAAAGTGGCACAGACTTACAGGGACATGCATCCATGACCCAGCATCGAACGTGTCGGTCATCAGCAAGTGAATCCAGGCTGTAGCACTGGGCTAGCAGGACTCCGATGAACCGGGCTGTAGCGGGCCAGCAGGACTCTGGTATTCATCGCGTGACATTTCCCCGAGGGGACAGACATAGGAACGAAGAAGGACACATGCCGGCCAGCCTAAGTGTCCCGGAGCAGTAGCAAGCTACCATGGCTCGGTGGAAACACTAGGAGACATTTCCCGGTAAGAGAGGCTACTAAAGATAAACAACTAGATAGTCAGATCCCACACATACCAAGCATTTCAATAACATACACACAATATGCTCGATATGTGCAAGTACAACATGGCATCACAACATGACTCTACGACTCAAGTATTTATTGATTAGGCTCCGAGGAGCGAGATATTACAAACATGGGTCTCACGACCCAACGTTCAGAGGATACAAGTCAAAGCACAAGCGGAAGCTAATATGTCTGAGTACAGACATCTACAAATGAAAAAGGCTTAGAAGCCTGACTGTCTACCAGATACCGCCGAGGGCACAAGATCGTAGCTGAGGTATCAAGCTAACGAGACCGAAGTATCTCTCCAAAAACATAAAATAGGAAAACATGAGTACAAATGTACCCAGCAAGACTTACATCAGAACTAACTACATATACATCATTATCAACAAAGGGATGGTGGGGTTTAACTGCAGCAAGCCAGCTTTGACTCGGTGGCTATCCTGAACTACTACTGCAAGTAACTCTTTTGAGGTGGCGCACACGAGTCCACATATTCACCATATCAATACACTACTATGGATCTGCTCCCGTCTCCCTACGAGAACGCCATCCATGGCACTCACGCTTATCTTGCGCATTTTAGAGTATCCACTTCAAGTTATCTATGAACTGTACAGGGAACCCAGAAGTCCTTTACCGCGGACACGGCTATTCGAATAGATCATATTAACCCTGTAGGGGTGTACTTCTTCACACACGCTCTCACCACTTACCGCCATGTACACCTCGTGTATCTCGGCAACCTTCAAGCGGAAGCCTGGCGAGGGAGTCGGCCACGACCTGACTAACCACACAAGTCTCTCGTCCAGGTTTATCGCCTATTCGGGTTCCATCCGCAAGGAGATCCGGCCGGGGTGTCGCTCACGGCCCCAAATGATGTGTGCAGGGTTCCCAAGCCCACCTCGACGGGTGGATCTACGCTTGGTACACCGTGCCACGGTGCCTAGTCTGTCCCAAGCCCACCTGTACCGGGTGCCACTTGGTAGACTACTAACACTACCTACAAACACCAGAAACTGGTTGCAACTCCTGGACAGACATCAAGTTGATTAATAAGTCAAGAGAGCTTGGAGTGCCCGGAGCCCAATGTGTGGTAGTAACTGTTCATGGATCACAAACACAGAACTCAGTTCCTGAGGACGGCTGCAATGAGACAACCCACCATGTACTCCTACATGGCCTCTCACTGCTACCTTTACCAAATCGTGTTCACACACTTAGCTCTCAACGGTAGGACATGTTCACACACCTCCAATTCATCCCCGATGAATCAGACCTGACACAACTCTAAGCAATAGCAAGCTTGACAAACAAGCATGAATGAGTAGGCACATCAGGGCTCAAACAACTCCTACTCATGCTAGTGGGTTTCATCTATTTACTATGGCAATGACAGGTCATGCAGAGGATAAAGGGGTTCAACTACCGTAGCAAGTAATAGTTGAATCGTTGTTGTCCTAATGCAGTAAAAGAGAGCAGGAGCAAGAGAGTGGGATTTTATCGGAATGAACAAGGGGGTTTTGCTTGCCTGGCACTTCCGAAGATAATATAGCTCTTCATCAGTGTCATCGATCTCATCGTCGAAACCACGTCTATCGAGAGGGGACAAATACCAGCAACACAGAAGGAAACACAATCAATGCAATGCACAATATGATGCATGATCATGACATGGCAATATGCTGTGATTTGAGCTAATGCAACTAGCAAAAGATTAAATGGAGTTGGTTTGAATACAAGATTCAAATTCAAACTCCATATGTGATTATTCAAATGCCATTTATGCAAATTGCCATATACAGCAACCTTAGGTTGTTCAAACATGCATGAAAATGGTACATATGGATAGATTGGATTTTTCTGATCATTTTTCATATATAATTTGTTTTATTTGGAGTTACGGTTGAATTCATATGATTTTTAGAAGTTTTGGATATTTTCTGAAATAAATAAATCATTTCTGATTTATTTAAAACTCCGGAAAACATTTACTGCGTCAGCATGACGTATTAGTGACATCAGCAGGTCAACGGACGGCCCAGGTCAAACCTGACCAGTGGGGCCTACTGGTCAGTGACACAGAGTCAGCTACAGAGGCTGACATGTGGGACCCGGTCAAAGCTGACGTGGCCAAGTCAACGTTGACAGGCGGGGCCCACTGTGGTTAGTGTTAATCCAACAGAGAAATAATACTAATTAGTTTAGGCATTGGGACCCACATGGCAGTGGCTCTAGGGGTGGCTTAGCTGGGTCATTAGTGGCTAATGACGGCCACGTCATCAGTCGCCGGAGTGTCGCCGGCGACGACCACGGCCGACGGCGGAGGTGCACCGTGCGCTCACTACGGAGCACCATTTGACGTGCGGTTTGCTCCTACGGGTTCCTGGGAGGAAGGCGCATCTAAAGTGATAAGCGACAGCAGCTGGGGTGGTCGGAGCTGATGGCAGCGAGCTCTTTTGCAGCCGTCGGAGTTCGGGCACCGACGGTTTAGGCGCTACGGCATGTTTTGAGCTGAACTAGTGGGATCTGCGGCTTCCTGAGGAAGCGCTGAGCACGCCTACATGCTCTGGTGCGACGTGCGGGTGTTGCGACCGCGGAGGCGACATGGCCGGCGGCGGAGCTGCTTCGGCTGGGGTGGGAGAGGGAGCTACGGTGCGAGAATGGAGGAACGGAGAGAGGGGAACGGAGCAGAAGCTCGCAGCGGACTCGGTGGCCTTGACGGAAAGCTCGAGGATGCACTGGAGACGGCGGGGCGGTGATGAGGATCTCCGGTGGCCGGGAATGAAGACGACGTCGATGGAGGCGCTCCAGGGCCTCCCGAGGCGCGTGGATTGGCGGAGGGGTAGCCGGCGACGTGGTGGAGCTTCTGGGCACGATGGAGGGGCGAGGGATCGGCGGTAGCTACGGCAACGGTGGTCGGTGGCGACGGCAGCGCTCGGCCGCATGCAGGGAGAGATCAGAGGAGGGGGAGAGCGTTTGGGAGACAGTGAGAGGGGGCCAGGGGGGGCTGCGTGGCGCTCGGGGACGACACCAGGGCGCCAGGGAGGCCAACAAGGAGGCAGGAGGTGGCCACGGGTGGCTGTGCGCGCCGCACGCAGCTGCTTCTCCTTCTGGCAGAGGAGGAAGACGACAGGAGCTGCGGTGGTGGGCTGGGTTGCCAGCTGGGCCGGCTGGGCGCTAGGTGGGCTGCGCCAGGTAAGCTACAGGTAAGTTCTCCCTCTCTTCTGTTTTCTGTTTTTTTCTATTTTGTTTCTCTGTTTTGGTTTACTAATAATGCTAAACCATTTCATAAAATCCTGGAAATAATTATGGGTGCTTTCTGAATTATTCCAGTGACCCTCAACAATTTCCAACATTTTTGGAGCATCTAAAATATATATAGCATTTAAATAGCTCCAATTCAAATATATTTGAGTTAATTCAAAATCCAAAATGTCATGGAAAAATGTGCATCACCTCTGGTTACTGTTTCCAGTATTTTTCCAAAAATGATGAACATTTTTTAAGGCCATTTGGGTTCCTGAAAATATATTTATTTATTTTAGTTGAACCTATTTGAATTTCATTGATGCTAGGGTTTAAAACAATCCTCATTTTAGGTTTAAATGAAATTTAAACATGATGCAGCAACCAAGCTAGTCCAAGTGCATAGCAAGGCTAGGGACGTCACAACTCACCCCCACTAAGGAAGAATCTCGTCCCGAGATTCAAGACGTGAGGTAAGAAGACAAAGGGGACACAAAAACTACACAATCTTCATGATCCAATTGCTCTTCTCGAAGATGTTGATTCATTGCATCATCTTGATCTTGACGTCTTGCTTTGAGAACTCCATTCAACATGACCATGAGAGGAGAAAGAAAACTCTAGAAGGATCGATCTTCTCGAAGTTCGATCAACTCAGGATTAACTCACGGAATGAGACATAGCAACATCTCTCGAGCTGAGACACGAAGCATATGTCCGGAGGGATGGAGTGAAACACATGACAAAGGTTCACTAGGTAGGCAATAATTCCACACCTAAGAGGGTGGTGAACGGTTGCCAACGTAGCGAGGAGTTGAGTTGCCATGATACCAAAACAAGACATCTTGGAGGAGGGTCATTCGTAGATATGGTTTGATATCTAGAACATCAAGTAAAAAGGTCGGACTTCGGGAGCACAAATATCCATAAGGAATAGCTACAGAAGTAAATCTTGCGAGGTCCTTATGGGGAGGTGGCCAACTTTCTCAATCAAGATACTATAATAACAGGTCTTCTGGTTGGGTGTGTTGGCCACGACATTCTCTTTACCGGGTTACAGAGAGACCAATATTATAGCTCTTGGGAGATGTTCCAACCATCATATCTGCCTGAGATTCAGATCTAGTTGGTGTCGGAATATTCCAGACTCATCGAGTCTAGAAAGAAAAATTAAAGTTTGCAACACAAACCGATGAGATGACATTGCGAGATTCTCGGGAAATGGACTGCGGTAGCAAGCTCCAAAACATAAGCTGGTTCTGCTACACACATGTGAACACGCTGTCCCAGACAAACATGACCACATTGTAGTCTTACAACAAAACACTACCGAGTTCTGGTTAGGAACCATCATCGAGGATATCGGAATCTTGTGCATGAACTAGTATTCGCACGACAACTCCTTTTCCTTGAACAAATCTGTTAGTGGCTCGGTGTGCTGCAGGATACATATGGAGTGGAGGTAATTAATCTACCAAACCATAGTATACTTTGCACATGCATGACAGACTTGGGACGATTCCAGAGGAAGCAACAACAAGCTTTCTCGAATTCACGACGGCAACTTGCATCGATTGCACGTGAACTTAGAGAAAGTCGCTACTTTCATCCAAACATATGCTTCACGAACAGAACATGAAGGCATTGTTTACAAAGTTTCCAACACTAGCTAAATGTTTAACACGAATCATGGGGGAGACAAGATGCTACTGATGGGCTCAACAACAACTCATCGGAATTTCCATATCACTGGACTTCCACCATTATGTGAACAATGTGATAGTATTGGTCAGACCAAAGATGTAATGGTGTATGCTCGAGGAAAATCCACGAGTAAGACAACATTATGAACATCGTTGGTTCTGATTTGATTTGAGGATAGCCCACACTCAAATCAAAGTTTCGGCAAGACAATAGGTCCAACAACTGGTCATGAGGATCAATTGATAAGATATCATCTTTCTTCACACACATACAAGATATCCCTTAAGATGAAGTAAATCGGACAAGTTTCCATCTTCCAACTCTCCAAGTTGTTGTTTAGCTTGACCAACCAACTCAGGGGTATGCAACACAGATTCTTGGAGAAGGGGGTTGTTTATATGAAACCAACTTGATCACGAGCTCAACATAACAGTCAGGTGACGACCTGGTGATACTTCCGAGAAGATATTCGGAAAATCACGAACCACCGATATGTTACTAAGCTCAAGAACAATCTTGCTTTTCAGGGAAAGATGATATGATCAAATGAGCGAGGACTTAACAAAATCCTAACTCATCAATCGAGGAGTGCACCAGGAAAGTGGACTAGGTAGCACGATCAACCTGAGGGTGATGATTCAATAATCAACTCGCTAAGGATGAGGTTATTGTCCATTTAACTACCAAGCAACGGATTTGCTAGGAGTATTGATTTCACACACCATGATTCACTTATCGGCATTCCGGTTACAACAACACGGAACCGAGGAGGGAATAACAAGGGCGAGAAGTATCACTGTGTCAAGAATTCATAAGAGGTGTTGCTATTCTCGTGACAATCCTGACATAAAGAAGGTAATACTTCAAGGTAGAATAGACCAAAAGCTGGATTGGCATTTTGATCTATGGAATACAACTTCTTTGACCCAATCCTAGATATGGATGAGGTATTGGAGTTTGTTTCTCCTAGTCATTCCAGATTAGAATGGCTTGACGGACCACAGAAGTAAAAGGCATCATTGAACACGAATGCACGACTACTCCTGACTATCAATTGATAGACGAGGTCAGAAGACAACCAAAGAGGGACAACTCAAAGGAACATATGATTTACTGAGTTGTGGATGCATGGATTAGCATGTCGAACGAGTTCAACATATTTCTTCCGGATAACCCATGTAGAAGGTTAGAACTGGCAGAGTCACAATATAGAATGGAGAACTCATCAAGAGCACTCTGGTTGTGATCTTTAGGTTCAGCGAGGAACTTCTGCCACAAACAGCTCATGGTACTTGGAAGAAGGTAATACCATGAACCTTGAGGACTATTGCAAGGTTACTAATAACCTGAAGGGACTAGCAAACACTATCAACATGAGGTAAGTGGAGTGAATCTCGGGTTCAAAAGCCCGGGAATAGAATACCTACCAACTAAATGGCATCACGGGATGGTTTCGGGAATGATTGCCAGAATCATCACACTGGAAACATGAAGCATGGCTAGATTACTAGGTGATACTCTAGACACCTAGGGTCATAATAATAGCTCCAACATAAATTCCGAGGCAATGAGGTACCTCAACACACTAGTTAGTGTGGTTGATCCGGCACAAAGAAACTTCGGAACGGTAAGAAGGGATTTGCAAATGCATCAGACTGTTTAGAAACCTGGGATGACTCGGACAGCATAACGGCTGTAAATGCTCAAAAGAATTTGAGACATGCTACACAAATGGTGGCATAACCACTCAGAAGCACAATATCAAGGTTTCGAGGTCAACAGTTGACATACAGAGGTAGAAACTGAACTGAGGCTTAAATCCAACAATCTTATGAGTCTACTTATTAGTAACACGTGATCCTAATAGAAAGAAGAGAAAGCCCAGTTCCTTAACCCCGTAGGAAAGATATGATGACTCGGATCAGAAGTCATAAGGTATAAGGAGTAAAAAGAGCCTTACGTTCCATCCCACAATCAATTCCCTTATATAACTAAAGAATTTCTAGACTCAACTTCGACCAGTTTGGCTTGGTAATCCTACAGGCAGTCAAGCTCTGATACCAAAGCTGTCAGGACCCCGACTCAATGCCACATTGATCTAGCATGTAACACCTCCTATCACTTTGCGGCCTCACGCACGGTATTCCCACGGGTGTCGCCCTACCTTTGCCCAGGACCGTTTGCGCCTTTTGGCACACGTATATGATAGTGTCGCTAGCATCCATATGATAAGGAGCCCGGGCTGACATGGCTAGTCGTAAACCCAAAGTGGCATAGACTTACAGGGACAGGCATCCATGACCCAGCATCGAACGTGTCGGTCATCAGCGAGTGGATCCAGGCTGTAGCACTGGGCTAGCAGGACTCCGGTGAACCGGGCTATAGCGGGCTAGCAGGACTCCGGTATTCATCGCGTGACATTTCCCCGAGGGGACAGACACAGGAACGAAGAAGGACACATGCCGGCCAGCCTAAGTGTCCCGGAGCAGTAGCAAGCTACCATGGCTTGGTGTAAACACTAGGAGACATTTCCCGGTAAGAGAGGCTACTAAAGATAAACAACTAGATAGTCAGATCCCACACATACCAAGCATTTCAATAACATACACACAATATGCTCGATTTGTGCAAGTACAACATGGCATCACAACATGACTCTACGACTCAAGTATTTATTCATTAGGCTCCGAGGAGCGAGATATTACAAACATGGGTCTCACGACCCAACATTCAGAGCATACAAGTCAAAGCACAAGCGGAAGCTAATATGTCTGAGTACAGACATCTACAAATGAAAAAGGCTTAGAAGCCTGACTGTCTACCAGATCTTGCCGAGGGCACAAGATCGTAGCTGAGGTATCAAGCTAAACGTCGAAGTCCACGCGGAACTACTAACGAGACCGAAGTCTCTCTGCAAAAACATAAAATAGGCAAACGTGAGTACAAATGTACCCAGCAAGACTTACATCAGAACTAACTACATATGCATCATTATCAACAAAGGGATGGTGGGGTTTAACTGCAGCAAGCCAGCTTTGACTCGGTGGCTATCCTGAACTACTATTGCAAGTAACTCTTTTGAGGTGGAGCACACGAGTCCACATATTCACCATATCAATACACTACTATGGATCCGCTCCCGTCTCCCTACGAGAACGCCATCCATGGCACTCACGCTTATCTTGCGCATTTTAGAGTATCCACTTCAAGTTATCTATGAACTGTACAGGCAACCCATAAGTCCTTTACCGCGGACACGGCTATTTGGATAGATCATATTAACCCTGCAGGGGTGTACTTCTTCACACACGCTCTCGCCACTTACCGCCATGTACACCTCGTGTATCTCGGCAACCTTCAAGCGGAAGCCTGGTGAGGGAGTCGGCCACGACCTGACTAACCACACAAGTCTCTCGTCCAGGTTTATCGCCTATTCGGGTTCCATCCGCAAGGAGATCCGGCCGGGGTGTCGCTCACGGCCCCAAACGATGTGTGCAGGGTTCCCAAGCCCACCTCGACGGGTGGATCTACGCTTGGTACACCGTGCCACGGTGCCTAGTCTGTCCCAAGCCCACCTGTACCGGGTGCCACTTGGTAGACTACTAACACTACCTACAAACACCAGAAACTGGTTGCAACTCCTGGACAGAGATCAAGTTGATTAATAAGTCGAGAGAGCTTGGAGTGCCCGGAGCCCAATGTGTGGTAGTAACTGTTCATGGATCACAAACACAAAACTCAGTTCCTGAGGACGGCTGCAATGAGACAACCCACCATGTACTCCTACATGGCCTCTCACCGCTACCTTTACCAAATCGTGTTCACACACTTAGCTCTCAACGGTAGGACATGTTCACACACCTCCAATTCATCCCCGATGAATCAGACCTGACACAACTCTAAGCAATAGCAAGCTTGACACACAAGCATGAATGAGTAGGCACATCAGGGCTCAAACAACTCCTACTCATGCTAGTGGGTTTCATCTATTTACTATGGCAATGACAGGTCATGCAGAGGATAAAGGGGTTCAACTACCGTAGCAAGTAACAGTTGAATCGTTGTTGTCCTAATGCAGTAAAAGAGAGCAGGAGCAAGAGAGTGGGATTGTATCGGAATGAACAAGGGGGTTTTGCTTGCCTGGCACTTCCGAAGATAATATAGCTCTTCATCAGTGTTATCGATCTCATCATCGAAACCACGTCTATCGAGAGGGGACAAATACCAGCAACACAGAAGGAAACACAATCAATGCAATGCACAATATGATGCATGATCATGACATGGCAATATGCTGTGATTTGAGCTAATGCAACTAGCAACAGATTAAATGGAGTTGGTTTGAATACAAGATTCAAATTCAAACTCCATATGTGATTATTCAAATGCCATTTATGCAAATTGCCATATACAGCAAACTTAGGTTGTTCAAACATGCATGAAAATGGTACAGATGGATAGATTGGATTTTTCAGATCATTTTTCATATATAATTTGTTTTATTTGGAGTTACGGTTGAATTCATATGATTTTTAGAAGTTTTGGATATTTTCTGAAATAAATAAATCATTTCTGATTTATTTAAACTCCGGAAAACATTTACTGCATCAGCATGACGTATTAGTGACATCAGCAGGTCAACGGACGGCCCAGGTCAAACCTGACCAGTGGGGCCTACTGGTCAGTGACACAAAGTCAGCTACAGAGGCTGACATGTGGGACCCGGTCAAAGCTGACGTGGCCAAGTCAACGTTGACAGGCGGGGCCCACTGTGGTTAGTGCTAATCCAACAGAGAAATAATACTAATTAGTTTAGGCATTGGGACCCACATGGCAGTGGCTCTAGGGGTGGCTTAGCTGGGTCATTAGTGGCTAATGACGGCCACGTCATCAGTCGCCGGAGTGTCGCCGGCAACGACCACGGCCGACGGCGGAGGTGCACCGTGCGCTCACTACGGAGCACCATTTGACGTGCGGTTTGCTCCTACGGGTTCCTGGGAGGAAGGCGCATCTAAAGAGATAAGCGACAGCAGCTGGGGTGGTCAGAGCTGACGGCGGCGAGCTCTTTTGCGGCCGCCGGAGTTCGGGCACCGACGGTTTAGGCGCTACGGCGCGTTTTGAGCTGAACTAGTGGGATCTGCGGCTTCCTGAGGAAGCGCTGAGCACGCCTACATGCTCTGGTGCAACGTGCGGGTGTTGCGACCGCAGCCGCGACATGGCCGGCAGCGGAGCTGCTTCGGCTGGGGTGGGAGAGGGAGCTACGGCGAACGGAGATAGGGGTACGGAGCAGAAGCTCACAGCGGACTCGGCGGCCTTGACGGAAAGCTCGGGGATGAACAGGAGACGGCGGGGCAGCGATGAGGATCTTCGGTGGCCGGGGATGAAGACGACGTCGATGGAGGCGCTCCAGGGCCTCCCGAGGCGCGTGGATTGGCGGAGGGGTAGCCGGCGACGTGGTGGAGCTTCTGGGCACGATGGAGGGGCGAGGGATCGGCGGTAGCTACGGCAACGGTGGTCGGTGGCGATAGTAGCGCTCGGCCGCGTGCAGGGAGAGAGCAGAGGAGGGGGAGAGCGTTCGGGAGAGAGTGAGAGGGGGCCAGGGGGGCTGCTGGCGCTCGGGGACGACTCCAGGGCGCCAGGGAGGCCAACAGGGAGGCAGGAGGTGGCCACGGGTGGCTGTGCGTGCCGCACGCAGCTGCTTCTCCTACTGGCAGAGGAGGAAAACGACAGGAGCTGTGGTGGTGGGCTGGGTTGCGAGCTGGGCCGGCTGGGCACTAGGTGGGCTGCGCCAGGTAAGCTACAGGTAAGTTCTCCCTCTCTTCTGTTTTCTGTTTTTTTCTATTTTGTTTCTCTGTTTTGGTTTAGTAATAATGCTAAACCATTTGATAAAATCCTGGAAATAATTATGGGTGCTTTCTGAATTATTCCAGTGACCCTCAACAATTTCCAACATTTTTGGAGCATCTAAAATATATATAGCATTTAAATAGCTCCAATTCAAATATATTTGAGTTAATTCAAAATCCAAAATGTCATGGAAAAATGTGCATCACCTCTGGTTACTGTTTCCAGTATTTTTCCAAAAATGATGAACATTTTTGAAGGCCATTTGGGTTCCTGAAAATATTTTTATTTATTTTAGTTGAACCTATTTGAATTTCATTGATGCTAGGGTTTAAAACAATCCTCATTTCAGGTTTAAATGAACTTTAAACATGATGCAGCAACCAAGCTAGTCCAAGTGCATAGCAAGGCTAGGGACGTGACAGATAGCCGCTCCACCTGCGTCCCCAGGGCCCGCAGGCGGGCCTCTACAGTGGCGATGTTCTCTGGGAAGGTCCAGGCCACCCGCGGATCCATCCCAGACCCAACAACGTCGGTCGGGTCACATTGGTAGTAGACAGCTTCCTCCGCCAGCCGCTGCATCTCCGGGAAGGCCCCTGCCGTAAAAGAAGAAGCAAGATCAGAAGAACAACAAGGAAGAAAAGCCGGGTCCCGACCCGGCAAATTATAAGAAGCAGCACTTACTGGAGAAGGACTCTTCCAAGTGCTGTGCCTCGAGCAACATACCACGCCGCTCCCGCACCACGACACAGTTGTGCTCCCCGAGTGCCTTCTCCAGATCGGCCGCCTTAGCAAGGGCCGCCTTCAGCTCGGCGTCCTTGTCTTCGGCCGCCTGGCGGCGACGAGTCTCGGCCAGACGAGCCTCGTCAGCCGCGGCGGCCCGCTCCCGCAAGCGATCCACCTCGGCCTGGAGCCGGCCCTTGTCATCGGATAGCTGGCCGCGCTGTTGGTCCGCCTTGACCAGGGCCCACTGCGTCTCCATCACCTTGGCGGCCTCCGCCCTAAGGAGCTCCACCTCGGCATCAAGGCGGCTCTTGTGACCCGCCAGCTGCTCGTGCAGCTGGTTGGCCACATCAAGAGACCATTGGGCCGCGGCCGCCTCCGCCCTTTCCTGCATTAGCAACAAGCCGGTCGCAATGATGACTGGCCCGGAACAGCCGGGTCCGCCAAGACAGCACCTCGGCTGCAAAAAGGAAAGTTCAGCAGAGGAAAAAGAAAAAGAATTAAGATTTCACCCAACTACGCCCGAATCTCGGGGGCTACACCCAGTGGGTGCGCTAGCGCGCCCCCACTAGAAAAGAGCACGAACGAACCTGCGGCGACGCGAAGCTCCTCCTCCTTAGCAACAAGCTGCTCCAGGAGTTCCCGATGCTTGCCCAGGAGACGGTTGAAGGCTGCAACCCGGAAGGCATCAAGATGCTGAAAAAAGACAGAAGTCAGAACAAGGCCCGGCGATCTAAAGATTCGACCCAACTACTACGTAGTTGGCCCGAACCTCGGGGGCTACACCCAGTGGGTGCGCTGGCGCGCCCCCACCAAGAAGAAACTACAAGGAAGCAAAAGAAGAAAGACTTACCAGGACGGTGCGCTCCAAGTAAGGTTGCCGGATTGCGTTCAAGAGAATCTCCGGCGTCGCGTCAGGGCGAACAAGAAGATGCGCGGCAGCGAAGTAAGAAGACCAGATGCTCACCTGCGGCGCCGGGATCGCTTGGCAATACGACGCCTTACCGAATCGCCAATCCTCCCCAAGGTTGGCCTTGTAGATGTCGTTGATGTCGTGCGCGACCTGCTCCGCAGACAGCCGCGTCGGCCCCATTCGGTTGGGGTCCTGCAGGCCGATCATCTTGCCGATAAGGCAGGAGCGCCTCTCAAGCGGGAGGACCCGGCGGGTGATGAACGCGGCAAGGAGGTCCATGCCGATGAGCCCCTCCTACGTCCTCATCACTATCACCCGCTCATAGAGGTTGACGATCTCCTGCGACGGGCGCCGGAGCGAGTAGCCCCAGTTCGTCTTCGCACGCGGCGGCGCGTTGACGAAGGGCGGAAGATTGATGTGGTCTGCGCCATGGTTGCGGACATAGAAGAAGGAATTCTGCCATTTCTTGGCAGAATCCTCGAGCGGGATCTTGGGGAAATCCGCCCCGGACCGCTTCGAGATGACTGCGGCGCTGCAGTCGGCGTACTCCTCGGCCGACGGGCCCTACTGCTTCAAAGAGAAGAAGCGCGCCCAGAGGTCGATCGTCGGCTCGACCCCCAGGTACCCCTCACACAGGGTCACGAAGCCGGAGAGCTAGACGACGACGCTGACGCTGAGATGGTGCGGTTGAAGCCCGAAGAACTCCAAGAATGCGCGGAAGAAGGTGCTCACCGGCACCCCGAACCCGCGTTCGAAATGCGTGAGGAAGACGACATGCTCCTGCCCCTCGGGCCGGGGCCTCTGCTCACCGCGCGGCAGGCGGACGCCGACGTCCATCTCCCACGGCAAGCTCCGCGAAGCTCGAAGCTGCATGATGTCCTCGGTAGTTACGTTGGAACCCATCCAGGAGCCTGACGGCAGCGCCATGGACGGAAGCGGGAAGAAGAAGATGAACGATGCAGGAAGCTCTGTTCGGGGCTGCCGGCGCGGCGGTGCGTTGGTGGCAAAGAGCAGAGCAAGAGCAGGGGGACAGGAGGGCGTGAGCGAGAATGGTGCCCGCCACCCCCTTGCCCCCTTCAATTTATAAGCCCCGGTTCAAACGTGGGGAAGTGGGATCGTCTGCACGCGCCCGTTCCACTACCCCGCAATAAGTGCGCACGTACGCGCGCATTAACTTCTCGGGGAAGTGCAACCGGCCCCCAGACGCCACAATAAATCCGCGCACGTGGCCCAAGGGCGCGCGGCGGCGGGGCCCCTTCCCGTCGCCTGGTCCAGTCACGCGCGTGGCCTGTCAGGCCCCTCCGACTTCCGGGCGCCACGTGGCGCCTGCTCGAAGCCCAAGGGATCGCCTCAAGATTCGACGGACTCCTCGGTTGCCGCCATGGCCGGGATGCCGCGATCCGGTTTCCGAGAAAACTGGCACATAGTGGGTGTTGTCGGACCCGGCGCTCGCAGAATCCGCCTTGCTCAAGGGGGAAACTGCGAAGGCCCACTCATCAGAAGGTGGCGGACCTTCACAGCTTCGGGGGCTACTATTGGGGGGATGAACCCCGGGCAGGCAACGGAATCCGAATCCTTTTCAAAAACAGCGGGGCCTGCATCACCCCGCAAACCGGCACGCGCCTGGCCGTGTCGCTCAACTCGGCAGGGCCCGCAACCCGGCCAAACCCTCTGACCCGGCAAGGTACGTCAACCCGGCCACAGCAACTGGCGCAAGACGACTCAACCCGGCGCAACCAAGGCTTCCACGGCAAGCCAGCCCCACCCGTGGCGTCCACGGCAACCCAACCACGGGTCAGCTCCCGTCCCATCCAGGCCATACAATGGGACGAGACCTAAACCACCGATGACCAAGACAACAGTGTTTCCACCCATGCCTGCAGTCAGCCGGGGCATGGCAACAATGCCCCTCACCTACCCGCTGACCAAGGCTGGCATGGCAACAGTGCTCCAGCCCTCACCGTTGACGACAGCAAGCGGCAGCCTGACGAAGAGCACTATACATGACTCGACTCGGCCACGCCCTGACGATCGACAAGACGGTGCACAGTCCCCCTAGGCGCATGGGGCCCGCACCTAGGGGAACCCGGCAAACCACAAGCCCATAAGCGGGACCCAGCCTGGAGTCCCGGACACCGACAATACGGACCAACCGACCCGGCATATTCCCATTGTAACCCTGGGTGGGTTGATCTATAAAACCCCCCAAGAACCCACGCCTACGGAGGCATGATGATAAGAATCTCAACACATAGCAGATCATCGCATCGCATGTAAGGAAACGAGAGATAGAAGCCCAAGCAAGCATAGCACTAGCCACCCAACAGCAGTACCGGAGAGAAGGAGCAGCCCAAGCCTTGGCCAGCTTCCTTCCTCCTCCACATAGCTCCAGGAGCAACATTGTAATATCAATTATCCAACCAAAATCGGCAGGACTAGGGGTGTTATCTCTCCAGAAAGCCCCGAACCTGGGTATGTCCGGCATCCCGCGCACGCGCATGCCAACCTCGCCTCTGGAGCCCACAAGCGCCCTCGAGCCTCCTCCTCTCTTTAGCCATCCCTTGGCATCTGCCGTGCGCCCACCACGACAGATATGGAGGTAGTGATATTAAAGTCATGCTAGTTGGGTGATTATGAAAAATGCTTGTGTTGAAGTTTGTGATTCCCGTAGCATGCACGCATGATGAAAAGCTTTGTGATGAAGTTGGAGCACAATTTTATTTATTGATTGTCTTCCTTATGAGTGGCGGTCGGGGACGAGCGATGGTCTTTTCCTACCAATCTATCCCTCTAGGAGCATGCACGTAGTGCTTGGTTTTTGATGACTTGTATATTTTTGCAATAAGTATATGAGTTCTTTTGACTAATGTTGATTCCATGGATTATACGCAGCCTCACCCTTCCACCATTGCTAGCCTCTCTTGTGCCGCGCAACTTTCGCCGGTACCATACACCCACCATATACCTACCTCAAAACAGCCACCATACCTACCTATTATGGCATTTCCATAGCCATTCCGAGATATATTGCCATGCAACTTTCCACCGTTCCGTTCATATGACACGCATTACTTTTGTCACATTGCTCTTTGCATGATCATGTAGTTGACATTGTATTTGTAGCAAGGCCACCTTCATAATTTTCATACATGTCTCTCTTGATTCATTGCATATCCCGGTACACCGCCGGAGGCATTCATATAGAGTCATATCTTGTTCTAGCTTTGAGTTGTAAATCCATAAAAGTGTGATGATCTTCATTATTAGAAAAAGAAGAAAAAGAGAAAAAGAAAAAAAGAAAATGAGAGAAAAAGAGAGAAGGGACAATGCTACTATCTCTTTTTCCACACTTGTGCTTCAAAGTAGCACCATGATCTTCATGATAGAGAGTCTCCTATGTTGGCACTTTCATATACTAGTGGGAATTTTTCATTATAGAACTTGGCTTGTATATTCCAATGATGGGCTTCCTCAAAATGCCCTAGGTCTTCGTGAGCAAGCATGTTGGATGCAAACCCACTTAGTTTCTTTTGTTGAGCTTTCATATATTTATAGCTCTAGTGCATACGTTGCATGGAAATCCCTACTCACTCACATTGATATCTATTAATGGGCATCTCCATAGCCCGTTGATATGCCTAGTTGACGTGAGACTATCTTCTCCTTTTTGTCTTATCCACAACCACCATTGTATTCCACATATAGTGCTATGTCCATGGCTCACACTCATGTATTTTGTGAAAGTTGAAAAAGTTTGAGATTACTAAAGTGTAAAACAATTGCTTGGCTTGTCATTGGGGTTGTGCATGATTAAATACTTTGTGTGATGAAGATAGAGCAACAGCCAGACTATATGATTTTGTAGGGATAACTTTCTTTGGCCATGTTATTTTGACAAGACATGATTACTTTGATTAGTATGCTTGAAGTATCACTATTTCTTATGTTAATATGAACTTTTATTTTGAAACATTTGGATCTTAACATTCATGCCCCAATAAAGAAAATTACATTGAAAATTATGCTAGGTAGCATTCCACATCAAAAATTCTGTTTTTATCAGTTACCTACTCGAGGACGAGCAGGAATTAAGCTTGGGGATGCTTGATACGTCTCCAACGTATCTATAATTTTTGATTGGTCCATGCTATTATATTACCCCTTTTGGATGTTTATGGGCTTTATTTTACACATTTATATCATTTTTGGGACTAACCTACTAACCGGAGGCCCAGCCCATATTGCTGTTTTTTTGCCTATTTCAGTATTTCGAAGAAAAGGAATATCAAACGAGGTCCAAATGGAATGAAACCTTCGGGAGCGTGAATTTTGGAACGAGCATGATCCAGAGGACTTGGAGTGCAAGTCAAGAAGCAGCCGAGGCATCCACGAGAGGGGAGGGCACGCCCACCCCTACAGGGCGCGCCCCCTGTCTCGTGGGCCCCTCGGGCGGCCACCAACGTACTTCTTCCTCCTATATAAGCCTACGTACCCCGAAAACATCCAGGGAGCCAACGAAACACAACTTCCACCACCATAACCTTCTGTATCCGCGAGATCCCATCTTGGAGCCTTCGCCGGCGCTCCGTCGGAGGGGGAATCGACCATGGAGGGCTTCTACATCAACTCCATAGCCCCTACGATGAGTTCTGAGTAGTTTACCACAGACCTTCGGGTCCATAGTTATTAGCTAGATGGCTTCTTCTCTCTTTTTGGATCTCAATACAATGTTCTCCCCCTCTCTTGTGGAGATCTATTCGATGTAAACTATTTTTGCGGTGTGTTTGTCGAGATCCGATGAATTTTGAGTTTATGATCAAGTTTATCTATGAGAAATATTTGAATCTCCTCTGAATTCTTTTATGTATGATTGAGTTATCTTTTCAAGTCTCTTCGAATTATCAGTTTGGTTTGGCCTACTAGATTGATCTTTCTTGCCATGGGAGAAGTGCTTAGCTTCGGGTTCAATCTTGCGGTGTCCTTACCTAGTGACAGAAAGGGTTGCAAGGCACGTATTGTATTGTTGCTATCGAGGATAAAAAGATGGGGTTTATATCATATTGCATTAGTTTATCCCTCTACATCATGTCATCTTGGTTAATGCATTACTCTGTTCTTTATGAACTTAATACTCTAGATGCAGGCAGGAGTCGGTCGATGTGTGGAGTAATAGTAGTAGATGCAGGCAGGATTCGGTCTACTTGTTGCGGATGTGATGCCTATATACATGATCATGCCTGGATAATCTCATAATTATTCGCTTTTCTATTAATTGCTCGACAGTAATTTGTTCACCCACCATAATACTTATGCTATCTTGAGAGAAGCCACTAGTGAAACCTATGGCCCCCGGGTCTATCTTTTATCATATTTGCTTCCAATCTACTTTTATTTGCATCTTTACTTTTTGCATCTATATTATAAAATACCAAAAAAATATTTATCTTATCATATTATCTCTATCAGATCTCACTTTCGCAAGTGGACGTGAAGGGATTGACAACCCATTTATTGCGTTGGTTGCGAGTTCTTTGTTTGTTTGTGTAGGTGCGTGGGACTTTTGAGGAGCCTCCTACTGGATTGATACCTTGGTTCTCAAAAACTGAGGGAAACACTTATGCTACTATTGCTGCATCACCCTTTCCTCTTCAAGGAAAGCCAACGCAAGCTCAAGACGTAGCATGGTGTTTGAGTATATGCCGCGGCTATTGAAAATTTTAATAAAATGGTGGGCGGAGATAGTGGTGGACGAGGGAGGGCGACGGTTCAAATGCCTCGGCTACTGCAATTTTACTATAAGTCGGTGCTGGAGGAGTGCGGGTGATAGTTGAAGTACGACAGCTTCTAAAATTTGGGTAAAGTAATTGATGCGAGGCGGGAGTGCCAAAATCGTGCACAGTCCAATAAGAATATGCGTGTATGATAATAACGAAAAGTGGCGGAACCGCCGACTTTTGCAACGCTCAAGGCGGGTAGTGCATTTTTACATTTCTAGCTAGCTGGTCTATCGCACACGGTTCGTCCTAATTTCTATATAATCTCACCCACCTTTAGCTTGCGCAGTCGTGGTGATTTTATAGTGCAGTTGCATTGCACACAGTTAAGCCAGTACCTCCACCATTTTGCTCGCGCTTGCGCAGTCGTGGTGATTTTATAGCACACTTGCATTGCACACAGTTAAACTAGTACCTCCACCATTTTCTCACGCTTGAGCAGTCGTGGTGATTTTACAACGCACTTGCATCGCACACGGTTAAGCCAGTACTGCACCATTTTGCTCGCGCTTGCGCAGTCATGGTGATTTCACAACGCACTTGCATCACACATGGTTAAGCCAATACCAGCACAATTTTTCTCGCGCTTGCGCAGTCGTGGTGATTTCATAGTGCACTTCCATCGCACACAGTTAAACTAGTACCTCCACCATTTGCTCGTGCTTGTGCAGTCGTGCTGATTTTATAGCGCACTCGCATCGCACAGGGTTAATCCAGTACCTGCACCATTTTGCTCACGCTGGTCACCCTATGGGACCTACTCCCTCCTATCACGGACAATTGTTCTTTTAGAAACTTTGTGCGAGGACTGGTGTGTCACCGCCTAGCCTTCAATGAGCACTGACACTGGTAACGGTGCAGACGTACGATCCATGGGGTTTGGGTTCTGGCCAATCAGAAAGCTCGACTCAGATTACGGGCAGCATCGGCTACGGTTTGGTAGGCACACGACTTTCGTTTGGCATTTTTATACACTAATTGAGTGTCCTAGGCATTTAATGTCCATAATTCAAATCTGAACTACAAATACATGCTCCAATTCACCAAAATGGCTAGAAAAATTATACATGTGTCCTTGGGTGCATGTTTAGGTCCCATGCCAGGAATGGGAAGGAATTACAACCGTACCAGCGTCCTGGCTCATCCTCAAACATTTAGAATCTTGGTTTTTAAATCCTCGTAAATCCTAAACTTACCAGAAAGTCATGAAAGTTGGCATGGTGTCACGTCATGGAGCATATATGTCGTAGTAAAAACATTGTCCAATTTGGGCCAAGCTTTATTACAACCTCAAATGAACTCTGAAAAGGTTGAAAGTTGGCATGGTATCATGATTTCACCCACATAGCATATTGTAAAAAGTTGAGAGGGTCACGACAAAACCTTGATGCACTTCGTGTGCAAAATGGACAATCTCTTTCAAAGTATCAGGGTTTCGAACGAAAACTCATCTGTTACAAAGGGATTTCATTTTTTTGAACTTATTTGAACTTCAGACTTTTTGTGTGTTCAAAATGCACCATTCAAAGCCACATCATCAATTTTCAACCCTTTATGACTTCATTTGGTATTTTTCATGCATTTACTGATTTTTTTGAGATAAATGACCCTGAAATTGAAAAGCACTTCAAATGAACTCTGAAAACGTTGAAAGTTGGCATGGTATCATCATTTCACCCCGCATAGCATGTTCTAAAAAGTTGAGAGGGTTAAGGCAAAAACTGGATGCACTTCGTGTGCAAAATGGACAATCTCTTTCGAAAGCATGCTGTCACGTCATGGCACATATATGTCGTGGTAAAACATTGTCCGTTTTGGGCCAAGCTTTATTCCGAACCTGTTATAAACTGGAGCTTCTCTCAACAAGAAGCCCTGTGGTTCCGATAGGGAAACGTGTTCCCCTTGTTGTCGAAACGTAATCACGGCCTTATTTCGCCTTGTATTTTCTTCTATGGGCAACATGGAACTACATGATATCCATGCTGAAATTTAAACTTATTCGGGGTTCGTTTGGCCTATTTATACACTAATTGAGTTGCCTAGGCATTTAATGTCCATAATTCAAATCTGAACTACAAATACATGCTCAAGTTCACCAAAATGGCTAGAAAAATTGTACATGCATGTGTCCTTGGGTGCATGTTTAATTAGGTCCTATGCCAGGAATGGGGACGAATTACAACCGTACCGGCATCCTGGCTCGTCCTCAAACATTTGGAATCTTGGGTTTTAAATCCCCTTAAAATCCAAAACTCACCAGAATGTCATCTAAGGTGGCATGGTGTCACGTCATGACACATATATGTTGTGGTAAAGACATTGCCAATTTGGGCCAAGCTTTACTAGAAACCTCTTACAAACCGGAGCTTCTCTCAACAAGAAGCCTTGTGGTTCCGATAGGGAAACATGTTCCCCTAGTTTTCAAAACGTAATCACGACCTCTTTTCGCCTTGTATTTTCTTCAACGGGCAACATGGAACTACATGATATCCATGCTAAAATTTAAATTTATTAAGGGTTCATTTGGCCTTTTTATACACTAATTGAGTTTCCTAGGCATTTAATGTCCAGAATTCAAATCTGAAGTACAAATACATGCTCCAGTTCACCAAAATGGCTAGAAAAATTATACATGCATGTGTCCTTGGGTGCATGTTTAGGTCCCATGCAAGGAATAATGGGAACGAATTACGACCCGTCCTGCGTCTTGGCTCGTCCTCAAACATTTGGAATCCTTGTTTTTAAATCCCCATAAATCCAAAACTCACAAGAAAGTCATTAAAGGTGGCATGGTGTCACGTCATGGCACATATATGTCGTGATAAAAACATTGCCAATTTGGGCCAAGCTTTATTACAAACCTCTTACAAACCGAAACCCGTCACAAGAACCCTCGTGGTTTTGATAGGGAAATGTGTCCCCTTGTCAGCCAAACGATAATCGCTCCCTCTTCTAGCCTCCTATTTCTTTCTACACGCAACACATACGGAATAACGGGAGATTCGTGCTAAACTTTGAAATTATTCAGGGTTCATTTGACCCTTATTATTCATTAATTGAGTTTTCTAGGCATTTATTGTCCATAATTCAAGTCCGAACTACAAATACATGCTCTAGTGCACCAAAATGGCTAGAAAAAACATACATGTGTCCTTGGGGTGCATGTTTAGGGCTCCTTTGGCCGTTGTATATATTAGTAATTAAGTTTTCTACGCATTACGTGTAGTCCATAATTCAAATTAGAACTACAAGCACAAAATGGGTGGGAAATGGTACATGTGTCATTGGGTGCATGTTTAGGTCTCATTTAAGGAATGGGAATGAATTACAAACTTGTCGTCATCCTGAAACATTGAGAATCTCAGTTTTTAAATCCTAGTAAATCAAAAACTCACCCAAAAAACATAAAACTTGGCATGGTTTCATGACATGGCACATATATGTCGTGGTAAAAAAAATCGTCCAGTTTGAGAAGAGGCGCAGACATTAGTAGCCAACGAAGTCCTTTTTGAAACAATAAGCTGACCCGTCAATATTAGACGGGACGAACGGTTGTATTATATGAACCGTGTCAACATTTAACCATACTCAATGGCGTGCGTGCGGCTGTTTGATTAGACGGGACGAGCGCGAGAAGTCCGCCGTGCATGCTCGACGGGACGCGTGCGAGAAGTCCGCCGCGCAGGCTCGATGGGATGCGTGCATCATGTCCACCTCGCAAGCTCGACAGGACATGTGCAAGCAGCAAGGCCACCCATGCTCACCGGGAAGCAAGATCTTTGACCTCCATGCATCAGCCGACCGCCTCACTCAAAACTTCGCCATTACTGGGTTAATTAAAGCATCTGGACGGAGGGTTTTTTAGGGGTGGACGGGGG
>NC_041389.1:165770138-165784922 GCF_002162155.2 Triticum dicoccoides
CGTGTTTTCAACTCGTGTTCCGACCTAATTTAAATTGCTACATAAGGAAACGGATAAAACGACGATAAATAAAATGGCAACGGATAGTATGACGACAAATTTACAATGGCATAGATAATAATTGTCTTACATATTTCGGGTAATTCTAAATGCCACATGCGGCAAAGTTCTGAAGACATGGGGGAAAGAGAAGAACGGAATCGTAGACAACGATCTAGATCGTTACTATATCTACTCTTCAATGGATCGCCGGGCGATGACATCCTCCAGCTCCTTCCTCATTTCCTCACGGCTTTGCTTGAAAGCAGCCACGGATTCCTCCACCTCTTGCCCGCGCTCGATCCGGATCTTCCTTAAGTCACCCATCAGTTCCTCGATGACCGCTATGTCATGCCCAATATGTGACCCTATCCTACAGGAACTCGAAGGTCCTACCAATGATAGAAGCGCATATTGGTGACGCTTTTGCAAGGTGGATATCATTACATCATACCATTACATAATAGTTGGGGATACATATAAGAGGCATACAATGCCGCATGAATACAACAACATCATACATAAGAGCAACATCCGACTACGGATGAAACACAAACAGAAACACAAACGACATCCACCCTACTAGCCCAGGTTGCCGACCAGGAACCTATACCCTGAAAGAAGAAGAAGCAGAAGAAGAACTCCAAAACAAACATGCATCGCTCTCACATCATGCATCGCATTACCTGTACCTACAACTGTTGTTGCAATAAACTGTGAGCCACGAGGACTCAGCAATCCCATTACCATGGGTATCAAGTCTAGCAAAGCTTAATGGGCATGGAATGGATAGGTGGTGTGGTTGCAGCAGCGACTAAGCATGATATGGTGGCTCACTTAGAAATACATGAATAATATGAGAACCTACACAAATGATCGCAAACTAGTAATGATCAAGAAGTCCTGAACAACTTACGTTCAAACATAACACCACGGTGTTCTCTTCCAGACCCACTCAAAAAGAGACCATCACGATCACACACGGATATTAATAAATTCCCATCTGCCACATAACCGCGGGCATGGCTCTTGAAATTTAAACCCTGCAGGGGTGTCTCAACTTAGCCCATTAAAATCTCACGATCCGCGGAGACAATCCTCCATCGCGGGACATCCGATCATACTGGGGGTCCCGTGCACAACACATTTTGACAATGGTATAAAAAAACCAGCAAGACCGCCCGAATTTGCCGACAAATACCGATAGGAGCCGCGCGTATCTCATTCTCAGGGCACACCGGATTGTCCAAAGTTCCGGTAGGCCAAATCTAGAGTTTCCCCTAGCGGTCACCGGCGGTTGACGGTTTGGACCAACGCACACAGCAGCACTGGCTCGGGGGGTTGATTAAAAATACTAGGGGTCCGGAGAAAATCCTCTATTTAAGTTTTAGTTGTTATTAGGAAAATGGAAGAGTTTTATTCAAAACGAACTGTCAAGAGGGTCCCATACCCCTCACGTGTTAGGGACGCAAAATCTAGGAACATAATACCGGTATGACAGAAACTAGGGCGGCAAGAGTGGAACAAAACACCAGGCATAAATCCGAGACTTCCACCCTTTACCAAGTATATAGATGCATTAATTAAATAAGAGATGTTGTGATATCCCAACATAATCATGTTCCAATATGGAGCAACCTTCAACTTCACCTGCAACTAACAATGCTATAAGAGGGGCTGAGCAAAGCGGTAACTTAGCCAAACAACAATTTGCTAGGAAGGGTGAAAAGGTGAGAGGCTAACATGGCAATTTTGCGAGGCTTGATAAACAAGTGGTAGGAAGCGCGACATAGTGATAGCATCAAAACAACTAGCATAGCAATGATAGTAGTAAGATCCAGGGTAACAGTCATATTTCCTGAAATTCTGCTAGGAAGAAGAACGAGTCCATGAAGAAGATGAACGGACGAAGACGAACCAAGTGTAGTCGAACGAATCCTCACGGGCGCAACGAAACAGGAACTATCCAGAAGAACAACATGGTAAACAGACAACAGATAAACATGGCATGATGCACAACCAAACAAGATGCATCACAATACTACGTGATGCTACTCATGGCAATGGATGATGCAAACAAGCACAACACATCAAAGCAAGTTTAAATTAGGCCGGAAACAACATATAACAATTCCGGTAAGTCCTCATATGTAAATTTCGAAATTGGTCCAGATGTGAATACACATTATGTTCAAGTTGTTAAACAGAAAGTTAAGATGCACCAAGATGATCTACACGAAAGTGTAGTCAAGTTACATATAAAGTTCATTTAATTCGGAGCTACGTCCTAGAAGATATCAGCAAAATAAGTTAAACATGGCATTGATGCAAAATGCATTCAAATATCAAGCAAACACACTCAAAGCACGAATGCAACATGATAATATGAAACTACATGCAATTCACAAGTTTCATATAGAGCACGCTCAAAACGGAGCAACGGTGCAACACATACACTCCAAACAAGATATAACAACAATCTGCCCAAAACAGCAAGTAGGCACTTTGCAAACATCAAAACAACATGCTACTGGAATCATAAGAGCACAAACTTGACATGCACTTCATGTAAAGATAGCATACTTCAAATCATTAAGGTTCAGGTTCATAGGCATCAATATTAAACCAAGATGATCAATGCAAAATGCAACTTTATAACACAGGAGCATATACATGATCAGAGTTAATATTATGACATGTTAGAGGCATTAAACAAAGATGGTACAACAACTATAAATAGCAAACAAGGGCATGGAATCAAATTAAACATAACACAGAGCAAATAACATCAAGGCATGATATGCATATGGCTCATGGATTAGTAGGAACAAAGAAGACAAGTTTGAAATTTGGAACAGTTTCAGCAATTGTAAAACAACAACATTATGATAGCATGTTTGCAAGCATGCAACAAAGGCATATCAAGTCAAAAATAAACAACCATGGCATTTATACAGAGTATTCATAGCATAGTTCAAAACATGTAATTGGAGCATCTCAAGAATAGGCATGGATCAATCAATAACAAGCTCACAGCAAGGCATCATGAAGTTAACAGAAAACTGGAACAACATATAGGCATGTTGATGGCATTGAGAACATATGCTACAAGATATATATGGGCAATAAAAAGGCTTGAAATGATATAGAATAACATGTACACCAAAACATCTCAACTAAGTATCTCCAGATTATGCATGGATTAATTGGTAGCATCAAGCAAACATGGCATCATGATGTAACACATTCAGCATTGGCAGAACATTAACAGTGAGTAGACCATTTCACAAGTTTGATGCACTCACTACAGGGGATATCAAAATACAGGGATTGCACCATAGCACAGATGGCATAATTTTTCTCCTAAAACATGTAGACATGATGCTCAAACGAAAATCACACCAAAAGATATAAAAATGACAAAATGACAAGTTATAACAGTTTCCAGCAGTTAACAGCAACATGCACTTTTACAACAGAGATTAAGATATCTAGATGCACCCTAACGTGAATGCCAAGAACACCAACATGTAGACCAGGAAGAGCAGAACATTTGCATATCAAGATCATCATCATAAGATCAATAGGGACAAAGTTACACCACTCACAAGATGCATACATGATGTTAACAATCAGCAGATTCCAGCAGTTTATACCACTTAGCAGTTTTGCAACGAATATTCAGGAATCAAATGCATGCAAACTACTCCATCACGAAGAGCATCAAGTGATGACCATTTTGACAAATCATCCATGCAAAGAAGAGCTATATGCATGAAGTTATGATCAGACAAAGATGCACACATGATGAAGCAGATCCGGGGTCTTGGCAGTTTTTTAACAGAAAAACCGAGCGACCGTCAAATAACTATCAGGCACCTGGGGTGAAGGATAGAGGGGGGGCTCACCATGGGCTTCGGCCCAGTTGTTGAAGAGGTTTTGGCAGGCCGACGCGGACGGGCTGGGCCGGACACGGGGCGGGGCCCACGGAGCCGGACAGGGTCAACGCGGCGGCGAGCTCAGGGCTCCACCAAATCCACCTGGAGGGCGGCGACGGCATGAAGGACGACAACGGCCGGAGGCGGACGCCAGCGAGCAGGGACGGGGCGGAGGAGGCCGGCGGAGAGGTGCGGGCGGCGGATCCGGCCGGTTCTTGCCCGGATCCGGCCGGGACGGACGTGGAGCGGCGCGAGCTGGGCGCCGGTGGGGAGCGCGGAGACCGGAGGCGCGGGTCGTTGGGCGGCGGCAGCGTGCTGTCAGCGGCGGGGCGGCGACGAGGTCCACGAGGTCTGAGGCGGCGGTGCACGGCGAAGGCACGGGGCGGCGAGGCGGCGTGCCGGAGTTGGCGACCTCCGGCGAGGCGAACGACGACGAAGGAGGCGGCTGGCGGCGGGGTTGGGCACGGAGGCGCGCGGGATTGGGCGGCGACGTCTTGGGCCCGGTCGGCCCGGGATCGGCGGCGGACATGTCCGGCCGCGGGGGTGACTTGTCCAGTGGCGCGGAGGGAAATTGATCTAGGGTTTTGCCCGAATTTGGGGGAGGGGAGACATTTATATAGGTAGCGGGAGCTAGGAGAGTCCAAATAAGGTGCAGTTTTCGCCCACACGATCATTTATATAGGCATGGACGGGGTTTAGATGGGCTAGGCTGGCTGTGTAGAGGGGTGCTGGGCTGCAAAGAGAAAGGGGTCCGACGGTTAACGCGGTTAACCGTTGGGGCATCAAACGACCTCCAAATGGAACGAAATTTGACAGGCGGTCTACCGGTGATAAACCAAGACCACTCGTCAACTCTCGGCCCATTCCGAGAACGTTTTTCTTCGGCTCACAAAACAAGATCTGGGAGGTACAACGGGTGCGTGCGAGGGTGTTGGATGACAAAATAGACAACGGAGAAAGAGTCCGGATGCAAGTTTTGAAAAACATGCAGATGAAATGCAGATGATGACTTGGGCAAAGTGCAACACGCAAGCGAATGACATGGCAAAGACGGCGAAAAACTGGAAGACACCTGGCGCATCGGTTTCGGGGCGTTACAACTCTCCTCCACTAACAGAAGATCTCGTCCCGAGATCTCAGGAACGAGATGGAAGAGAAAAAGGAAGAGGTGAAGTAAGAACGTAAGAGAGAAGAAGAACAAAGTCGAGATCACTCGGTAGAAAAGAGCAACGTCGAATATGACAAGAATGAAGAGCTGAAGCAAAAATATAGACTCTGAAACCACTTCGGTTAGAACAATGTAGAAAAGGAATAAGAATGAAAGAATTCCGGCAGCACTCCGGCTGAAAATGGAAGGAATCCACCATAAGTATTTGAAAATGGCTGATGAAAGAGAATGAATCACCGGGAATAATTAGAGGAGCAAATATGTTTGAGGGGATAACAAGAAGCTGGAACCGTGAATCTTCGGAAGTATGGACAAGATTTAAGAGAAACTCTTCTTCTGTCTTAAAATGTAGAGAATGACGACAAGAAACACCGCCAAAATTGTTGAGACACTCCTGAAGAATGAAAAGAGGAAGGGTTGAACAAAAGTTCAAAAGAATTTAACAGCGATTTGGAGAAGGCACGAGCTGGGCGCCTGCGGAAGCGCGGAGAGCGGAGGCGCGGCGGCGTGAATGACATCTCCAAGGCCAACCTTGGAGAGGACTGGCGGTTCGGCAAGGCGCCGTACAGCGAGTCGAACCCGGGGCCATAGGTGAGTGTCTGGTCTTCTTACTTTGCTGCTGCGTACCTCCTCATCCGTCCTGACGCGACACGGGAGGTACTTCTGAACGCGATTCAGCATCCTTATGCCCGGGCTCCGTCGCAGGTGGCGCCGGTGGCGCCAGAGGAGCCCGCGGCCCATGGCTGGGAGGAGGAGGCCGAGTCCGACGCCGGCGCTGGGCGTTGCGTGGGTAAGTCTCGTATTTTTCATTATGTGTCTTGAATTGCTGATCACGGCACGGTGCGGGCGATGCTGACAGTGGTTGCTGGTGTAGTGGCGTTGGGCGGGGGAGGCGGCGACGCGGGCGGAGCCAGGACCTCGCACGTGGCGGTGCCGTGCCGCCCGCAAGGGAAAGACAGAGGACCCTGGGCCCCGTAGTGCAGGGCGGACCCGGCCAGGGCCGGGAGGCCGGCCAAGAAGAAGCGCGGCGGCGGGCACGGGAGGCCAACCCCGGTTCCGGTCTTGTCGGGGTAAGCTTCATCTCTCGTTTGCGCCAAGATTTTTTGAGCAAGTCTTGTTTCGTTTTGGCTCATTTTGTCTTCTTCTTCAGGTTACCAATCGCGCTGGCGAGGGCGGCGGTGAAAGCCGTGGCCGCCGAAGGGGCCTTGTTCCACAGGAGCCGGTCCGACCTCGCCGACCAGGCCGAGGTGGAGGGACGGGCCGACTCGGACCTCGGCCTGGATTCGAACGACGTCGAAGCCTTGGCCTGGCGGGACAGGAACCGGGCCGAGGCGGAGCAGGAGGCGGCGTCGTTCCGTGCTTGGACCAACGCGGCGGCGGCATGGGCGCGAGCCGGCGCGGAGCCAGCCTGGCGCGAGATGCCGGAGGGTACGGTGGTGGCGGCGACGGTCTTTGAGCCGTCGTCGGTGAGGGAGCGTGGCCGTGGAGGCCGGGCTGAGGTGGTGATCCTCGACCGGGAGGTCGTGGAGGTGGCGGATGACACCCCGCCGTGGGCCGACGTGGTCGAGCGAGCGGGGGATGTTGGCGGCGGAGGCAGCGTCGTCTTGGAAGAGGCGCTGCGGGCGGCGGTGCTGGAGGCACCGCAGGTTTTGGAGGAGGCACCGCGGGCGGCGGTGCCGGAGGCCACCTCGGCAGCTGGGCCGGTGGTGGCCCAGCAGGCCGTCCCGGTGTGTGGGCTGGAGGCGGCGACGCAGGGCGTCCCGGCGTCCGGGTCATCGTCGGCACCGAGAGGGGCATCGGAGGAGGTGCTGGCCGCGTCGCAAGCGGCCAGCGGGGAGCACGCCTTGGTGCCCCGGCAGGGAGGGCGCCGGGACATCGTGCCACAGCGGACACGGGGCGGGAGCACCGTTGTCTTCGGGCCTCAGACCCAGGAGGAGGCGGCACTGGACGCCGTCAGTCGCCGCCTGCGAGGCCAGACGGAACGGCTCGAGGCCTTCGCCCAGACAGAGGTGGAGCGGATGCGTCACCTGGAGCGCATCGTTCTGGTAAGCCTTCTTTTTATTGCAATTTCTTCTTTGTGGGGGCGCGCCAGCGCACCCACTGGGTGTAGCCCCCGAGGTTCGGGCCAACTACATAGTAGTTGGGTCGAATCTTTAGAGCATTGGCCTTGTTCCGACTTTTGCTTTCTCAGCATCTCGACACCTTCCAGGTTGCCGCCTACAATCGTCTACTGGGCGAGCACCGGGAGCTCATGGAGCAGCTTGCCGCCAAGGAGGAGGAGCTCCACATCACCGCAGGTATTCTTTTGCTCTTTTCTAGTGGGGGGGGCGCCTACGCACCCACTGGGTGTAGCCCCCGAGATTCAAGCCAACTGTGTTACAGTTGGGCCAAATCTTAAGTCTTGCTTTTTTCTTCTGCTGAGCCCTTCTTTTTTCGCAGCCGAGGTGCTGTCCTGGCGGACCTGTTTGCTCTGGGCCGGTCATCACTACGACTGGCTCATTGTCGACACCGGCCGTCTTGGCGTCGAGGCGGCGCAGGCGAGGGCGGAGGCGGTCGCGGCTCGGCGGTCTCTCGACGAGGCCAACCGGCTGCATGAGCAGCTGGTGGGTCACAAGAGCCGCCTCGAGGCCGAGGTGGAGCTCCTTAAGGCGGAAGCCGCCAAGGTGGCAGAGGCGCAGCAGGCCCTAGTGGGGGCAGACCAGCAGCGCGGCCAACTGGCCGACGACAAAGGTCGGCTCCAGGCCGACGTGGATCGCCTGCGGGGGCAGGTCACCACGGCTGAGGGGGCCCGTGAGGACGAGGCCCGTCGCTGCGAGGCGGACGAGAAGGCGGCCGAAGACAAGGACGCCGAGCTGAAGGTGGCCCTTGCCAAGGCGGTCGATCTGGAGAAGGCGCTCGAGGAGCGCGGCCGCGCCATCGAATGGGAGCGGCGTGGTACGTTGCTTGAGGCGCTGCACCTGGAGGAGTCCTTCTCCAGTAAGTGCTTTTTCTTGTAGTTTGCCGGGTCGAGATCTGGCCTTTCTTCCTTGTTGTTTTTCTTCTAACTTGCTTCTTCCTTTGCGGCAGGGGCCTTCCCGGAGACACAGCGGCTGGCGGAGGAAGCCGTCCGCTATTAGCGTGACCCGACCGGTGCCCTGGGTCTGGGACAGATCCGCAGATGGCCTGGACCTTCCCGGAGATCATAGCTGCCGCTGAGGCCCGACTGCGGGTCCTGGGAACGCAGATGGAGCGGTTGTCCCAGGTCGGCACCGCGATGACGGCTGCCCTGTGGCCAGACTCCGTCCAACCGAGCAGCTTCTCGCGCTTGGCGCGTTGGTTGGAGATGGGGCCGGACCGTCTTGGCGAGTGGCGTGTCTCCGCCGCTCGTGCCGGTGCTGAGAGGGCGCTCCGATTCGAGTTGTCCTGGCATCTAGACCTGCAGCTGGACGCATTGATGGGCCAGTGGGCCGGTTCGGAGCAGCTCTTGCAGGAGCAAGCCGGCCGGATCGCCTCCCGGGCCAGCTACATCACCAAGTTCGCCTTCCATGACGAGTTCCATCCGGAGCGTACGGAAGACGGCAGGGCCGTGGACGGCGACAACTACGGCTTGCTCCTCCATGATCCGGAGGGAGCTTGAAGGAGACGGGCGTCTACCGCGACATGGGTGCCGAGGAGGACACCGGCACCTCGCTAGACCCGGAAGCTGCCAGGACAGAGCCGTCGACGTCGCGACGCAGCGCTAGAGATGCCTGAGACACTTTGTGTAAAATCGGTTAAGTAGCAGGTCCACCCACCCACTGGGGGTCTTAGGGTGTAATGAACTCGGGCCGTGGGCCTTTTCTTAAATATTTGTGTAAATGTCGTGGGTGCTTTTGCTTTTTGCCTTCCGTTTGTTGGACCAATTTCATGCGCTTTTCCTTTCTCAAACCTCCCCCCACGAGTCAGACGGCCGAGGCTCCGATCCCTGACAAGGAGTTTGGTTCTTTGAGAGGAGCGCGCAGGACTTGGGTTCCTCGAAACATTGAGCGCGAGCGAAACACCCACTGGGCCGGCTGGCGGCAATCCGGCGAAGCCGGTTGGCGAGCAGCTGGTCGTGCGACTGTTCATTTGATGAATGGCGGGCCGGGTTGATTGACCCGGCAGCCTTTGACTTAGTGTATGAAGCGTAAAGCAGCTGGATCTGTGGCTTTAGGGCGAAGTGGGGGACCGCGGCATCCTAACTTTATAAGGAATCACCAATTAAGGCGGCGGGGTGGCGACCGAGCCGGCCAGCCCCCGAGCCCCCGGGTCGAGCTAGTCGGACCGGTGGCCGGGTTCAGTGGTATAGTGATGCAAGAAAATAGGGACACAATAAATTGGTCGACAAAAGTCAGCCCCCGAGTCATGTTCGGGGACCCCATAGTTTCGTGCCCTTACAAAAGGCGACGATACATACACTCGTGCCGCTAACTATAAAAAGGGCGGAGGAGTTCCGCGTTCGACGGCCGGGTCGTTGCTTCACCAGCGGTGTCCTTCTTGTGCTTCCTTGACTTGCGTGCATCGATGAGGTAGTAGGCGTTGCGGTCACGCAAGGCCCTGCTCATGATGAACGGACCCTCTCATGGAGGGGACAGCTTGTGCTGGCTTGCCTGCTCTAAGACGAGTTAGAGGACGAGGTCGCCCTTGCGGAACGCGAGGGGCTTTATCTTCTTGCTATGGTAGTGCCCCAGGCCTTGCTGGTAGATGGCCGAGCGACTGAGCGCCAGGAGGCGTGCTTCTTCGAGCAGGTCGACGCCATCTTCGCATGCTTCTCTAGCTTCGGCTTCGGTGTACATCACGACGCGCGGAGATTCGAACTCGACGTCGGTCGGGATGACGGCTTTGGCTCCGTGGACGAGGAAGAACGGGGTGAACCCGGTCGACCGATTCAGTGTGGTGCATAGACTCCCGAGAACAGCCGGCAACTCGTGAAGCCAGTTGCCGGGTGAGCAGATGAGTGGCTCGACGAGTCGCGGCTTGACGCCGGATAGGATGAGTCCATTGGCCCGCTCGACCTGCCCGTTGGACTGCGAATGCGCAATGGAGGCCAGGTTGAGGCGGATGCTGGAGACAGAGCAGTATTGCTCGAGCGCGCCCTTGGCGAAGTTGGTGCCGTTGTTAGTGATGATGTTGTTCAGCATGCCATAGTGCACCGCTATGTCCTTGATGAACAGGAGGGCTGTTGGCCCGTCCAGTTTCTTGTTTGGTCTTGCCTCGTTCCACTTGGTGAATTTGTCCACTGCCACCTGCAGGTGTGTCATGCCGCCTCGAGCGGTTTTGAAGGGTCCCACCATGTCGAGTCCCCAGACCGCGAAGGGCCAGGCGATCGGTATGGTGCAGAGTGCTGACGCCGTCTCGTGGCTGCGTTTGCTGAAGCGCTGGCATCCCTCACACTTGAGGATGAGCGACACGGCATCTTGGAGGGCCGTGTGCCAGTAGAAACCTTGGCGGAATGCCTTGGCCACCAGGGATCATGATGCGGCGTGGTTCCCGCACTCGCCCTGATGTATGTCGAGGAAGATGTCGATGCCCTGTTCCTGCTCGACGCAGTGCTGGAACACGCCAGTGGAGCTGCGCTTGATGAGCTCGTTGTTGATGATGCTGTAGGCGGACACCTGGCGTTGCACTTGCTGAGCTTCGGTATCGTCCATGGGGAGAACCCCGTTGTCCAAAAATTCTGATATTGGGAGGGCCCAAGATGGAGCCGTAACCACGGCGAAGACGGCCTCCAGGGTGGGTTCTGACTCTGCAGCCCCCGAGCCGGGTTGAGTAGCCCCCTGTTCGGGGATGGCGATGGCCGGGTCTGGGACGATGGTGTCCAGGTCGAGCTGAGCAGCCCCGGGTCGGGTTCAGCAGCTCCAGGGCCGGCTTGATGTGCGACCAGGTCGTCTGGAACGTGGATGGACTTGGAGTTCGGCGATCGCTTGACGAACGGTTTGCACAGGTGCTCGAGGGAGACGCCGAATGGGATGGCTTGTCGTGACGAGGCGATCTTGGCGAGCATGTCGGCTGCTTCGTTCTCCATGCGCGGGACATGGAGGAACTCGCAGCCCTCGAAGGATCCGGACAGCTTCTAGACGAGGAAGCGGTAGCCTGCCATGTTTGAGTTGCGGGCGTCCCATTCGCCGGAGCACTGCTGCACTACTAGGTCCGAGTTGCTGTAGCACAGGATGCGCCGGATGCCGAGTTCCTTGGCAAGCCGGAGGCTGTGCACAAGGGCTTCGTACTCGGCGACGTTGTTGGAGGCGGTGAAGTGGATCTGGAGCGCGTAGCGTAGCCGGTCGCCCTTTGGGGACGCTAGTACGATGTCGGCCCCCAAGTTGAGTTGCATCTTGGACCCGTCGAAGTGAATGCGCCAATGCGTCGAGTCAGGGGGCGGTGGCAAGTACTGGGTCTCGGACTAATCGAGGAGGAAGTCGGCCAGGGCTTGAGACTTGATCGTGGTGCGGGGCTCATAGAGGATTGTGTGGCCGGCTAGATGGATCGCCCACTTGGCAACCCGGCCAGAGGCATCCCGGCACCCGATGATTTCTCCGATAGGCGCCGTGCTGACCATGGTGACAACGTGCTCTTGGAAATACTACTTCAGCTTCATGGCGGTGAAGTAAACGCCATAACACATCTTCTGGTAGTGCGGGTAGTTCTGCTTGGAGATGGAGAGCACCTCGCTCAGGTAGTAGACTGGGCGCTGGACGGCTTTGATCTTGCCCTTCTCTAGTCGCTCGACCACCAGCACTGTGCTAAACGCCCGCGAGGTCGCGGCTATGTTGAGCACCAGCGGCTCCTTGTCGGTCGGCGCGACCAGGACTGGTGCGGTGGAGAGCATGCGCTTGAGGTCTTGGAAGGCCTCGTCTGCCTTGCCGTTCCATTCGAACGGGCTCGTCTTCTTCATCAGCTGGTACAGGGGTAGCGCCCTCTCGCCCAGTCGGCTTACAAACCGATTGACCGAGGCCAAGCATCCGGTGAACTTCTGGACATCGCACAGCCGAGCCAGCTTGCGCATGCGCTTGATGGCCTTGATCTTCTCGGGGTTCGCCTCAATGCCGCGTTCCGAGACGAGGAAGCCGAGTAGCTTTCCGGCCGGGACGCCGAGGACGCATTTTTCCGGGTTAAGCTTGACCTTGTATTCGCGGAGGTTGGCGAATGTTTCCTTCAAATCACCGAGGAGCGTGAGGTGCTGCTTGGTCTTCACCATGATGTCGTCCACGTACATGCGGATATTGCGGCCGAGTTGCGGCAGCAGGGATTTCTGCATGCAGCGTTGGAAGGTGGCGCCGGCGTTCTTCAAGCCAAACGGCATGGTGATGTAGCAATACGCCCCAAAGGGCCTGATGAAGGACGTCTTTAGGGTGTCGACCGGGTCCAGCTTGATCTGGTGGTAGCCGGAGTAAGCGTGCAGGAAGGATAGGAGCTCACACCCGATGGTCGAGTCGATGACTTGGTCGATCCGCGGGAGAGCGAGCAGATCCTTGGGACAGGCCTTCTTGAGGCTGGTGTAGTCGATACACATGCACCGGGTCTTGTTCTTCTTCAGGACGAGGACTGGATTGGCCAGCCAGTCGGGGTGAAACACTTCCATTATGAAGCCGGCGGACCAAAAGCTTGGCGACCTCTTCACCAATGGTTCTTCTCTTCTCTTCGGAAAATCATCGTAGGGGTTGACGGATAGGCTTGGCGTCCTTGCGGACGTGAAGTTTGTGCTCGGCGTACTTCCTCGGGGTACCCGACATGTCCTCGGGGGTCGATGCGAAGATATCCTGAATCTCACGAAAGAAGTCGACGAGCTCGCATTCCTATTTGCTGTCGAGGCGGGCGCCTACGACAATGTACTTGCTGCAGCTTGGGTCTTCCGGGTTGAGCCTCACTTTCTTGGTATCCTTGGAGGGCTTGAAGGCGGCCTCGTCGGCCAGGTCCGGGGTCGGGATCGACGCAGCGAAGGCCTTGCCTGCCAGGGTGACGATCCGGTCGAGCTGGCGCCACTCCTCGACAATGACCAGCGACTCAGCCAACTTGGCGCCGTCTCGGGCGCACTCTAGGGACTTGCGGTAATCGCCGGTGATGGTGATGAGGACCTTGGGACCCGGCATCTTCATCTTCAGGTACGCGTAGTGGGGAACCGCCGTGAACTTGGCGAGCGCAGGCCGGCCCAGCAAGGCGTGATAGGCGCTTGACAGGTCCACCACCTCGAACCAGATCGGTTCGCGTCGAAAGTGGCTGCAGTCACGAAACAGGACATCGAGCCGGACCCGACCAATGGGGGAGCAGGAGAGGCCAGGCAGGATGCCGTGGAAGATCGTTCAGGTCGGCTCTAGGTCCTCGGCCTTGAGGCCGAGCTTGGTCATCTTGTCGCGGTAGAGGATGTTAATGCTGCTACCGTCGTTGATGAGGACTCGGGAGAACTTGCACGTGCGCCGCGCGACGATGGTTGGGTTGAGGACATGGGCGTAACCACCCGGACTCGGCATGACTGCCGGGTGATCCTCCCGGGTCCAGGTGATCGGGCGATCCGACCAATGCATGAATTCCGGCTTGGCCGGGACGACGGTGTTCACCTCCTGCCGAAGGAGGCGCTCACTGCACTTGTCGTCACCGAGGCTGGTGAAGACGACATAGGCCACGTTCTGTTCCGGGTAGGCATCATCACACATCGCGCCGCCAGCTGGAGGCGGAGGCGGCTGCCCCGCGCCTGGAGCCGGAGCGGGAGGAGGCGGGACGTCGCCCCTCATAATGCGCTTGGTGATGGCGCACTGTCGAAGCGTGTGGGTGGAGGGTCTTCCACCGCTGTGGTGCTTGCAGGGGGCGTCGAGCATCTGCTCGAAGCTCATGGGGGGTTGCCATGCCAGTTTTCCGGCGTTTCACCGCCGGGTCCGCCGTGGGTTCGGTGGTCGCGACGAGCCGGTTGTCGTGACGATGCGCCAGCTGGTCAGTCTTGCGCTTGTTGTTTTGGTGATGCTGCTGCTGGCTGCTTTCATCGGCCGGCTTCGGAGGGGGAACCTGCTTCGCCCTGCCAACTTCATACAGCGCCACCTGGATCTTCGTGGTGGAGTCGGCGTTGGCGTACTTGTTCGCCGTCACCATGAGCGCGGCCATGGTAGCCGGCTCAGAGCGTAAGAGCTTGTTCTTGAGGAGGGTGCCGTCTCGGCACCCGTTGACGAAGTACTGGATCGCTTGGACTTCATGGACGCCCTTGCAGCTATTCCAAAGCTCGGTCCAGCGTGCGAGGTACTCATGACCGGTCTCCGTAGGCCCTTGCACGCACATGGCGAGCTGGCTAGGGCGGCCGGGCCGCTTGTAGGTCCCTGTGAAATTGCGGACGAAGGCTTCCTCAAAGTCCACCCACGTGTTGATGCTGCCCATCGGCAGGTTGTTCAACCACGTGCGGGCCGACCCTTGGAGCATGAGCGGTGCGTAGCGCACGGCGAGACGACGATTGGCACCGGTGATGCCAATGGCCGTGGTTTAGTCGCTGAGCCAGTCTTCTGGCTTTACTGTCCCGTTGTACTTGGGGGTGTCGCGGGGCAGCATGAACCCTTTGGGGAAGGGCTCCTCTCGGATGCGCGGGCCGAAGCACGCCGGCCCGATAGCGCCGCTCTCCTCCACCTCCAGGGAGCGAGCAAGCTGATCGAGGCGGTGGCGAGCGTC
>NC_041389.1:165785237-165830504 GCF_002162155.2 Triticum dicoccoides
GTCGGTTGGAGCCGGATGTCGGCCATGCTGGCCTGGTCCGCACAGGATATCTGGGACAGGTTTGACGCCCAATCCGCCGACGGCTGTAGCGGCCGGGTCGCGCCGAGTCCGGGCTCGGTCGGAGTGCGCCTCGTCGAGTGGTGAGGAAGCAGTGTGCAGAAGCTTGCTGGATCCGCCAAGGCGGGCGGAGCCGGATCCGACCAGCTTGGCGAGCTGGTTGAGGCGGTCCTCCTGGGTGTTGGCGGCCTGGAGGAGTTCGCGCATCCGCTCGATGCGTTCTTTCAGCTCCTGACCCGTGAGCTGGTCCAGGCCGGCTGCGGTTGCCTGGGCAGCGCGCATGATCTTCGCTGGGGTCTCATAGACGGTTGGGATGGCGCCGAGGGCCCGGCCGATCGCTCCTCCCCGGGCACGCACGTCGGCGACCCGGCTTGGCTCGGGCGCGGCGTGCGTGAATCCATAGGCGGCATTGCGCTCCAGCTGAGCGGCATCCAGGCGATGCTGAGTGGCGGCGAGCATCTCGGACAGGTCCAGCATCTACTGGCGCCTTTCCTCAAGCTGGGTTCAGGCCTCGGTGACGTTGGTGGCGTCGACGTCGGTGTTGATGGGGATGCGGAGGCTCTTCATCACAGCGTGCAACGGCCCTCGCTTCGGCGGCCTTCCTCGTCTTGCTCGACGTGGAGCAGGTGCCATCACTGGTGACGAAGACCTCCACATGGACGTCCATTACCCCAGCGGAAACGCAACCGCCGAGGGAGAGGGGAGAATCGAAGTAGCTGAGCACCTCGCTGGGGTACTCGTCGGCCGCGAACGCATTGGTGATCCACAGTGCTGCGAAGGAGGCGGCAAGCGCACCGACGACATCGTCCTCCAATGCAACGGACTCGTTAGTGTAGGAGAAGGGCCCCGTCTGAAGCATGCTCCCCGCCAGCTCATCAAGCTGCCCTACAGTGGGCACCAACTATCGTGGTGGGCGCACGACAGATGCCAAGGGATGGCTAAAGAGAGGAGGAGGCTCGAGGGCGCTAGTGGACTCCAGAGGCGAGGTTGGCATGAGCGGGCGCGGGACGCCAGACATACCCAGGTTCGGGGCTCTCCGGAGAGATAATACCCCTAGTCTTCCCGAGTGTACTTGGATGATCGATAGTACAATGCTGCTCCTAGAGCTGTATGAAGGAGGAAGGAAGCTAGCAGAGGCTTGGGCTGCTCCTTCTCTCCGGTGTCACTATTTGGTGGCTAGTCCTACGCTTACTTGCCTTTCTCTCATATATCTTTCCTTGCTTTCTTTTTTTGTATCATCGTGGGCTCCTGGGGGTTTTATAGACCAACCCCTCGGGGGTACAATGGTAATGTTACAAGTCGGTGGGTTCGTATTGTCGATGTCCGGGGACCCGGGCTTGGTCCCGACGAGGGCTTGTGGTTCGCCGTGGTCCCCTAGGTGTGGGCCCAGCGTGCCTAGGGGGGCCTGTGCGCCGTCTTGTCGATCGTCAGGGCATGGCCGAGTCGAGTCACCTATAGTGCTCTCCGTCAGGTTGCTGCTTGCTATCATCAGCGGTGAGGGCGGGGGCACTGTAGCCATGCCGCCCCTGATCAGTAGGCAGGTGAGGGGCACTGTTGCCATGTTCCCGCTGAACAGAGGCATGGGCGGGGCACTGTTGCCTCGCTCATCGTTGATTGAAGACGCGTCCCCATTGTACGGCCTGGATGGTTCGGGAGGTGGCCCGCGGCTGGATTGCCTAGCACGCCACGGGTGGTGCTGGCCTGCCGAGGAAGCTTTGATCGTGCTGGGTTCGGCTGTCTTGCGGTAGTTGTTGGGGCCGAGTCGACGTGTCTTGCCGGGTCGGTGAGTCTGGCCGGCTTGCCGGGCCTGGTCAGGTCGAGCAACCCGGCCAAGCGCGTGCCAGTTTTGAGGGGCTGTGCCAGCCCCGTTGTTTTTGAAGAGGATCTGGGTTCCGTTGCCTGCCCGGGGTCCATCCCCCCGATAGTGGCCATGAGGGAGGGAGGCACACCCACCTCCACTGGGCGCGCCCCCCCCCCCATCCTCGTGGGCCCCTCATGGCTCTCCCGACCAACTTCTTTCACCTATATAAGTCCATATACCCTAAAACCTTCGGGGAACATAATAGATCGGGAGTTCCGCCGGCGCAAGCCTCTGTAGCCATCAAAAACCTCTCAGGATCCCGTTGCGGCAGCCTGCCGGAGGGCGATCCCTCACTGGTGGCCATCTTAATCATCCCGGCGCTCTCCATGACGAGGAGGGAGTAGTTCACCCTCGGGGCTGAGGGTATGTACCACGAGCTTTACTGTTTGATCACTCTCTCTCGTGTTCTTGAGGTGATATGATCTTGATGTATCACGAGCTTTACTATTATAGTTGGATCTTATGATGTTTCTCCCCCTCTACTCTCTTGTGATGAATTAAGTTTTCCCTTCGAAGTTATCTTATCGGATTGTGTCTTTAAGGATTTGAGAACACTTGATGTATGTCTTGCCGTGCTTATCTGTGGTGACAATAGGATATTCACGTGATCCACTTGATGTATGTTTTGGTGATCAACTTGCGGGTTCAATGAACTTATGCGTAGGGGTTGGCACACGTTTTCGTCTTGACTCTCCGGTAGAAACTTTGGGGCACTCTTTGAAGTACTTTGGGTTGGTTGAATAGATGAATCTGAGATTGTGTGATGCATATCGTATAATCATGCCCACGAATACTTGAGGTGACATTGGAGTATCTAGGTGACATTAGGGTTTTGGTTGATTTGTGTCTTAAGGTGTTATTCTAGTACAAACTCTATGATAGATCGAACGGAAATAATAGCTTCGTGTTATTTTACTACGCACTCTTGAATAGATCGATCAGAAAGGATAACTTTGAGGTGGTTTCGTACCCTACCATAATCTCTTCGTGTGTTCTCCGCTATTAGTGACTTTGGAGTGACTCTTTGTTGCATGTTGAGGGATTGTTATATGATATACTTATGTTATTATTGTTGAGAGAACTTGCACTAGTGAAAGCATGAACCATAGGCCTTATTTCCTACCATTGCAATACCGTTTACGCTCACTTTTATCACTAGTTACCTTGCTGTTTTCATATTTTTCAGATTACAAAAACCTATATCTACCATCCATATTGCACTTGTATCACCATATCTTCGCCAAACTAGTACACCTATACAATTTACCATTGTATTCGGTGTGTTGGGGACACAAGAGACTCTTTGTTATTTGGTTGCAGGATTGTTTGAGAGAGACCATCTTCATCCTATGCCTCCCACGTATTGATAAACCTTAGGTCATACACTTGAGGGAAATTTGCTACTGTCCTACAAACCTCTGCACTTGGAGGCCCAACAACGTCTACAAGAAGATGGTTGTGTAGTAGACATCAAGCTCTTTTCTGGCGCCGTTGCCGGGGAAGTGACTGCTTGAAGGTATATCTTTAGATCTTGCAATCGAATCTTTTTGTTTCTTGTTTTAACACTAGTTTAGTCTATAAAAGAAAACTACAAAAAAATGGAATTGAGTTAGCCTCATACGCTTCATCTTTTTAATATCTATAGTGAGTATGATGGAAGGGAAAATTGTGCTCAAGTGCTAGAAGAAGAAGTCTATAAAATTTTTGGTACTAAATCTTTGAATGATGGGCATGATTGCAATGTTGTTAGTATGAACTCCTTGAATATCCATAGTACTAATGATGATTGCACTAGTCATGATGAAAATATCTCTTATAAGCATGTCGATTTTTGTGGAGTACATTGGGTTTGCAAGTACACACCAAATAGATAAGATAGATATTGCAAGAGGCATAAGTATTTAGAAACGAAATTGTTGCAAGAAAGGCTAAATGTGAGTGCTGAAAATTTAAATTTCCTTTGCCGTACTTGTGAACTTTGTAATGAACGTGGGCATTTAACTATCCGATGCAAATTGTTTCATGATCTAATCATGTCCAAAAATTGTGATGACTTGATTTCCCTTGCACATTATAATGAACTTAGTTTGTTTATGGGTTACGAAGAAATGAAACGTATAACTAAGCATCTTCCAGAATTTGCCCGTTATAAACTTCTTGATTTTGATCTAGAGGAAATTTATATGTATTATGCGGTGAATTGCATTGAAAATCCTTATATTGCCAATTACATAAATACAAGAAAACAAATAGAAGATGAAGAGAATACTAATGAAAGGGAAGAGACTTCCCAATATGCTGCTATTATTTCTTATGATGAACAAGGAGCTCAAGGAATAAGGTTGAACCCACACATAATGTGAAGAAGAAAAAGAAAAAACGGAGAAGCAAAGGTAAAAAAGTATCCCTCCCAAATGATGTTGCTCCTACTACTCTTTGTGATGATGATAATTGCTATACTATTGGTGCTATCCATACTATTAATGATGAGAGTGATTATGCTTATGATATTAAAAGGCCCAAGCTTGGGGAAGCTATGTTTGATGAGGATGACATATTTGAGAATATATTTGCTGCAATTAATGTTTGTCCCAAGCTTGGGGATGCTACATTTAATGAAGATGATATTTTTAGCCTACCAAGTTTTGATATGGAAAGTTGTTATGATGATAGCATGCCTCTTACCTATGATGATTATATTGATGAAAGTGGGTTTGGAAGAGTGTCAACTTTAGGATGTAATGATCCCACTATTTTGGAGGATGTTGAATCTTATTGTGATAATTATGAAAGTGGATTTGGAGAGGTCATGACTTTATTTAGTGATGAGTCCACTATCTTGGAAGAGGTTTCAATTGATTACGATAAGAACAAAGTTGCTACTTATGGTGATTATTGTGATGAAACTTATGCTATAAAAAGTAGTTATGGTTATATTTATAAAACTTGTCATGATTATGATTACCCTTTTTATGAACATTACTCTTTTAATGTGGAAACAATTTTTAGTATTCGAGTCTCTTATGATACTCCCACTATTCCGAATGAGAAGAATTTTGCTTATGTGGAGATTAGTAAATTTTCTATACAAGTATATCATGAAAAGTATTCTTTAGGTGCTGGTTATATTGTTAAATTCATTCATGATGCTACTGAAAATTATTATGAGGGAGGACATATGCTTGTAGGAATTGCAATAATATCAAGTTTCCACTCTATGTGTTGAAATTTTCGAAGCTATGCTTGTTTTACCTTCCTATGCTAGTTGATTAATGTTCCCATAAGTTGTTTGCTCACAAAATCCCTATGCTTAGGAAGTGTGTTAGACTTAAATGTGCTAGTCATATGCTTCATGATGCTCCCGTTATGTTTCAATTCTTATCTTTTATGTGAGCATCATTGTCATCATCATCCCTAGCTAGAAAGGCATTAAAGAAAAGCGCTTGTTGGGAGACAACCCAATATTTACCTTTACTGTTTTTGTGTGTCCTAATGATTATGCTACTGTAGTAATCATGTTTTATAGATTTTGTTTCAATAAAGTGCCAAGTAAGACCTTTAGAATAACTTACGGTGATAGTTGTGTTGATCCTGCTGAAAATCAGAAACTTTTGCACCAAGTAAATTAGTTTTTATAATTCACAGAAACGTGATTTTTATCTGATTATTTTTGCTCTGGATTGGTACAGAAATTTCTTAGGACTTCCTAATTTGGTAGGAGTTTTAGAGTTCCATAAGTATACGTTTGATACAGATTACTACAGACTGTTCTATTTTTGACAGATTCTGTTTTCTATGTGTTGTTTGCTTATTTTGATCAATCTATGAGTAGTATCGGAGGGTATGAACCATAGAGATGTTGTAATACAGTAGGTTTAACATCAATATGTATTTAGAATGAGTTCACAACAGTGCATAAGTGGTGATTTATTTTCTTATACTAATGGATCTTACGAGTTTGCTGTTTAGTTTTGTGTTGTGGAGTTCTCAAGTTTTGGGTAAAGATTCGATGGACTGTGGAATAAGGAGTGGGAAGAGGCTAAGCTTGGGGATGCCCAAGGCACCCCAAGGTAATATTCAAGGACAACCAAGAGCCTAAGCTTGGGGATGCCCCGGATGGCATCCCCTCTTTCGTCTTCGTTCATCGGTAACTTTACTTGGATCTATATTTTTATTCACCACATGATATGTGTTTTGCTTGGAGCGTCATTTTGTTTTATTTTGTTTTCCTTTCTGTTTGAATAAAATACCAAGATATGAAATTCTTACATGAGAGAGAGTCTTCACATAGTTACATAATTATTTAGCTACTCATTGATCTTCACTTATATCTTTTTGGAGTAGTTTGTCATTTACTCGCGTGCTTCACTTATATCCTATGAGTAAATGGTTGAATGAGTTGAATGTCATAAATCTGAAATTATATTTGTTTCATATGCTTACCCTGTTGGGAGTAATGACTTCACATCTAAGAAGTAGAGGTGGTAAATTTATTGAAAGTTAGCCAACATTGTATTGGTCATTTGAACAATTCATGAAAGAATATTGAAGGAAGAGAGATTTCACATATAAATATACTATCTTAGACATCTTCTATGACTGTGAGCCGCATTAATTATTTTCAAACTTGAGCAAATTAATTGAATTTGGACAAGGAAGACAACGTAATGAGTTATGCTTGGGTATATTTGTATAGAAGTTAAATTGTTATAGATCCTCCAACATGTGGTGCTTGCTTTTTAAAATCCTGTGCTAGCCAAAATATCTGTACTAAGCAGGAATACTGCTTGTGCATCCAAATCCCTTGAACCAAGTTTCTTCCATGAGTGTCCACCATACCTACCTATATGCGGTATTTACCTGCTGTTCCAAGTAAATTTGCATGTGCCAAACTCTAAACCTTCAAATAATATTCTGTTTTGTATGCTCGAATCGCTCATGTAGCAACTAGGGGCTGTCAGTATCTTTCATGCTAGGTGGGTTATTCTCAAGATGAGTGGACTTCGCTCATTATTTACGAGAAAAATGGCTGGTAACTGGGATGCCCAGTCCCATGATCAAAATATCAAAATCAAATCAAAAATAATTGCAAACAAAACTCCCCCAGGTTTGATGTTAGTTGGAGGCACCCATTGTTTCAGGCAAGCCATGGATTGATGATTATTGGTGGAGGGGGAGTAAAAACTTTACCATTCTATTTGGGAACCGCCTATAATGTATGTAGTATGGAAGGTATTGGGAACTCTTGGTTGTTATGTTGACAATGAAAGCACACCTCTCAAAATTATTTTCATCTCTATTTCAAAATCGAGCTCTGGCACCTCTGCAAATCCCTTCTTCCCTCTGTGAAGGGCCTATCTTTTACTTTTATGCAAGAGTCAGTAGTATTCCTTATCATTCCTACCTACTCTTTAGTTGGCAACCATCGTGTGTTGGGGAATGGTCTAAGCATATATGGCCATGCAAATATATTTTATAATGAATTATTATTGTTGACAATTATCTATATGATAAGTGAGTTGGGAGGCAAAACACTAAGCCCCTATCTTTCTGTCTGTTCGATGGATGCTATTTGTTCTAAGAATATGATTTGAGTGGTAGCAATCATGGAAGACTATATGATAGTTGAGTATGTGGAGTTTGCTAAATCAAAGCTTTGACAAAGACCCTTCCTGAAAATAAGATGAATTGTAATTGTTTGATGACTGAGAATGAAGTTTGCTAGTTTTCAAAGAAGTTTATGGTCTATGCTTTAATATGTGAATAGCTTGTTACTTGATCTTGAGAAGTTTTATAAGATGAACTACTATCATGGCATATAATCATGCTAGAAAGGGTGATTTAAATTATCATTGATCAAACTTGTGCACCTGCTAGCATTCACACTTCATAAATTATTTCTTTTATCATTTACCTCCTCGAGGACGAGAAGGAATTAAGCTTGGGGATGCTGATACGTCTCCAATGTATCTATAATTTATGAAGCATTCATGCTATTATATTATCTATTTTGGATGTTTATGGGCTTTTCTTAGCACTTTTATATTATTTTTGGGCAAACCTATTAACCGGAGGCCCAGCCCATATTGTTGTTTTCTTGCCTATTTCAGTGTTTCGAAGAAAAGGAATATCAAACGGAGTCCAAATGGAATGAAACCTTTGGGAAAGTTATTTTTGGAACGGAAGCAATCCAGGGGACTTGGAGTGCACGTAAGGGAAGCTTCGAGGTGGCCACAAGGCAGGGAGGCGCGCCCACCTCCCCTGGGCGCGCCCCCACCCTCATGGGCCCCTCGTGGCTCCCCCAACCGACTTCTTTCGCCTATATAAGTCCATATAACCTAAAACCTTCGGGGAACACAATAGATCGGGAGTTCCGCCGCCGCAAGCCTCTGTAGCCATCAAAAACCTCTCGGGAGCCTGTTCCGGCACCCTGCCGGGGGGGATCCCTCACCGGTGGCCATCTTCATCATCCCGGCGCTCTCCATGACGAAGAGGGAGTAGTTCACTCTCGGGGCTGAGGGCATGTACCAGTAGCTATGTGTTTGATCTCTCTCTCTCTCTCTCTCTCGTGTTCTTGAGGTGATACGATCTTGATGTATCGCGAGCTTTGCTATTATAGTGGGATCTTATGATGTTTCTCCCCCTCTACTCTCTTGTGATGAATTGAGTTTTCCCTTTGAAGTTATCTTATCGGATTGAGTCTTTAAGAATTTGAGAACACTTGATGTATGTCTTGCCGTGCTTATCTGTGGTGACAATGGGATGTTCACGTGATCCACTTGATGTATGTTTTGGTGATCAACTTGCGGGTTCAATGAACTTATGCATAGGGGTTGGCACACATTTTCGTCTTGACTCTCCGGTAGAAACTTTGGGGCACTCTTTGAAGTACTTTGTGTTAGTTGAATAGATGAATCTGAGATTGTGTGATGCATATCGTATAATCATGCCCACAAATACTTGAGGTGACACTGGAGTATCTAGGTGACATTAGGGTTTTGGTTGATTTGTGTCGTAAGGTGTTATTCTAGTACGAACTCTATGATAGATCGAACGGAATGAATAGCTTCGTGTTATTTTACTACAGACTCTTCAATAGATCAATCAGAAAGGATAACTTTGAGGTGGTTTCGTACCCTACCATAATCTCTTCGTTTGTTCTCCTCTATTAGTGTCTTTGGAGTGACCCTTCGTTGCATGTGAAGGGATTGTTATATGATCTAATAATGTTATTATTGTTGAGAGAACTTGCACTACTGAAAGTATGAACCCTAGGACTTGTTTCCTACCATTGCAATATCGTTTACGCTCACTTTTATCACTACTTACCTTGCTGTTTTTATATTTTCAGATTACAAAAACCTATATCTACCATCCATATTGCACTTGTATCACCATCTCTTCGCCGAACTCGTGCACCTGTACAATTTACCATTGTATTGGGTGTGTTGGGGACACAAGAGAGTCTTTGTTATTTGGTTGCAGGGTTGTTTGAGAGAGACCATGTTCATCCTATGCCTCCCATGGATTTATAAACCTTAGGTCATCCACTTGATGGAAATTTCCTACTGTCCTACAAACCTCTGCACTTGGAGGCCCAACAACGTCTACTAGAAGAAGGTTGTGTAGTAGACATGAGACCTCTCCGCTCGCCGATCCTGACCATTGGATTACGGCCCGCAAATCTCCTCGAATCTCGCTAGTGGAGATCCCGCATACATCATGAAAACTTGGTCGAAAATTGAGGCGTCACATCCCACTTCCCACACTCATCGCATCACAACCATTCGTGCCAGCACATCCCCAATTTTGAATCCCGCAAAATCTAGGGTCGCTGGTAATCCGATTGCTTACTCTTTAAGGCCCTTCCAAAAATGCTCGGGCTCGGTCGGCCACCCGAGGCACGAAGGCTCGTTTCACTTGGATGAAGACACTGCTCATCTGGCTTGGGTTCAGAGCAGAACCGTCACTCGGGCGCCGTGTAATCCAGAATCCATCAAGACATCATGCGAGTGCGAGACCATCATGACCAATGGGATCCCTAGAGCGCCTCCGTAGCACTCGGCTTACTTGGAAAATCATCCCGACTCGACCTACTTAACCTTGCTCGATTATGGGGCTAATGATGGGGACATGGACTAAGGGTAGGGTAACATGCCTGACCTACAGACTCCACCCTAGGACACCATACACCTCATATTGGGCCCCAGGGCCAGGCCAGCATTCAGATGCTCTGCAACCAGATGAGCCACTTGGAGGATAGAGTTCCACTCGACTGGTCTCCTTCACTCGACCAAACGTGTCAACACTCGGATGATGAAGACCAGGAGGCTCCCTGGAACCGCAACGGTCAGGACATGCTTCCGCCCTCATCAAGTGTAATTAATGCGCCCATTACCAGTAACGATCGTCCTTAAATCCCCCTTTAAACCCATTGTAATAACATCATTCATTTGGCGGAGGGGCACTTTATGTAAGCCTCCCCCTAAAACATGGGGCCCAACATACCTCTCAATAATATATTTATCTTTGTTTTAAGCATCGAGCTCTAGCACCTCCACAAATCCCTACTTCCCTCTGTGAATGGCCTGTCCATTTACATTTATCGTTGAGTCATCACCCTCTCATTTAAGCACCAGTTGGAGAGCAGTATTGTCATTCTTATGCTTTGAGTATAGTTCATGTTGATTGTGACATGACTGGTTTGTACCATGAATTACAATGTTTATTCGTTGCTTGAACTCCAGAGGTGCTCTATATTTATGTTTTGTGGTCTACGAAAGGGCTAGTGAGATACCATGTTATCATATTATAGCATGATCATTTTGACAAATTGTTGGCATCCAAGATATTTTATTATTGTTTGCTAGTTGGTTATGTCATTGGCATGAGTAAATGTGAGACCTAAATGTTATCATGAATATGGTTAGTTCATAATCCTTGCTGAAAACTTGAACATTAGTTAAACATGTTTACAACAACAAGAACGAGAAGAGTTTGTAAAAGTTTTGCTTTTTCACTTTCAGTTTGTCAACTGAATTGCTTGAGGACAAGCAATGAGTTAAGCTTGGGGGAGTTGACACGTCCCAAACGTATATACTTTTACGAACACTTTTGCTCTTGTCATGGACTCTAATTTGCATGATTTGAATGGAACTAACCCGGATTAACGATGTTTTCAGCAGAATTTCCATGGTGTTGTTTTTGTGCATAAATAAAAGTTCTCGGATTGAGCTAAAAATTTACAGAGAATTATTTCAGAATATATAAAAAATATTGGTGGAAGAAACTACCAAAGGAGGACCACCAGGGCGCCACAAGCCCAGGGGGCGTGCCCCTCAGGCTTGTGGGCCCTTGGCAGCCCCCGAAACCCTAACTCGAACTCCATGAGTACCTATCCGCCAAGAACAAAATTAGGGAGACGGAATCATCGCATTTTACGATACGGAGCCACCACCACCTCCCGTTCTTCATTGGGAGGGCTGATCTGGAGTTTGTTCTAGGCTCCGAAGAGGGGGATTCGACGACGTCATCATCATCAACCTTCCTCAATCACCAATTTCAACATGCTTACCACAAAGAGTGAGTAATTCCTTCGTAGGCTTGTTGGACGGTGATGGGTTGGATGAGATTCATCATGTAATTGAGTTAGTTTTGTTAGGGCTTGATCCCTAGTATCCACTATGTTCTGAGATTGATAGTGATATCACTTTGCTATGGTTAATGCTTGTCACTAGGGCCCGAGTGCCATGACTTCCTATCTAAACCCTTTATGTTTTCATGAATATATTTGTGTTCTTGATCCAATCTTGCAAGTTATATGCACCTATTACGTGTTATGATCCGCATACCCCAAGGTGACAATAATTGGGATTCTTTGCGGTGATTACCGTAGTTTGAGGAGTTCATGTATTCACTGTGTGTTAATGTTTTGTTCTGGTTCTCTATTAAAAGGAGGCCTTAATATCCCTTAGTTTACTTATGGATCCCTTTGCCACAGGAGAGTAGGACAAAAGATGTCATGCAAGTTCGTATCATAAGCACGTATGACCATATGCAGAATACATGCCTACATTACATTGATGAATTGGAGCTAGTTCTATGTCGCCCTAGGTTGTAACTGTTACATGATGAATGTTATCTAATGTAATCACTGATCCAATGCATATGAGCTTTTCACATATTGATCTTTGCTAAGTTACTACTGTTGCTGTTGTAACCACTATTGCTATAAAACTACTACTACTACTGTTACCATTATTGTCAGTATTATTGTTACTGCTATCAAACTACCATACTACTATGCTACCTGTCGGGGGAATAGACCCCGGGTAGCCTCATCCACACTCAAAGACATTTCAAGACATCGGCGCAAGCTAAGCCCCTCAAGCCGACTGGTCTCACGGCTGGCTACCAGACCCGGCTAGTGCCACGCGGCCGGCCTACAGAAGACAGCGTGCTCCCAAAAGACGGCTTGGGCATGGGTCGGCCCCCAGCAGGTGGCCCATCCTCTCCCTCAGAGTCTAAGCCTGACCAAGTGACAAGATGGAGCATGGCAACAGTGTCACATGCTCCCCCCAAATTCCGGCCAGGCATGGCTACAATATGCGCCGCTAGGCGGCCGCCGACCCACCCAGCACGGCACTGTAGCCATGCGGCCCCCGACACGGCCTCTGTCAGCGTGGGTGGCGCTACAATGAAGAGCCGTCAGCGGGGCCCGCATGCAGCAGGCCCCACCTATTGGCGGGATTCCCGGCAGCGGGTGGGTCCCTCTAGAGGCGAGCCCCAGTAGCGAGCGGAGAACCCGGCGACCATAGATATTGACAGCCGGGTCCTACACCCGGCCGTATTACCATTGTACCCCTGGGGGGTTGGCCTATAAAACCCTCCAGGGCTCATCCATGCAAAGTGTTCCAACATCAGTTCCCACAATAGCTAAGGAGAAGAGTGCTAGGATTGCTCTTCTTCCTCCTCTAGCAATACAGCTCTAGGAGCATCCTTGTACTCATATTGATTATAGTCACCATGCGGAGACTCCGCAGAGCAGGAGTAGGGGTTTCATCTCTCCGAAGAGCCCTGTACGTGGGTACATCTTATGTCCGATCAAGCTCGTGCTCGCTCACGCCTCCAAGACACGACGACGTTCTTCTGGCCCCATCCATAATAAGCCACCGCCTGGCATTTGACGCGAGATTACCACGACAGTTGGCACCCATCATCGGGACATCCGCGGCATCCACCAGACACATGTTCTAGACGGGAACCCTCTTCCTCTCCAGCAAGCACGTCACGACTGGTTTGCCGAGCCAGCCCGATGCACCCGTCCGCGCCAGCACCGGCGCATCCCCTGAAGTGGGGGCCGAGTCCAAGCGTCAGCGGGGCGGCAAGTGTACCTGGCAGCCTGACTTCTCCTTCGAGCAAGCCCTCGATGTACCATGCAAGTTCCACAGCTGCGTGAAGCTGTCCAAGCACACCACCCGGAAGTGCAACTGGCTCGCCCGGATCGCTAAGGGAGAGGCCTTGCCACCTCCTCCGCCAGCCGGCCCGTCCTGCTGGCATGCTCCAAGATGAGTTCCCGAACGAGAACGCCACCAACATCATCTTTACCAGTGAGGCAGACAATAGGCACAACTAGTGGCAGTAACACCACGAGGTGAATGTTGTCACCTCAGAAGTCTTCCAATTCATGCACTGGTCCGAGAGGCCCGTCACCTGGAGCCGTGATGACCACCCGATTGAGATGTCCGCACCGGGTGCGTACGGAATGGTGCTAGAGTCCACCTTATCAACAGAGAGGCGGGCTTGCCGTTTCTGCCGGGTTCTGATAGACGACGGCAACAATATCAACATCCTCTACCACGACACCATGGAGAAGCTGGGCATCAAAGAGAAGTAACTCCAGCCCAATCGGACCGTGTTCCATGGCATCGTCCCCGGGCCTTCCTGCTCTCCAATTGGCAAGGTCAAGATTGGCGTCCTATTCAGCGACAAGTCCCACTTCCGCCGCGAGCCCATTTGGTTCGAAGTGGTCAACTTGGACAGCCCCTACCACGCGCTCTAGTGCTATCCTGTGCTGGCCAAATTCATGATGGTCCTACACTAGGCTTACCTAAAGGCCAAGATGTCGGGTCCCAAGGGCATCATCACCGTTGCCGGCGACTACAATAAGTTGCTAGAGTGCGCTGCCGCTAGCTCCCGGCTGGCCAAGTCCATCGTCATTGCCAAGGCTGCCAAGAAGATAGAAATGCCCACTGACCCTAAGGATGTTGAAGGTGAGGCCTCCTTCTAGCCGGCCAACGAAACCAAGCGGATTATCTTGGACCCGGCGCACCCGGATAAGTTCGCTGTAGGGTCAAACCTTGACAGAAAATAGGAAAGCGAGCTCATCGATTTCCTCCGTGAGAATCGGGACATCTTTGCTGGTCTCCCAATGACATGTTGGGTGTTTCGAAGGATTTCACGGAGCACAAGTTACATGTGAGGCCGGATTCTAAACCGGTCAAGCAACCCCTCTGCGGCCTATCAGAAGAGAAGGACAGTTGGTGAAGAAATCGCCCGGCTTCTGGCAGCCGACTTCCTCATGGAAGTGTTCTACCCGGACTGGCTTGCCAACCCAGTCCTCGTTTTGAAGAACAACAACAAGTGGGCATGTGTATCAGCTACACAAGCCTCAATAAAGCCTGGCCCAAGGATCCGTTTGCCTTGCCTCAGATCGACCAAGTGATTGATTCTACAGCCGGCTGTGAGCTGCTGTCCTTCCTGGATGCCTACTCCGACTAGCACCAGATCAAGCTGGACCCGGCTGAACTCCTGAAGACCACATTCATCACCCCATTCGGTGCCTTCTACTACATCACCATGATGTTTGGCTTGAGGAATGCCAGTGCGACCTTCCAGCACTGCATGTAGAAGTGCCTCCTGAAGCAACTCGGCCGCAATGCCCACATCTATGTGGATGACATTGTGGTGAAGACGGAGAAGTGCGACACCCTCATGGAGGATCTCAAGGAGACCTTTGACAATTTGTGTCGCTTCCAGATCAAGCTCAACCCGGAGAAGTGCGTCTTTGGAGTACCAACCGGCCAGCTCCTTGGCTTCCTTGTTTCTGAGCGTGGGATCGAGTGCAACCCCATGAAGATCAAGGCCATCGAGCGGATGAACAGACCCACCAAGTTGCGTGACGTTCAAAAGTTCACTGGGTGCCTAGCATCCGTCAGCCGGTAAATCAGCTGGCTGGGCAAGAAGGCGCTCCCACTTTCCAGCTTATAGAGAAAACCACGTGCTTTGAGTGGACAGACCAGGTGGATGAAGCTTTACTCCAGCTCAAGCGTATGATGTCCACGCCGCCTATCCTGGCTGTACCGGCTGCCAAGGAACCGATGCTCCTCTACATCGCCGTCACCAACTGGGTTATTAGCACGATGATTGTCATCGAGCGAGCAGAAGCCAGCAAGGCGCAGCCGGTCCAAAGGCCAGTCTACTACTTAAGTGAGGTGGTGTCCGCATCCAAGCAGAACTATCCCCACTATCAGAAGACGTGCTATGGCATGTACTTTGCCGCCAAGAAGCAGAAGCAGTACCTCCAGGAGCATTCCATCACGGTCGTCTACACTGCCCCCCTTGCTGAGATCATGGGCAACAGAGATGCCTCAGGCCGGGTGGCAAAGTGGGCCAACGAGCTGGCTTCCCACACCATCCTCTACCAGCCCTGCACCGCCATCAACTCCCAAGCACCGGCCGACCTCCTAGTAGACTGGGCCGAGACCCAGTACCTGCTGCCAGCGCCGGATTTCACGCATTGACGGATGCACTTCGACAGCTCAAAGATGCGCACCAGTTTGGGAGCCGACATCGTCCTCACCTCTCCCAAAGGCGACAAGCTGAAGTACACACTGCAAATCCACTTCGCCACCTCCAACAATGTAGACGAGTATGAGGCACTCATCTATGGGGTCCAGGTGGCCAAGGAGATTGGCATCCGCCGCATCCTATGCTACGGCGATTCGGACTTGGTGGTCTAACTGTTGTCTGGCAACTAGGACATTGAGGACGCCAACATGGCGAGCTACCGCTTCCTCGTCCAGCAGATGAGCGGGCACTTCGATGGGCATGAGTTCATCAATGTAACACGGGGCAACAATGAAGCAGCCGACACCCTTGCGTGCATTGGCTCCACCCGGCAGGCCATTCCAGCCGGCGTCTCCCTCGAGTGCCTGCGCAAGCTGTCTATCAAGCCCTCGCCAGAATCAGAGTCTATGTTCGTGCCAGCTAAGCCTCTAGCAGCCAGATCCGGCTTGGGGACTTTAGCAGTCAGCCCGGGGACTTTGGCAAGTGGGCCGGGACCTTTAGCACCCGCACCCGGCCCGGGGACTCCAGCACCCGGTCCGAGGACTGCTGCAGTCGGCCCAAGGACTTCATCAACGCCACCAGGAGTGGCCGGCTCCGGCCTGCCGCCTCCCAACCTGGCCACCCTAGTGCCAGTTGTAGTCTTCACGGTGGTGGAGGCATCTTCTTGGGCATAGCCCATCTATGATTTTGTTTTGAGCCACGTGCACCCAGCCGACGAAGTATTGGCCCGGCAGATCCAATGCCAGGCAAGAGCCTACTCCATCATCAATGGAGAGCTTGCCAGCAGCAGCGTGACTGGTGTCTTCCAGCACTGCGTGGAGCTGGAGAAGGGCATGTACATCCTCAGGGAAATTCATCAAGGCGAATGTGGCCACCATTCCACCTACAGGTCTCGTGTGGCCAAAGCCTTTCGCCACGGCTTCCTCTGGCCGACTGCTTTGGACGATACCAAAGAGTTGGTCAGGAGGTGCAAGGGATGCCAGAAGTTCAGCACCAAGCAACACCAGCCTCCTCCGCCCTCAAGACCATCCACATCACTTGGCCCTTTGCCGTGTGGGGTTTGGACATGGTGGGCCCATTCAAGATAGCACGCGGCAACATGACTCATCTGCTGGTCTTCGTGGACAAGTTCACAAAGTGGATTGAAGCCAAGCCAATCAAGAAGCTAAACGGCTCGTCAGCCGTCACGTTCATTGCGGACATCACCGTTTGATACGGCGTCGCCCACAGCATCACCACCGACAATGGCACAAACTTCACTAAAGGCAGCTTGGCCTGTTTCTGCGCAAATTAGGGCATCTGACTGGACCTTGCGTCCGTTTCCCACCCGAAGTCAAATGGCAAGATGGAGTGAGCAAACGGCGTCATCCTGTCCGGCATCAAGCCCTGGCTGGAGCGCTCGGCCGACTACTGGATCGTGGAGCTGCCGGCCGTCCTTTGGAGTCTTCGGACCACGCCCAATAGATCAATCGGCTTGATGCCCTTCTTCCTCGCGTACGGGGCCGAGGCTATCATCCCTATGGATATCAACCCCGACTCGCCTCTTGTCACCATGTACATGGAGGTGGAAGCGAAGGAGGCACGAGAAGACGACGTTGACCTGCTCGAAGATGCCCAGATGCTTGTAGTCAGCCGGTCCGCCAGTTACCAGGAGAGCTTGCGCCGCTACCACGACAAGAATATCAAGCCGCGTGTTTTCCGCGAAGGCGACCTTGTCCTCTTCCAAATCCAGTGATCAACCGGCCAACACAAGGTCGCTGCTCCTTTGGAAGACCCCTTCATCATCAGCAAGGCCCTGGGCAATGACTCCTAATACCTCATTGATGCACAAAAGCCCAGGGCACGCAAGCGAAGCACATCCGGTGAAGAGATGGAGCGACCATGGAACGCAAACCTCCTTCGTTCGTTTTACAGATGATGTAGTGTATGTACCGTGCTACCTATTGTATTAGGAAAAGACCTCAGGAACCCCGAGATGCACTCGGGGCCTACCTTTTTTATCTATAAGATAAGCTTCTCCTATGACTTGAGTTTTTCATTATCTTGCCCTGTCCGGGTCCGGTCAGCCGACCCGGGGGCTCGTCGCCTTGGCCTATGTTAGTGCTACCCGAAGCCGGACTAGTAGTGTGCCGATGCCAAAGCCCTCTCTTGACCTAGCCACAGCTCAGAGCACGACTGTCCAGCTAGCAAGAGCTAAAGGACAGAAACACTATCCACACGAAAAACGACTAAGGAAAGGTGTTGACTCTGCTCAAGACGGCCTTTCGTCTCCCTCGTCTGGCTGTTCAGCAGGCGGCGGGCCAGCTTCTCGCTCGACTAGCTACGCTCTAAACGGCTGAAGTAACTTGCCCGTCCTAAACGGCCAAGTCCCTGACCCAGCCACAGACTGCAGTGCCGTTTTTCGGCTGGCAGGGCGGTGACCGAAGGAACACGGCAAAGGAAAAAGCCCAAAAGAGCCAAGGCAAAATCAAGTTAGAACCCGACAACTAATGCAAACATGTGGGGATTTAAACTTATTTACATTACAAAGGCCCAAGGACAACATTCATCATAGTTTGAAATACACCCCCAGTGGGTGGAACTATGCTCAACTGACGATGTTCTCAAGCATAAGACAAAAAAACTTAAAAGATAAAGGCCACTTAGGCCAAAGGCTCCTCGGGCTTCCTGGTCAGGTCGGCGGTGGGCATAGCTCCGGCTGGCGGGGCCTCCGGCTGCTGGGTCTCGGCCTGGTCGTTGGCGGTGGCCGACGTGTTCTCCGGCTGCTCACCATCAGGGGCAGGGTTGGGTCGAGTCCAGATGGTCGCTCCACCATTTGGTGCGTCGCAGCCACCTTCCTCGTCCTCATCGTCCCTGTCGGCTTCATCGCTGGAGGCAATCTCCTCCGCTGAGTCCTCCCCATCGTCTGGGTTCAGCCCGAACCGGGACAGGGGCACCTCGGTGCCATTGTTCGCCCGCTACGGGATGAAGCCGGTGATGTCGGCATACTTTGTGAGGGCTGACGCGCGTATGGCGATATATTCATGCTCCTGTGCTAACTCCGGCGCCGCCTCCTGACGGAAAGTGGCCAGCTGCGCCAGACACACACTTTGATACCACGCCTTAACGAACTCCAGTGCCTTCATAGCGTTGGCCCGTGCCGCAGACCGTTTCCAGGCCTTGAGCCGCTCCAGTGTTGCCTCCAGCACTCGGCTGTCCGGCTGGTAGTCCGAGGGATAGTGGCACCCAGCTAGAGCCCCTCGAAGACCAAAGCCCCGTCGTGTTGAAGTCGGCGAAGCACGCAACACGTCGTCTCTAGGCGCATCTTGACGGCCATGAACTGTTCGCCCAAGTTCCTGGGCCAGTTTGGTTCGATCTCCGTGCCCTCGACCCGCCGCTGCTTGCGCCACTCTTCAATCATCTAGAAGTCCAGTAATGGGGTAGCCCGGGAGATACTATGTTCAAAGAAGACAAGAAGAACCAGAAGCCGGCTTCCATATATAGTCAGCAACTAACCAATCGGCACAGGAAGAAGACGTACCTTCGAGCATGTCGTCGATTACTGAGTAACCCTCTGACAGGCAATTCTACCTCTCAGCCTAGTTCGAGCGCTTAGACTCGAACTCGACCCTGAGGCGCTCCTCCTCGGCCTTCAGAAACTAGACTTGCTCAATGTTTCGGGTTGCCTGGTCCGCCAGCTCCGCCTCGAGCCGGTCGCGAGCCATGGCCACCAGGTTGCGTTCCATCTCCTTGACCTGGAGTTGGCTCTCGAGCTCGCCCACGCGGTTCCTCAGCCGGGCGGCAGCCTCTGCAATAGCAAGCAAGAAGCATCAACAGCTACATCAACGAAAACAAGAAGGTGCAGGGTAAGATCCGGCCCGCTTGCTCAGTAGTCGGCCTGAATCTCGGGGACTACACCTAGTGGGTGCGCTTGCACGCCCCTAATGAAAGACGACCTACATACCTCGACTCTGGTTCAGCTCGACAGTCCGGGTGGCGAGCGTCCGGTTCTGGCTGTTGCAGGCGGTCGAACGCATGTTGTGTTAGTCCTGCAACAAGAGCAGCATTTCAACAATCCAAAGAATGCCTTTAAGTTCCAACACGCCTACTCAGCATCCGGCTTGGAACTTGGGGGCTACACCCAGTGTGTGCGCTTGCGCGCTATCGGCGTCCTGTGAACCAGGGTACCCAGACATGCCTACTTGCGACCCACAGCATGGCTCCATCGACGGCCCGGTATGGCCCATCTTCAACCATGACAAGATAAGACCCTCACGAGGGGCCAAGCCTCGTGAGGCAGGAGACATCAAGACCTATTGAGGGAGCGGCCTCCCCAGGTGGCCTCTTAACGAAGTGGAGATTTCTATGCAAGACCGAGCCTAACAAGGCTAAAATGACATCAGCCATGATGACCAAGGCCGGGTGCGCTCCAGCGGGCGCAGAGCGGCATGTTTCCTCTTTTCTGCAAAGGAGGCAAGTGCAGGTGTGGAGTCCCAAGGAATCAGCCAAAGGTTGTCATTTGCGTGCAACAAGACAAGGACCACCAGAATGGCAGGGTGGATGTCATCGCCGATCCCACCAAGGCGTCACAATCAGAAGCTTTGCAGGCGAAGACCACCTTTCGTCATGATCATATGTACTTCTTGTCCCCTTTCAAATTTGGCCACTGTGGGATCCCTTCCAGCTTAAGTTTTGGAGGTAGAGGACCAAGGCCACTATAAATATAGCCTAGCCACACCCATAGAGAGGGAGAGACTCATCAAGTGATCAACTCATCAAACCACCAAGAGCTTGTCACAAAGCAGGATTCGGGTTGTTCTTCCACTTGTACTAGTTCATCCTCAGCTTGTTCTTCCACTTGTACTAGTTCATCCTCAGCCCCCCGCGAGCCTAATCCACCACAAAGCAGGATTCGGGTTTTACACCGCAAGGTGGACCGAACCTAGGTGAACCACTGTGCCTTACTCCTTCTTGTTCATCAAGCTAGGTCGTGAGAGCAGTAGATCGATTGGCTTGAGAGGTTGAGTTCTTCGCACACGCCCCTGAGTTCGAACCTTTCCTGGGTCTGCGGAGGCCGGATTTCGACATTTGGCGCTCCAGGTAGGGCACATGTCGAAGCCTCTCTTCCATCAGTCGCTTCGCCCCCGGTTGGCAGTTCTTATGGGGGAGATTCCATGAGCTGGCGGTGCACCATGGGCCACTCGTGCCACCCAAGCGACTCTTCCCAGCCATGAAATCCTTCGTCACCTCCCGCTTGCCGAAGCGGGGGTGGGCGTCGGCGAAAGCAGTCGCCGGTGCTGTAGGCCATTTCCGTCCCCTCTCACTCAGCACCGAAACCGAGCGGTGGCAAGGTCCTCCAGCTACGCTGTGGTGACATCCATGTGCACTTGTCAGGAGCAGGCGAACGCGCGGGCCGAGTTCGTCGTGGCCCGTGAGTTGTTGCGTTGCAGGCTGGCTGAGGGCGACCATGACGCCCTGCTCTCCCGTGTCGCCGAACTACTCGATGCTACCTGTGAAGGCACGGCACCTTTCCGCATGACGCCGGCTGCATGGATGACTCAGGACACTCATGCTCACACCAGCCGTGTCCACTCACCCCTCCAGGAGGAGCTCGAGGGACCCCATTGAGGCAGCTCGGCGTACGGGATCGTCCACCCCGCCTGGGGGACTCATTCCCTGGGAGTAGTTGGGGTAGGAGGATTCTACCTCAACTGCAGCAAGGAGACATCTCGGCCGGCGAGCCATGGCCCCAGGCATGGCGGGCAACGGGGCACGGGGTTTGCGGGCTGGTCTTAGGCCGATAGCACCTGAGGCCCTGGTACCACCCATGGCAGGCGCGCTGTGTGAGAAAGGGAGAAGCCCATTCATGCTTCCTGCGCTGGCTCTTACGTCAGAATCGCCAAGGCCGTGAGAGATGGTTGCTCTTCACAAGTCGTCTCAGCACTCCACCAACATCTTCGACGCCAATAACCATCGGTCACAATCAACCTATTTCAGACGCAATTACGCTAACCTTGGGTCGCAGGTGAATCCCAGCACGACGGCGTATCTCGAGATGTTGGACCTACCCCGGGCAGTAGGAGCGCCCTGGGAGCCACGTTGAGGGAGCCCAGCGCGAGAGCTCTCGCCGCACCTCACAATGCAGGATGCCACCCCGGCGGTGGTGCACGTCATCTGGAGGTAGGTCCTCTACCGGGGCGCCAACGAGCGCTTCCTCCCATGGAGGGCATGCGATCGCCTGACCACCGCCAGCATAACCCCTTGCCCCTTGGTCTCGTCCTTGTTTCCGGACTCCCCGACTGTGGCAACAGGATGCGTCTAGCGGGGTCGTCACCCGGAGCAAGGAGCGCACACGAAGATCTCCGCCCGTGACTGATACGCCTCCAACGTATCTATAATTTTTGATTGTTCCATGCTATTATATTACCCCTTTTGGATGTTTATGGGCTTTATTGTACACATTTATATCATTTTTGGGACTAACGTACTAACTGGAGGCCCAGCCCGTATTGCTGTTTTTTTGCCTATTTAAGTATTTCGAAGAAAAGGAATATCAAACGGAGTCCAAAGGAATGAAACCTTTGGGAGCATGATTTATGGAACGAACGTGATCCAGAGGACTTGGAGTACAAGTCAAGAAGCAGCCGAGGCGGCCACGAGAGGGGAGGGCGCGCCCACCCCTACAGGGCAAGCCCCCCTGTCTCGTGGGCCCCTCGGGCGGCCACCAACATACTTCTTCCTCCTATATAATCCTACGTACCCCTAAAACATCTAGGGAGCAACAAAACACAATTTCCACCACCGTAACCTTCTGTATCCGCGAGATCCCATCTTGGAGCCTTCGCCGGCGCCCCGCCGGAGGGGGAATCGACCACAAAGGGCTTCTACATCAACACCATAGCCCCTCCGATGAATTGTGAGTAGTTTACCACAGACCTTCGGGTCCATAGTTATTAGCTAGATGGCTTCTTCTCTCTTTTTGGATCTCAATACAATGTTCTCCGTTCTCTTGTGGAGATATATTCGATGTAAACTCTTTTTGCGGTGTGTTTGTCGAGATCTGATGAATTGTGGGTTTATGATCAAGTTTATCTATGGGAAATATTTGAATCTCCTCTGATTCTTTTATGTATGATTGAGTTATCTTTGCAAGTCTCTTCGAATTATCAGTTTGGTTTGGCCTACTAGATTGATCTTTCTTGCCATGGGAGAAGTGCTTAGCTTTGGGTTCAATCTTGTGGTGTCCTTACCCAGTGACAGAAAAGGTTGGAAGGCACATATTGTATTGTTGCCATCGAGGATAAAAAGATGGGTTTTATATCATATTGCATGAGTTTATCCCTCTACATCATGTCAACTTTCTTAATGTGTTACTCTGTTCTTTATGAACTTAATACTCTAGATACAGGCAGGAGTCGGTCGATGTGTGGAGTAATAGTAGTAGATGCAGGCAGGAGTCGGTCTACTTGTTGCGGACGTGATGCCTATATACATGATCATGCCTAGATAATCTCATAATTATTTGCTTTTCTATCAATTGCTCGGTAGTTATTTGTTCACCCACCGTGATACTTATGCTATCTCGAGAGAAGCCACTAGCGAAACCTATGGCCCCTGGGTCTATCTTTTATCATATAAGTTTCCAATCTACTTTTATTTGCATCTTTACTTTTTGCATCTATATTATAAAATACCAAAAATATATTTATTTTATCATACTATCTCTATTAGAGCTCTCTTTCGCAAGTGGCCATGAAGGGATTGACAACCCCTTTATTCCGTTGGTTGCGAGTTCTTTGTTTGTTTGTGTAGGTGCGTGGGACTTTTGAGGAGCCTCCTACTGGATTGACACCTTGGTTCTCAAAAACCGAGGGAAATACTTACGCTACTATTGCTGCATCACCCTTTCCTCTTCAAGGAAAACCAACACAAGCTCAAGACGTAGCAGTGACACTCTCACGTATGAATGAGTGGGGTTGTACACGCCCAGGAGTCTCCTGAGTGCCGCCCTTGGACCTCATGGGGGCCCCCGCCCACGTCCTAGTGGAAGCACCATGCTCCGTGATGGCCGTCGACACTGTCCCCCAATGACTATGCCCATGCCCAGTGGAAGCACGTAGCTCCGCGCTGGTGAGAAGACTAGCATATGCGCCGGACGTGTGCTTATTAAAAGAAAGGGGGGAGGGGACAACTTGCAGTGTTTTTGCTCTACGATTTTCGCTTGGAAAGCATAGTGCCTACTTGCTGCCCTCCCCGAGAGCGCCCCGCGAGCGAGGGCTGGGTGTGGCATGCGCACCTAGGCAGGCCAAGGCCCCCTCGGGGCCAAGGACGCCGCCGCCCTGTGCCTGCATGTGCGCACACCTTTCCAAGAGCTTTGGCGTTGGATCCTCGCGTGACGCCCGCGATCGGGCCAACAATCGCGCCAGGAAGTCCCTCCCGTGAGAGACCACATAAGGCTCGCTCGGGCGGAGGGCGTCTCCGCGACGCAAGAACCAACCCGGGGTCGTGAACATGAAAGGTAAATCACACTAGCTACTCTAGTCAAGAGCCCCTTTGGCTCGCGACAACGCATTCTGAAATTAACTCAGGAAATATATCATCATTCCATGCACCATAAGGAGATCATCCTCCCCCTAAGGAAAAATGCTTTCACTCCCCGGAGGGGCACATCCAAAAATCTTTATGGGAAGAACAGAGAAGCACAGGCATAGCGGGACGCGCTGTCACCCGTGTCGCCATCGTTGCCATCATCATCTGCTCCGCCCTCCTTGGCCGTGAGCGCGGCCACGTCGTCAGCAAGAGGATACTCCTTCACCAGGTAATCCACGTGATTGTCCACCCAGGTCGCAAGGTCGCCCTGTATGACTTCGGACAAGGGGGCTATCGGGGCGTTGAAGTAAAAATCCGAATCCCGAATGAGAAGGTAGCTGAAGACGCACGAGAACGAGCGCCAAAGGAGATCCCGACTCTTCTCATCGACGAGCTGGCGACCCCCGCAGCCTTGCTTTCGAGGCAGGTCACGACTTGGGTAAAGAAGTGCTGGTAGCCAGCATCGTCGGCCTCATGCGGGCAGGCGACGTTCTCTTCATAGATCATGTCCAAGGCACGATTGGCCCACGCCCGAAGGTCGTCAAGCATCTTGGAGCGCTCCCGCTGCAGCGTTCGGAAGTGGTTCGCATTGGCCGACGCCCTCTCCACAAGGGACGAGACGCCCATGATCTAATACTGAAGATAGGATAGCTCGGCTCAGAATGGATCGGGCTTCCTCGACGACCTTCCAGTGCCGCTCTGCCGCGGCAAGCTGGGCTTGGAGAGCATCGGCTTTGCCTTGCAGGTTGGCCTGCCGTCGCTTGAAGCGGGGCTCCTAAAGCTCCAATTTCCAGCGATACTCCACGACAGGGGACTCGCAAATCCCTGCCACCTTTTGGTCAACCTCCAGCTAAATTTTCGCCTCTCGGGAAGCAAGGGCCTCCTCGTCCGAAGTCACTTGACGCTCCATCACCTCCAGTCGGTCGCGCTCAGCTTTGCACCATCGCCTCAAATGCCAGCGCCTCCTTGCGACCCTCAGCCTCGGTCGTGTTGGGAAGGGCCCCGCCTGGCCGCACCGGGCGGCCTTGCGTGTCTGGACTTGCCATTCGAGATCAGCATTCAAGGCTCGAAGCTCCTTCTCGCGCTCCTCGGCTGCCTCACGGCGCTGTTCCGCGGCCCGCGGCCCCTCCTGAGCACGAGTGCAGGCCTCACGAGAGGCCGCAAGGGACACCTCGACATTCACGCGGGTGCTCTCATGATGCATGGGCGCAAGCTTGACCACAACCTTTAGCTGATGCCACTCGCGCGCAAAATGGAGATGTTCCACCTCAAGGCGAGAGTCGACAGCAACAAGTTCTTCTCCAAGCCGGCCAAGCGCGCCTGCAGCTACCTGGAGGAGGTTGTGGCGGACGGTGCTCCGCCCACGTGCAAGCTCCAGCGCTTGGCCGGGGCTCTCTTCAGCGTCATGGCTTGCCGTAGAAGAGTGGGTAATTCGCCTATCCCTGGCCAGGGCTCGGTGGCCGGAGCCTCTTCGGCCACCCCTCGGGCTTCGGGCTCCACGTAGTATGGGGCACCTCTGCCGCTTGAAGACGAAGCCGCCACATGAGACGCCCAGCTGCTACCAAGGAACATCGGAAGGACCCTCGATGTGGCCTCCGCAGCACAGGGGCTGCCGTAGTAGAGAGGCGCCGGGAGAGTGGGCTCGGATCTTCCTCCGGTGACAGCGGCTCCCGGGATAGCGTCGTCTCCTGGGCGGCCGCCTACTTTAGGAGGCTTGGGGCGGCGACCGGCTCTAGGGATCTCGAAGAGCGCGTCAAGATCAGGCTCATCGTTAAGGAAGGAGGAAGCCTGAAGGGCAAATGTTAGGAGGGAACCCGTCACACAAGAACCCAAGGGAAAAGGTACTTACTCATCATCGGCGATCGAAATCCTCTATTTCAGGCCCCCTGGGGTGACACCATGGCAGCTCCCGAGGCTCCTCTCGCGGGAGACCTTCACGAATGGAGGAGGCATGTCGGAGGGGGCGCATTGCCCCCGGAGGTAGTGGAGGCTATCGCGGTTGCAGATGGGGCTACCCTCGGGACATCCTCAGGGCCGTCAGGAGGCACCTCAGGAGCATCTGGTGGCGCCTGGCCACCAAGGGCCGTCTCTGGGACATCAGGAGGCGTCCGACCTCCCAGGGGCACCTCGGGAGCGGCCGATGGTGCGCGCGTCACCGCCATCGTTTGAAGGGAAAGCACGGGGGTCACCACAAAAGGGTTCTTGCGAGGCCCCTCATGGCCCACAGGGAGAAGCCCCCATTCGTCAAAGCGCAGCATCTGTCCGACCAAGTCCTCCGCATTTGAGCAATGGTATAAGAGGAGGCCCCCTTAGCAGGGACCATGGCGGGAGCTGTGACACTCCAAAAATTTTTGTTTGGTTTTCAACAAAAACTTTGTTCGATTTGAAGAAGGTCATTCAAATCCTTCCAAAAACCTCTCTCTCAAACTTTTCCCATGGCAAGGATTTTATTTTTGTATCTTCTTCAACACTGGTGTTTGGTTATTAAAAACCTTCCATCTGATTGTTCCCTCCTAAAATACATTTTCTTGAAAATTATTTTCTTTCACAGAAAAAAAAGAAACCCTATGAGTTTTGGGGCTTCTTTCATTTTGAAACCTCCCATGGTTTTACCATGCCCCATGTGGTAAAACCTCCCAAAACCCCTCCTTCCTCTTCGGAGCAATCTAAACTTTCTGTTCCAACAAGTCCAACCCATTTTTAGATTTTATTTCATTTATTTTATTTCCCAAAACAATTCTGTAATTTATTTTAAGCCTAGGTGATTTACAAAGCAAGTACCAGAATTCCTTTGAATTTTGATCTCAAACCAACTCCTGTGGGTAGTCCTTAGCAACACCAACCTAGATCCGTCAGGATCCACTCTTTCTCTTTTCAAAATTTTCAAGTTTCAACCTCTGCAAGTTTGGACCAGATTTGCCAAATTTGGTGAAAATCATATCTTCTCTTCTCCAAAAATTCTACCAAAATTCAGGCAGCCCCCAGATGCAATGAGAGGCCACCCCACCAAAGATCAGCTCAAGGACAATTTCCCACATGCCAAAATCATTTCGTCGAACTCTTGGCCGACACTTTTACTGTGCACTTTCAGAAAGTTCAGAGTTTCAGAGTTCAGTCAGTGTCGTTTTTCGTCAGTGGCTTGTCATCGATCACCCGTGCACCCTGGTGCGTTGCGCACGGCCTCTCCTCCTTGACCAGAGCACCGCACACCCTCTTGGACGGACGCAGGTGTCGGTGGCAGCGAGCATCACCGACGCCGGCAGCTTCTGCGGTGGCAGAGCCACCCGTGGCGGCCAACGGGAGCCAGAGCCAGCTCGCCACGCCGTCCGGCGCCGCCCAACACCCCCTTGCCCTCCGCGTGGCCTCATGCATGCCAGCGCACCCCGCAGCACCGTCGCCGTGGCCCGGCAAGCACAGGGCGCGCCCTCTGCTGCCGACGGGCCCGCGCCGCCCCGTTCCGTCGAAGCCACCCAAAGCACCTAATCCAAACCTGGTTAGCACCTAAATGGGACCAGTGGATCTCCACGTTGACGCCCAACCCCCTAAACTCCCCGACCAAGCTCTGCGCCGCCGTAACCATCGCCGGAGATCCCCGTTCACGGCCACCGCCTCCGATCGCCTATAAAAAGAGGCCCCGAGCTCGCTCTCGAGCACGCACCACCATTGCACCCCACCAACACCCCGCCAAACCTCTAGGAGGACCTCGAGGAGGTCTCTTCCCCCAACTCCGGCCGCCCCAATCCGCCTCGGCCACCGTCTCGATCCACTCCAGTAAGGCCATCCCCGACGCCCAAACCGCGTCAGTAGCCTCCTCGAGCACCAAGTGAGCTAACCCCAGCTTCAATTTGACCTCCGTAGCACTCCCCGGCGAGATCCAACTCCACCCGAGCCGACGTCCGCCAGAGCAAGGGCGGCCGTCGACGTGGTGCTCGTCGACGACCACCAACACCACCCACCGACGCGGAAGGACACGCTGAGCACGTAGGTACCACCCGATCCCCCTGCCTCACCGTGGATCGCCGTCGGCGACCACCGCAGCTCTCGGGCACCGACGAGCTCTGTTCTCCCCGTTTGAAAATTCAAACCCTGACGGGTGGGACACGTCCGTCAGCCTCTCTTTTCTTTTTTTTGAAACGTTTTCTGAAAACGTATTCCGGCAAATACGCTTTCCGTCTGAAGCGTTTTTCTGGTCTTTTGTGTTCAGCCCCCTGAGAAGTTTCTGTTTCATTACAGAAAGGTCCCTGGATTAAAACCCTAATAACTTTTAGACAGAAAAGGATTTTTGATTGATTCTTTTTTGACCTCTTTAAATTTTTGTCTAGTTTTTTATCATGTTTATTTGAAAAATATTTGGAATACTTTTGTGCACCTCACGGTATTTACGTTAGCGCGTATGTTTCTTTATACCGTAGATATCGAAGGAGGTGACGGAACCGCGAACCTCGCCAAGCTAGACTCCGACTACTCCGAACCAGGCAAGCATGTTTGAACTTTTGATATGATGAGTGTCTTTGGCATGTTTGCATTAAGTAGTTTCATGGCATGTTTATGAGCATCTCGATGAATGTGATGTTACATGCAAAGATGAGGCAAGTGAGTTTTCAAAAATCCATGAGTTGTTGGATATGAGTTTGCATGGCCATGTGATGGCATGAGAATGGGTAAGATGGCAGTGTTGTAGCATGCCAGTCTTATGCCAGACTATTTGACTCCAGTGTCAACATGATTCGGTCCAGTTTCCATCCGTTTTCCCTTCATGTACCACCACATGTTTTCCGCAAGGGATATGGCTTAGTAAGTTGCAAACCGCTTTCCTGGTACACACCAAATCGAGAGGCCGTGATGATGGTTCCATGGCCCTGGATTAAAGCCAGTCATCCGGTCAGGGGGCATGGGTGTTTCCGGTTGGGACCGAGAGGGGGGTACCCCTTAGAGCACGCGTATATAAATTTGATCCCATGCTATTCGAGATTGTGATCTCCCCGTCTCAAAGTTTTTCTTGAACGCTGTCTAGGGTGATTCCTGGCATCGTGAGGTGGGATGGGTGTGTACTGGTTAGATGTGTTTCTTCTGAAATACCGTAAACGGAACTAGTCCTCGTGACTACGGAAATCCGCTGGTTGTGGGTATTTTAGTACAAACTCTGCAGAGTCAAAACTTCTATGAATCATCTTATCCATGTCCAAATACTGTGTTCAACTTATCTTGTCAAGTGTCAGTCTCAGTGACAAAACTCTGGTGTACCACATGAGTGTTAAGTCCGGTTAAATGTTTATTCCTGTGGATGGACTAACCCGTTTATTATTGTGTGTTGAATATTTCTTATGATTATTATATCCTTGTGAATTTATCAGACATGAATGATGAGATATAAGCCCTTACTAGGATGTCGCTTAGACGTCTAACTGTGGCACAATTGTTATTTACTTTTGATATAAGCCCTTTCTGCGATGTCGCTCAAACGTCCGACTATGGCACGATTGTTATTTACTTTTGATATAAGCCCTTTCTGCGATGTCGCTTAGACGTCCGACTGTGGCATGATTGTTATTTACTTTTGATATAAGCCCTTTCTGCGATGTCGCTCAGACGTCCGACTGGGGCACGCTTGTTATTTACTTCTGATATAAGCCCTTTCTGCGATGTCGCTCAGACGTCCGACTGTGGCATGCTTGTTATTTACTTTTGATATAAGCCCTTTCTGCGATGTCGCTCAGACGTCCGACTGTGGCACGATTGTTATTTACTTTCAATATAAGCCCTTTCTGCGATGTCGCTCAGACGTCCGACTGTGGCACGCATGTCTTTTACTTTTCAATATAAGCCCTTTACATGGTGTCGCTTAGACGCCCGACTGCGGCATGATTATTTATTTGTTCACCCTTCGAGGCGTCGCTCCAGACACCAGATCGGTTTTCACTTATTTTGTGGGGATTTCGGGAAGACTACCGGCCGACTCCCTTTTTACTTACCATGTCTTACTAAATTGAATGTGCATTACTAATTGCTCATGACGCATTCATGCATACATTTGTTATATCTTACGTCCGAACTATCTTGCGAATACTGTCAAAGTACTCACCTGGCTTGTTGATTTGGCCAGATGTTGACGAAGGCGATCTCATGGATGAAGAGTTCGATAGCGAGTCCGATGCCTAGAGGAGTCCCAGTCAGTCTCGTGCGATCCTGGATTTGGTCACTGTATTATATCCGCTTCCGCTACCAGAATAAATTCATCGAGCCTCACCTCGAAGCTCGATGAGCTGCCAGTTTAAGAGTCATGTTATCCACTCCACTGTGATATTTCCACCACCACTTTTATTACGAGTTAGTAGTATGCCACCACACCTTTGTGTCATATCCGCCATTATGTATAATTATTGGCGTGCTTGTAATAAAGTGTTGAGCAGCCTCAGCTCGACCCTGTAATATATTTAATGCTACTAGCTTACTTTATCAAGATTTTGTCTACCCGTAAGGACGATTTTCCTCATACTGGACTCAAAAGATCGGTTTCTCAATAAGCATTTTATTGGAAAACCGGTCGTGACAGGAGCCGGGTTGCCCATCAGGAGCTCAAGCATGGCGCCCAGCATCGTAGCGGGAAGCGAAGTGACCTGAAGCCTCATGGGTTCTTCTGGGCCTGTGAAGATCCACACTGGGCGCGGATGGCGATGAAGCGGTGCGATGCACCATCAGATGAACTCCCTCGCCACCATCGGCGCCATCACGCGTGCCTCCCTCAGCTTGGCCAGCCTAGAACCGATGCGCTCAAGACGACGGTGGACCAGCTCCACGTGCCCCCAGCCAGAGCATGGGATAGCTGGCGCTCGTGGAAGAAGGAGCAGGGGGCTGAGCACGGCAGCGTCCACGTACACCCAACGCCTCCAGAACCCTGCAGTATCTGTGCAGAACATGAAGTCGATGCCGGAGCCTGCTGTCACCGCCACCTCCTGGAGCGACATGCACACGGAGAATTGCCGTCCATCGACGATATGGAGCGAGAAGAAGTGGCGGACCAAGGCCACAGATGGGGTAATGCCCATGAAGGCCTCGCACAGGAAGGCGAAGATGGAAAGGAGGACGATGGAATCGGGATCCAGATGCAGTGCGTGGATCTTGTAATGCGAGAGCACGACATTGAAGAAATCGGAAAAGGGAGGGATCAGACCGATCGAGAGGGCATGGAGTTGAAGAGGAATTTCAGTCGCCCCCATCTCAATCAAAGCTCGAGAAGCAGGCCAGGCCTTCGTTACCTTGTCCAGCCCTTCCTAGTTGACCACTATCGATTGGTCCAGCGCAAGCTCCAGCATCGGCAAGGGATGCTCGGGCGCGTGAGCTCTACTCCTCTTCTTTGACTTTGGAGCTATGGTAGATGCAGCGACTGGAGAAGGGCGCACAAGCTCACAAGGGAAGGAGGATGCAAAGGACGAGTGCGACGGACAATGATGGCAAGGCTGCGCTCACAACAGGCACTTGTCAGATCAGACGCTTGCAGAGGCAGCATGGGGAATCAGAAACGCCCACGTCTCATCAAGCACCATGCGTCGGCTTGGCCCGCAGGAGATTGGGGCCTGCTGCGTTCCGCACTTGCCCCATGGCTTCGCCCTGAAGCCAAGTGCAAGCGCACCTTGGGCCCAGGGGCTTCTGTCGGTGTTCTGGGACCAGGGTACCCAGACCTGCCTGCTTGCAACCCACAACATCGCTCCATCGACAGCCTGGTACGGCCCATCTTCAACCACGACAAGACAAGACCCTCACGAGGCTGCGACATCAAGACCTCCTGAGGGAGCGGCCTCCTCAGGTGGCCTCCTGGCGGAGCGGATATTTCTAGCAAGACCCAGCCTCACGAGGCTGAAATGACATCAACCATGATGACCAAGGCCAGGCGCGCGCCAGCGGGCGCAGAGCGGCAGGTTTCCCATTTGTCAGCATCGGGTGATCAGTTCATCGAATCCCCAAGAGCTCATAACAAGAACATGCCTCCTGAGGTTGTTCTTGCACTTGTACTAGTTCATCCTCTGGCCCCCACGAGGCTAATCCACCACAAAGCATGACTACAGTTTTACACCACAAGGTAGCCTGAACCTAGGTAAACTGTCGTGCCTGTCTCCTTCTTGTTCATCGAGCTAGGTCGTGAGAGCAGCGGATCGATCAGCTTGAGAGGTTGAGTTCTTCGCACATGCCCCTGGGTTCGAACCTTTCTTTGCTCTGTGGAGCCCGGAATCCGACGCACGCCCCCACTGAAGATTACAATAGAAAAACAAAGCAAGCCGAATGTACTCGGACGGACGCCCGCATCTCCAGCAGGTCCTCCCTCGCCCTTTGGAGGGTGATGTTGTGGGCAGGGAACTTGTCCAACACGTCCTGCACCGCAAGGTTTAGGGCGACTGATCCGACCCCCGCCGCCCAGCCTGGAGGAGCAGCGCTCGTGGCCCCGCCGTTGGTCCCTTTTGAGCTCGAGGCCGCGGTGTCCCCCGGAATCGGCTCAGAAGTCGCTCGCCCCATGCGCAGGCACGAGGAAGCGTGCGTCACCATGGCTCGGCTTGCCACTTTCCCAACGCCAGTCTGCGGGGCCTCCGACGCCTCCAGCTGTGTGGGCTCACCACCTTCTTGCCCATCAGCACCCGGCGTGTGCTGGGCCTCCTCCGCCTCCGGGATGGCATCGTCGACAACCACCTGCATAGGTGCTGACTGGTTAGCTTCGGCTATCCCAAGCGTCGCCCGGTTCTCCCCCACCTGCACCTCCGGCTACTATGGTTGGTGGTCTCCGGGATGCCACCACAAGCCTGATCTACCGTGGCGTCGGCGTCAGCCTCCACCTCCGGCCTGGTGGCCGCCTCCGCCTGTGCCCTCTCTATGGCTTGGGCCTCTGCCTGCCGCCTCAGTTGCTTGGGCATCGGTCTGTGCCTTCTCCACGACCTCTCGCTGCTCGTGCGCCTCCTGCACGCTACACGCTGTCGCCTCCTAGAAGGCCGCAGTTGGATCCACGCGCCAGACCTCCTCGAAACCGCCTGCTGAACTGATCATCAAGGCAAACGAACCCAGCATGGTGGAAATGGCCACCCTGCTCAGCAGTAGAACGAGAATGAGAAAATCCCCCAAGAGAAATAAGAAAAGTACGATGCCAGTGCAGCAAGCACACTCACCCGGATACATACAACAGCGGCTTAGGGGCCCTCTGAGTGGCGGGCACCTTCGCGGCCTCGTACCGCTTGGTTGCGGCTGCCTGTTTGGTCTTCTTTGTTGGCCGGCTGCCGAACATCCCCTCAGGGCGGCGCTTGTGTGCGCCAGGTGCGCCAGACGGCGTGGAAGGGCCAACTCCCGTCCTCGCAGCTCCTCCAAGCAGGCGCCACCCCTCGTCGTCCTCATCGTCATTCGTCCAGGACCGGATGTCGCAGACTCCTCCTCCACCGCCTCCTGTAGAGCTACCTGCTCCGGCACCCCCTCCTCCGGTTGCGTCGTCCTTGCCCCCGGCATCAAAGGCGGCCGCCCCCATCTCAGAGTTACCCACATCGCTCGCCTCGCGGTCCGGCATCCATTAATGGCCCGGAGCCGGCGTGCCTTGGCCCGTGAAGCGCTGCCATGAGGCCGGGTGGTCATGTCGGATGAAAAGAACTGTGTGGGCGAAGAAGGCGGTCACTACTAGGGAAAATGCTAGTAGTAGCGCGGGTTTAGTGCCGACTAGTAGCGCGGGTAACCGCGCTACTAATAAGGCGCTACACCTATTACTTAGCAGTAGCGCATACGACATGCGCTACTGCTAAGACTCATAGCCGTAGCGTTTGTTCTATAACGCGCTGCTGCTAATCTAGCTAGTAGCAACATGTTTCCTGTCCATCGCTACTAGTATTCTTTTTTCATTTTTTTTATTTCGAGTGTATTTATACGCCGTTATACAAATTTTGGTACAATACCAATTATGAGGTTTATATCATTATGTCCATAACAGTGTGTCAAATAAATGTGGATTAGGTTCAAGTGGAGGCAATATGTGGTGCATGTCAAAAGTATACTACTAATCAAAACTTGATCTAGTTTGGACTAGTAGTACTTTCGATGTGCACCACATGTTGCCTCCACTTGAATCTAATCCGCGAGCGCAAGCTATGTACTCATCATCATAGTCACTACCACCAACAGTAGTTATTTAATCATCATAGTCATAGTGTAGCACATCATCATATTCAAACTCATTCTAGCTAGCCAATCACCACCAACACTAGCTGCGGTAGCTATCTAATCACCACCAACACTAGTTAATAATAATCATCATAGTCATTACCGCCAACACTAGCTATGTAATCATCATAGTCATAGTGTAGCACATCATCATCTTCAAACTCATTTCTAGCTAGCTAACTAATCACTGCTGCTGCTCTCTCTCAGGTAAAATAACATAAAACATGTGTAGCACTCCTGCATCATCAATTTGGAGCATCAGATGAACTTATCTCCTAATCGTGGGCTGCGCTACTGATTGCTGCCTCCAAGTACTTCTCTACGATCGTTCACAATTTTGCTCCAGTCTTTCACTATTAAGCATCCCTCGCTATTAGAAATCCTGTATGCACTAAAGTGCATTGTAGGATATCTTGGCCATAAGCTAACAATTCTCATGTGACCTTTAGTCTCCATCCAATGAGGCACAACTTTCATCGGGACTCCCTATTGAAGAACACCATATAGTAACATACCTAGCAATGAAGTTTAGCTTAAAAATAATGTATGCAAAAGATGCACTGAGGACAAATAGTAAAAATATTACCATCTTTGCTAAATAGATGTGATCGTAGTTAAGTACGAACACTATTGGTCGCACATTTTGAGTACTAAGACTTTCAAGTCCAAAAAAATAATTTGTCTTGACAGTATGAAGATCCTCAAGCCATGAAACATAATGACTTATCTCCTCGCAGTTAGTTCAGCCCCGGGATAGTAGTAGGTCCTGTCTGCCAAGCGCTAGACATGCTTGCTTGATTGGAAGCTATCAATAGAAATTAGTTGTCAACTATTTTTAAATAAACAATATCAAAGACATAAATATGGTTGAGAAACTCACATAATGGTATAACTGGAGGCATCTGGACATCGACCAAGATGTCGATATTACCTTCAATATCATCTTCCGGACGAATATCAAAGGTGATAACCATATCAGGCTCAAATGCATAAGTCCTGCAAAGTGCTTGCCAAGTTTTGCATCCAAAATAGGCATAGATGCATGCGTTTGATAATTTTGCGTGGAAAATACAACCATGCTCGGTCTTCAAGTAAACTCTCTTTACCACCATAGTTGTTTTCATAGGATTGAAACCAATCTTATCCAAGACAAAAACTCTTGCATGGCAGGGGATACGCTAGTAGAATAGTAAAAAAGAAAATTATAAGTTGAAGCAAATGAAGCAGCTGTCATGCTTAATTACGAAAAAAGACTTGTCATTGTGACTTACTGTATCCAGTTCAAACTTCTCATCCAGCTTGATGCTGAAGCACCTATCATCATCTAGGAATATTCTGTCGCACACGCCGCGCTCGTCTTCGCAATATTTGCAAATACCAAAAAACTTCTAGTCGTCAGTCATTTCCTATGTTCATAGTTGAAACATTAATTGAAAATCAATCAAAGACAACTACCAGGATACTCAACACACAAATCCGGGGCACTCGATATTTCCTACATATTCTAGCACAAGTCATGCAAAAATTCACGGAAAAATCAGGCATGACCTTTGCTAAAATAGGACATATCGAGCGCCTGAAATTTGCTGTAATGGAAATGAATCTACACTCCGGCAAAACATAGGCCACTCGGAGGTGTAACCTGCAAATATGACCGGCCACTTGGGCAAGCACATATCCTATTTGAGCAAAACAAGATATACATTTCAAAATATCTTATAGGACTCATATTGACATGAGCATTCAATAAGCAAAACCAAATCATAAAATAAATAAGTATTCAAATTAGCATGCATTCAATAAGCAAAACTAAATCATCTCTTGCATCCGTACATCATTGAATATTATCACTAATACATCCCGAATAGTATCATACATATAACATCACTAATACAACTAAAACCCTAGCAAAGGAAGGGTATCGGCGCGGGCGGTGGACACCCAAAGAGAAGGAACCATCACAGGATCATAGCTCCAGTGAGATCCCTGAAGAACCTGCCAGGTATTGGAGAACATGTGCTCCAGCGCAAACAAGTAGCGACGGACGTGCGCATCCTCCTCGCTAACACGGTGACGTACCACCTCCGCGTGGTCCTCAAGCCTCTCGACCGTCACTGGCCCACGCGACCGCCACCAAAGAAGGTTCGCGTCAACGACAGGCTGACTCCTGACCAAGCTGCGCCCACGCGACCGCCGTCAAAGAAGGTAGCGCCTCCCAGTACCAGCCCGGCGGAGCCCAGTCCCAGACATGGCCCACCTGGTCAAGCAGGCGTCCTCCACCGAGTCGATGACGAGGATGAGGGATAGGCATCATCGATGTCGATGCAGGAAAAATTGCTTTAACTAAAAAAATAACAACAAAAGTGACATGTTCAACTAGTTCTATTAATTCAACTAGTTCTTACTAAAAATAAACTTAATATAAATAAAAATAAACTAGTACCTAATTAGTACCTAGTTCTTACTAACTAATTAGTACCTAGGAACTACTGCCCTAATTACCATCTAATTTGAGGAACCTAGGGTGTGGAAAGTGGTAGCGGATATTCCAATTATCCAACTTAAAAGTGAAATAAGTGGTCAAATTTTACTTGTTTTATGATTCATCTTAGAAATTTGATTCGTTTCCACCCTTAAATGAACCCTAACTAATTTGAGCCGCATTCGCATCCGATAACATCTGCATCCGATTCGTTTCCACCCTTACATGAACCCTAACTAATTTGATGCAACTAAAATTTGAAGAACTCTAGGCAGAGGTAGGGGAGAGGGAGGAGCAGGCATACTCACCTCAGGTGCCTGTGGCTAGGGAAGGGCAAGCAGCGTCAAGGTCGGGGTCGGGGCTCGGGCGCTCGGCGGAGGGCGGCGTCGAGGTCGGGGTTGGGGGCGGCGTCCGGGGCGGCGTCGAGGTCGGGGGCGGGAGCGGCGTTGAATCCGGGGTCGGGGGCGGCGTCAAGGGTGTGCGGAGAGCGTGCGGCGGCCGACGGGCGATTGCGGCGACGAGAGCGGAGGATTTGGATTTGGGGGAAAATGGCCGTTGGGAAGGACGAACCCATGGTTAAGTCAGAAGTAGCAGTAGCACGTTCCACAAAGCGTGCTACTGATAAGTTACCTACAGCGCGTTCTGCGATACGCCTGCAACTCCTTTCTCTTTTTTCCCCTTTTTCCATTTATTTTACTTTACAATTTATTTTTTTCCTTTAACCTTCTTCTATTTCTTTCATTTTCATTTACTTTTGTATTTGCTTTCCATTTAATTTTACTTCTTTTAGTAGTAGCGCCTTTCAGCTTAAACGCGCTGCTACAAAGCAAGTAGACGTAGCACGGTTCTATATAGATTGCTACTACTATGTGTAGCCTATCGTCTAAGCCGTGGGAATTTTAGTAGTAGCGAGTTTAGAATCAGGCGTGCTACTGCTAGGACTTTATCTGTAGCGCGGTTTGGACAGGCGCGTTACTACTACTTAGCACCAGCGTGCTTTTTTGACTCGCGCTACTGCTAAAGTTTTGTGTATAAGGTTTTCCCTAGTAGTGGGACCAGACACTTACCGGTGGTGGCGCGTTGGCACGCATGTCGTCTCCTTGCCGATGTGCTAGTCGGTTTTGCTGAGCTTGCTGTTGGAGAAGTAATTCACGTGCCGGACGACCTCAATGGTCGACAGATCCTTGGTGGACATCCGACATGGATCCCGGCGGCCACTCATCTCGTAAATCAAATGCGGCCAGAGTTGGAGAGCCGAAACCCGGCGCTGAACAAAGGCGGCCAGCAAGTCCGCCGGCTTGAGGCCCTCAGAGTCGGTCATCTCCTGGAGCCGGATGAGGACGTTGGTGATAGCAGCCGGCAAGTAGTTGGGTGGCTGCTGGCTCCAGTTCTCCCGTGGCCCAGCAGCCGGCAAGTTAATGTAGTCGTTCATTGGGTGGAGATTCTAGACGTAAAAGTAAGATTTCTGCCACAGCTTCAGCGACTCCAGCAGAGCGATAGGTGGGAAGCGGGTCCCGCCGCATGGCGATGCAGGCCTCGCATCGAGCCGGCTCTACCTTGGCCTAGGTGCCCAGTTTGAGGTAGAAAAACCTATCCCACAGCTCAAGCAAGGGCAGGACGCCGAGGTAACCCTCGCAGAAGGTCACGAAGGCGGACAACATCACCACCATGTTGGGGGTGAGATGGTGCGGCTGTAGATGGTAGAAATCAAGGAAAGCATAGAAGAAATTTCTCACGGGCAGTGCAAAGCCTAGGAGGAAGTGGGTGCGAAAGGCGACGAACTCGTCGACCTGCGGCGCTGATGAGATCTCCCGCTCACCGAGAAGGCGCGTCTCCAAGACACCGGCACGGGGAAGCCTCCACGTCGCACAAAGGAACTCAATGTGCCCTATGTGCACATTTGAGCCATCCCACCCGCTCTTCACCATGGCTTGGGCGGCTCGGTGAAGCGCGAGGGAGATGGTGCCGCAGTGGCATTGCGGCAGGGCGAAGCAGCAGCGGTGGAGAAGGGACGACGAAGCAACAGTAGCTAGGAAGAACAGGCGAGGAACAAGATGAAGATCGAGGGGGCGCACATGTGTTTTGCTGCCCTCGCCTCCCCTATTTATAGGCAGCTACGGCGATGCCGAGGCAACATGGGGGGAGGCGTGGGATTAACTACGCCCACTCACCGCACGTCCCTGCGAATCCCGCGCTGTAAAAGCGCATTAAAAATGCCACGGAAGGGCAACCGCCCACCTCGGCCGCAGCGAATCCGCGCCCGTGCCGAGGCCCTGCAGTGGTGGGCTCGGGCCTACGACAACGTCCCGTCGCGCGCTTGGGCTGGCAGGCCGGCCTGGCCCGCGGGAGCCGCGTGGCGCCTCCCCAGCACCCGCCGCACCAATTTGAATTTCGACATTCGGTCGCAACCGCGGCCGGCTCCTGGCACACGATTTCTCCTAGCCGGACGGAGCAAAGGTGAAAGAATCCCTTCAAGGGGAAACTACCGAGGCACTCCAGTTGCCATCCCCAGAGATTCACCAACTTCAGGGACTACTGTCGGGGCGATAGACCCCGGGAAGCCTCATCCACACTCAAAGACATTTCAAGACATCGGGACAAGCTAAGCCCCTCAAGCCGACTGGTCTCACGACCGGCTTCCAAAGCCGGTTGGTGCCACGCGGTCGGCCTCCAGAAGACGACGTGCGCCCAGAAGACGGCTTGGATATGGGCCGGCCTCCAGCAGGGGGCCCGTCCTCTCCCTCGGAGTCTGAGCCCGACCGAGCGTCAAGCTGGAGCATGGCAACAGTGTCACATGCTCCCCCCAAATCCCGGCTAGGCATGGCTACAGTATGAGCCGCCAAGCGGCCACCGACCTGCCCGGCACGACATATAGCCATGCGGCCCCCGACATGGCCTCTGTCAGCATGGGCGGCGCTACAACAAAGAGTCGTCAGCAGGGCCCACAGGCGGCGGGCCCCGCCTATCGGCCGGATTCCCGGCAGCCGCCAGCGCCCTCCAGAGGTGGGCAACCATAGACATTGACAGCCGGGTCCTACAACTGGTTGTATTACCATTGTACCCCTCCGGGGTTGGCTTATAAAAACCCCCAGAGCTCACCCATGCAAAGTGTTCCCACACACCGTAGCTAAGGAGAAGAGTGCTCGCCTTGCCCTTCTTCCTCCTCTAGCAAGACAGCTCTAGGAGCACCCTTGTACTCATATTGATTATAGTCACCATGCGGAGACCCTGCAGAGCAGGAGTACTCTCGGCGTTCTAGGAATGGAGCTCCCCAGACTTGCCTGCCTGTGGCCTGCGGCGTGGCTCCACCAATGGCCCAGTACGACCCGTCTTCGTCAACAAACACTCAAGACCCTCGCGAGGGCCCAAGCCTCGGGGGGTGGACGACACAAGGCCTCCTCAGGAGCGGCCTCTCCAGGCAGGCTCGCGAGGGGGAGGAGAGATCAAGGCAAAGGGGTACCTCGCGAGGTTCCTGTGACGCAAGCCATGACGACCAAGGTGAGGCGGGTGCCAGCCTGTGCTATGTCCTCGTTTCCTCTTTGGTGCTGAGGGGCAAGCGCAGGCGTGGAGTACCGAGGCATCAGGCAAAGGTTTCCATATCAGTAGAGCAAGACCAAGACCAGCAGGACGGCAGGACGGAGGTCATCGTGGAGCCCAAGACGGCATCCGCCAGCGCCTTTGATAGGTGAAGACCACCTTTAGTCAGGATAGCTTGTACTAGCTGTCCCCTTTCAACATGGCTGTTGTTGGATCCCTTCCTGCTCAATATTTGGGGAGAGGACCAGGGCCTCTATAAATAGGGCTGGCCACCATAGTAGAAAGGGAAACTGATTCAGATCATCCTCACCCACACAAGTTCGCCAACCACAAGAACACCTCTCCTTAGGAGGCTGTTCTTCCCTTGTACTGTTCATCATCAGCCCAAGAGGCAATCCACCAGCACACATAGGAGTAGGGTATTACACCACAACAGTGGCCCGAACATGTATAAATCTTGTGTCTCTTGTGCTGTGAGTTCATCGAGCTAGCTTAGACATCGCGGCGAGGCTGAGGGCGTGTTTCGGTAAGGGGAAATCTTTGTGCGCACCCCAGTGTTCGAACCTCAAGGGTTTTGCCGGAACCCGAAATCCGACATTTGGCGCCCTAGGTAGGGGTTCGCCGGATCTCTTCCTTCCGTCGACCCGCATTTCACCAACACCGCACTTCGCCCTCATGGCGGACATCGCGCTTCCGGCTTCAGCGACCGACGCCAGTGCTAGGGCAAGGGGGCTCCGAGCCTTGGCCCCCGCCTTACGGCAGGTGAAGTGGTCGCACAAGTTCAAGCCAGAGATGCCGCCGTGCTACGACGGCACGGTAGACCCGCAGGTTTTCCTACTGGCATAAGAGGAGGCCGTCCTCAAGGCCGGGGCGACGACAAGGTCATGGCTAACTGGCTTCCCATGGCCCTCACTGTCGTCCCGCGCATTTGGCTGCTCAATCTTCCGGCGTCTTCTATGGCCTCCTATGAGGAACTGTGCGACCTCTTCCTCGCCCACTATGTGGCGTCGGCGCCCCCGATCGTCGCAGCTCTCCTGGGCGGCTCACAGGCACCACCCTCAGTGTCACGCCCAATATGCGACCCTATCCAAAAGGAACTCGAAGGTCCCACCAAGGATAGACCCGCATATTGAAACGCTTTTGCAAGGTGGATATCATTACATCAACATTACATAATAGATGGGGATACATACCAGAGGCAAACAATGCCACATGAATACAACAACACCTCATACATAAGATCAACATCCGACTACGGATGAAACACAAACAGAAACTCAAAGGACATCCACCCTTCTAGCCCAGGCTGCCGACCTGGAACCTATCCCCTGATCGAAGAAGAAGCAGAAGAAGAAATCCAAAACAAGCAATCATCGCTCTCGCATCAAGATCATCGTATAACCTGTACCTACAACTGTTGTTGTAGTAATCTGTGAGCCACGAGGACTCAGCAATCCCATTACCATAGGTATCAAGACTAGCAAAGCTTAATGGGAAAGGAAGGGGTAAAGTGGTGAGGTTGCAGCAGCGGCTAAGAAAGTATGGTGGCTAACATATGCAAATAAGAGCGAGAAGAGAAGCACAGGAACGGTCATGAAGCTAGCCAAGATCAAGAAGTGATCCTGAACTCCTACTTACGTCAAACATAACCCAAAGACCGTGTTCACTTCCTGGACTCCGCCGAGAAGAGACCATCACGGCTACACACGCGGTTGATGCATTTTAATTCGGATCTGGTGTCAAGTTATCTACAACCGGACATTAACAAATTCCCATCTGCCACATAACCGTGGGCATGGCTTTCAAAAGATTATACCCTGCAGGGGTGTCCCAACTTAGCCCATGATAAGCTCTTGCGATCAACGAAGGATATACCTTCTCCCAGGAAGACCTGATCAGTCTCGGAATCCTGGTTTACAAGACATTTCGACAATGGTAAAACAAGACTAGCAAAGCCACCCGATGCGCCGACAATCCCGATAGGAGCTGCACATATCTCGTTCTCAGGGTAACACCGGATAGGTCAGCCTACGAGTAAAACCAGACCTCGAGTTGCCCCGAGGTGGCCCCGCAGTCTGCCCGGTTTGGACCAACACTTAGACAAGCGCTGGCCCGGGGGGGGCTAAAATAAAGATGACCCTTGGGTTAATTACTCCCAAGGGAAAAGTAGATGGTGGTGAGGCAAATGGTAAAACCAAGGTTGGGCCTTGCTGGAGGAGTTTTATTCAAAGCGAACTGTCAAGGGGGTCCCATAAATCACCCGACCGCGTTAGGAACGCAAATTCCGGGAACATAACACCGGTATGACGGAAACTAGGGTGGCAAGAGTGGAACAGAACACCAGGCATAAGGCCGAGCCTTCCACCCTTTACCAAATATATAGATGCATTAATAATATAAGAGATATTGTGATATCCCAAACAAATGTTGTCCACCATGGAGCAATCTTCAACTTCACCTGCAACTAACAACGCTATAAGAGGGGCTGAGCAAAGCGGTAACATAGCCAAACAACGGTTTGCTAGGAAGGGTGTCAAAGGTTAGAGGTTCATGGCAATTTGGGAGGCTTGAAGAACAAGTTATAGGAGGTGCAGCAAAGCGATAGAACGAAGCAATTAGCATAGCAATGATAGTAGTGAGATCCAGGGTAGCGGTCATCTTTCCTGAAATCCCGCTAGGAAGAAGAACGAGTCCATGAAGAAGATGGAGCCACGAAGACGAACCACATGTAGACGAACGCATCCTCACGATCGCAACGAAACGGGAACTATCGAGAAGAAGCACACAACATGGTAAACACACCACACATGACAAGGCATGTTGCTCAACCAAGCATGATGCATGACAAAGCTAGATGAGGCTACTCATGGCAGGAGATGATGCAAACAAGAGCAACACATCAAGGCAAGTTTAAATAAGGCCGGAAACAACATATAACAATTCCGGTAAGTCCTGATATGCAAATTTGGAAATTGGTCCAGAACTGAATAAACATTAAGTTCAAGTAGTTAAACAGCAAGTTAAAGAGCACCAAGAGGATCTACACGGAATTCTAGTCAAGTTACATATAAAGTTCATTTAATTCGGAGCTACGGCCTAGAAGATATGAGCAAAACAAGTCAAACATGGCATTGAAGCAAAATGCATGCAAACATCAAGCAAACACTCCCAAACATGTATGCAACATGATATTATGAGTCTACATGCAAAATCAAGCAAGTTTCATATAGAGCACACTCAAAACGGAGCAACGGTTCAACACACGCACATGAAACAAGTTATAATAACAATCTGTCCAAAATAGCAACTAGGCATATTGCAAGCATCAAAACAACATGCTACTGTACCAAAATATGAAAACAAAAGGCATGGTCATGAAGTACAGGTAAAGCATGACAAAACATGAACACTGAGCTATCTCCAGAAAAGACTAGAACATGCTCAAAATGACATGGCAAGATGGCAAATAATAACAGTTTCAGACTTGGCAGAAATAACATCAGGTTGCAATGTCTAGAGCTATCAAACAACATGCTACGGGAGCTTAGCATGGAAAACAAAGGCATGGCACGAATCTACTAAACTCATAGAACAAATGTCCCTTACTGACCATGAGCCAAAAAGGATAAAAAAAATATGATGGCACCCATGTAACATGGCAAAAGATATGACAGATTCATACATGGCAGGAACAACAATAAGTAGGCATGTTGGTGAGCTTGAACCACTCACCACAGAGCAATACATGACATGGCAAGGCAATCAACAATAAGATTACATGTTTATGAAGCTAAGCATGGCAAGAGCAAGTTCATAGGGTACATGGATCACTAGCAACAATCATGGCAACATTGAACTTAAAGTTAACAGGCTGACAACAACATTATTTAGCAGTTTTGAGAGCAAGATAACAACAACCTACAGAAGGCTATAATTGCACCCAGGTGCATGAATGGATAGAGCATAACATGTTTACCAAAACATCCTTAGTGAACATCTCCAGATTATGCATAGAATGACTGGTAGCAGCAGGTTTACATAGCAACAAAATATAACAGAATCAGCCTAGAAAAACAGTAACAGCAAGTGCCCTACTTCACAAGCTCGATGCACTCAGTACAAGACTCACAAAAATAAATGGATGGCACCACTGTGAAGATGGCATGAAGTAGCACAAAACACATGTAGAGCTCATGCTCATAGGATGCACACACAAAATGCAATTAAAAAGACAAAACAACAAGTTATAACAGTTTCAGCAGGTTAACATCATACAGCACTCTTGCAACGATGATTCAGGCGTCAAGATGAACTCAAATGAATATGGTGCAATGGAACGAAATGAAGTACTCGTTGAGACAAACAATTTGACATATTACGAGCATGAAACGGTGCAGTATGCAGAGAATTATGGTGCGATGAACATGGCATGACAGTGTTGCAGATTCGGGGACTTAGTGGAATTTCACCTCGGGGACAAAGTTGACGGGGCGATCCGGGACGGAGGCGTTTGAGGGGCTTGGTGGATCTGGTCCCGATCCACAGACCGGATTTGGAGCGAGCCGGGGCCAGCGACGGCGAGGTGGCCGGAGGCGGCGAGACCTCTGGCGAAGAGGCGGCCGGGGCCTTCGGGCGCGGCCTTCGGCGGGAGGCGGAGCACGGCGCCGGTGGAGGAGGCCGGGGCCTTCGGGCGCGGAGGCGGGAGGTGCCGGAGGAGCGGGACGGCAGCGTA